>NC_084805.1:8664639-8982674 GCF_963583255.1 Pyrus communis | reverse complement strand
ACGTTATGTTTCTTTAGTTATTTTAGTACTTTAAGCTATTTTCGTGTGTTTGTAGGCCGAAAGGGCTAAGGGAGCAAAAAGATGCATTTTGGAGACGTTTGGAGCACTTTTGGGCTAAGGATGGATAGCTTATGCTTGGAGCCAAAGTGTTGGACGAAATTAAAAACCTAATTGAAGACCAAAGTGTTGGAACCTTGTTCCTTTTAGTTTTAGGATATTTAAACCTTTCCTATATCCTTAGTCGTGCATAACATTCCAACATTCCACTCCTTCATTCACCACTTATCATATCATACACTTATCTTATCATCACCACATATCATTCATTTATTACTTATCATATCATTCATTCATCTACATATCAATAACCACTTATCATTCATTTATTACTTATCATATCATTCATTCATCTACATATCAATAACCACTCATCTTATCACTCAACATATCATTCATTTATCACTTAACATATCATTCATTTATCACTTAACATATCATACACTTATCATAATCATTCACTTATCACTTATCATAATCATTCACTTATTCTTTCATCATTCAACCACCAATTCAACACATGCATCTTCAAACATATCAACCCTACAAGCACATGCTCCCTCTAATTCCTTGCCGTGCCTTCCTCAACCATTTCAACCATATTCTTCCACTTTGTCTCTCATCATTTCAGCCACATTTCTAACTCACATGCATCACATTCATTTCCAAACAACAATCATTTCAAATGCCATGCATTCACATGCATTTACACCACCAAAAACCCCTTTGCCGTGGGCTTTCAATGCCTTTCCAGCTTTCCCTTTTATTTTCCAGCTTTCATTCTTCACAATTTCAGCCATTAAACATGCATTTCAAACCTTTCAACACCCTTTAATCATCTCCCTTTAAGTTATGATTTTATTTCCTAACCCTACATGCATTATTTATTAGCATCTTCACATGCATTCACACACACTTCACACAAACAAACATCCTTGCCGTGAGTTCCCTACCTTTTCAGCATTCCATTTCATCATTTCACCAACAATTCAGCCACATTCCACATGCATAACCAACTTAGTGTCACTCCCATTCATTCCCTTTAATCATTTAGCCACCATCATACATTTATTCTCTTCCCAAACACATACACAACCTGCCATCATTCCAGAAAACCATCCATACCGTGGGTTCCCTTTCATTTCTGTCAAAGTACATGCACTTCCACCCTTTAATCACATGCATAAATCAGCCACATGCATCTCCCATCACCATTTCAGATTTCCACCAACCTCCTAGCTATTATGTTCCCCCCATTTCACCTATAAATAAGCATCCAACACTCCTCAAAATTCATTCACTCCCCACTCCATCTCATTCACAACACAACACCCCTCAAACACTTCCATTCTTTCCTTAGCCGTGAGTCCCCCCTCCCTTAGAATCCAAAAACCATTCTTCCATTCCACACTTCCATCCCCCAAACCAATTATCCCTAGACCTTATGCTACAATAAAGAGGAAGAGAAGAGGGCCTAAACGTTCATACAATTCAAGTTTGAGTTGTTGGAATGTTTAGGCGTTTCTTTGATTTCAATGTTTAATTTCGATTCTCTTTGTTTTGTATGAGGAACTAAACCCCCCTTTAGCTAGGGGGGATTCGAAATATATGTTTATACTTGCATTTTGATTTGATTACTTCTAATTGCGTTTCATAAGTTGTGGATTCAATTTGTTTAACCGTTTGATTGATAACTTATTTATGTATGTTTATTAAGAATGCGCGCTTAATTTTCATGCATGAATATGACGCTAGAATATAAGTGAGTTTCACCTAATCGTTATGAACTTATATTCACAAGTAATGGAGGTTGCTTATAAACAATCGCGTTAAACGAATTCTTGGCATAAGTTTCATGCAATCATAGTAACGAATGCCTCGTCAACACTTATAGTTTTCATGATGCTTAATGATTCTTGCTTGTTTCTCTATTATGCAATTCATGTAGGGAACTTGTGAGGAATGCTTTGGGTTGTCGTATGCAATCATCCAATTCATTAACTTAAGGAAAACTTGACGGTTAATTTAAGCGGACCTAATTAACCCGGGGTGTTGAGAATTCATGATTTATTGAAATGCAATTGGAATTCATTTTATTATGCAAGTGTAACATGTATGGAGATGAACCCCTTAGCTAACCATACCATCCATTCATTTCCGTCAATTTCATATTTACAATTTGTTTTCTTTACAATCTATCCATTTTAGTTTAAATTCGTCCAAATCCAATTCCCCCCTATTTCGTTGAAATCTTAGTCTTAATCTTTCTTATTTTTAGTTTTGCTTTCTTCGAGCATTAAATAGTGTTTTATATTGTATTTTTATGTTTTTAAGTCAATTTAGAAGGTTTTAGCAAGCCCTCCTAATCCCCGGTCTAGAACGATCCCTCACTTATCCATTCTACTACAATTGTCAAACGAGGGTTTAATTTGAGTGTCAGGTAAATCACGCATCAAATTTTGGCGCCGTTGCCGGGGATTAGCAACTTTGCTAATCCCTTAGTTCTTTTCTTTTTTTTTTTGGTTTAGTTGTTTTCGTTTTAGTTTCTAACTTAGTGTTGTTTTCTTTGTTTGTTGTTACTTTTGATTTTTGATTTAGTTCTCTTTCTTTTTAGGTACTAGAGAAGTAAGATATGGATTTTGCTAGCATTCAAGCTCAATTGGCAAATCTTACTTCTAAATTGTCGCCGTATGCCGAAAGGACCACAATGCAGAGTGTCCCTACATTTGGTGCTTCATATAGGCAAGGATTTCAAGCCAATCAATGTCCACAAAGAGATTGGAGGGATCATTCAAACTCTATATGGTGGGAAGATCAACAAGTTCAACGTGAAGCATATTGGCAACCATATGAGGAGTTCTATTCAAGACCTATGCAGCCACCACAACTTCATATGCAATATGCTCAATTAAATTCAAGTTCGCCAGTAGATTATATTCAAATTCTTAATGAAATAAATTCTTTGGCGCATGGGTCACAAAATCAAGCCAAGGAGGCTCAACAAGAAGCATATTGGCAACCATATGAGGAGTTCAATACAACACCTATGCAGCCACCACAACCTCCCCCACAACAATTCCAATCAAGTTCAAGTATGTCCATGGATAATGATAAAAATTTTCAATTACTAACCTCTTTGACGCAGGACGAACAAAATCAAGACAAGAAGTTGGGTAAATTGGACGAGCAATTTGGGCAGATTATGGAGTTCATGAAACAAATTCAAGAGCAAAGTGAACTTTCCAACTCAACTATTGAAAACTCGAAGGAAGATTTTGAAATCCATAATGCTATCACTTTGGGAAGTGCTATGGAGGTTGGAGCTGACCTAAAAATGTCCAAACATAGCCTAGAAGTGGATGAAGAGCTGCTAATTGAGGAGGAGGAAGAAGACATGCACACGGCAAGGGTAGAACAACCCTTGCCGCAGCCTCCTAAGCCCTCTAAACCACCCACCACCAGTAAGGACGTCCCAATTTCATGTTATTCTGATGTTATTCCACCCAATGTCCCTTTTCCTAGCAGGTTTTTGATTCCCAACCAAGAAGAGAGTAAAAAGGACATCGTGGAAGCCTTCCCAAAGGTGCAAAATGCTATTCAAATTCTTGGTGCAACACAGCAAGTTTTAGATGGTGTTGAATTCTTCAAAGGACTTTGTACACCAAGAAGAATGATTCAAGAGAAGGTAGTGGCTGGAGAAGATGTAGAAGGCATCAAAGAGGACAAATTTGAAACAACAATTCCCAAGGAAGTTGGATTTTATGACACGGGACAAGTCATAACTTTCGATGGGGTGTTTATTCTGGAGTTCATTTTGGAGCACACAGGTAAGCCGCCTCCCCGAATTTCAATTTTCTTTTATACTAACATGTGGTTAATGATTCAGGCACCCAATCTGGAATTTAAACTATTACCGGATCATTTCAAGTATCACCGTCCATTCAAAGATAAATTCCATGCCGTTTGATTTTATTTATGTTAATAAAAAAAATAAAAAAATTAAAAAATTAAAATTGAAAGAAAGATACTAAACATGGAGAAAAGTGGAGCTTCACAAAGGTTGTTTACGTGAAGCCCCACTACGAGGCGCAGAAGCGGAAGGCGCAGAAGCGGGAGGCATAAAAGCGGGAGGCATCGGAGCGGAAGCCATCGGAGCGGGAGGCATCGGAGCTAGAGCATTCCAGGCCTCAATACTTGGCCAAGCGCTGGATGACCCAGGAAAAAGGTGCCTCTGGAGATAAGACGCAAGCCTTTGACGGTCACTGTGAATTCGACCCTCAGATTCTTGCAGCTCATCAAGCTTCCTTTTCATCCCCGACGAATAGTTATTTGCAAGCACATGCAAACTTCTATTCTCGTACTTAAGCTGCTGGATCTCTTGCTTAAGTCTTTCCACTTCTGCCATCAACGATTCCACCTGACGAGACCGAGCAAGCAGGCGTAGGCCCATGTTGGACACAGAGCTCGCACACTGAACACTAAATGCGAGGGACTCTTGAACGGCCAACTCATCGGACCGTCCTGACAGCAGCCTACTATCCTTCGGAGTGAGGAGATTCTTAGCTACTATTGTAGCTGTTGTGGCGTCCTGCATCACAGAGTCTTCACCTGAAAGAGGACCGTTAGAAGATAAAAAAGAAGGGCGCCATACGTTACCTTGACGCGGCGCGCCCGTATCACTGCTAAGGCTCAATTCCAAGCTAAGGTTCGATGAGTTTGCCATTTTTTCAAAAGTGTTCAAAGATAGGGGTTGATGGAGTAAATTTTCAAAGGGTCGGAGTCGATTTTCAAGAATGGGAGTTCTTCAGAGTGTGTTTGTTGTGGTGATCGATAGCTCTATAAGAAGCCAAGGCGACGCGTCCACCAATTCAAAAAGCCGGAATTTCCGGCGTAATTTAGGCGACGCGTTCTCTGCTTTTCAGAAGACGCGTTCAACTTTGTCAAAAGATTTCTGACAAAGCTGAAAACACGTGGAGGCCATCATCGCAACTACACATCTTTAGCCGACAAGCGCAAAGTTCGGCGACGCTTTCTCTGCTTTTCAGAAAACGCGTGCAGCTTTGTCAAAAGGAGCCGCATCTGCACTACCACGTGTCGTTCAGAAAGCGAAGGGGCGTCGTTCAGAAATCGAAGGGGCGCCTGCTCAGAAATTGAAGAGGTGAATTCAAAGATCGAAGAGGCGCCACTATTTCAAAAAGCCGGAATTGCGGGATCAAAACGTTTGTCGACAAGGGTAAAAAGTACCACCACTTGAAATTATCTCTATATATGTCGACCTTCGTCTTTTATGGCAGGGCAAACCTGAAGAAAATGCCCAACTCTCCCTCACCTCTGAGGGCGCACTCCCAGCAAAGCCTTTCGAAATACTCAATTCTTTCTTCTTCCCCAAAGATGATACCAGATGCCTGGAGTACAGATGACCCAGGAGGAAGCGGCGGATTGAAGTGTGCTGATTCATTCACCGCTTCTTCAAAAGCAAAGGTATCTCATATCATCAAGGTCAAAAGCAAAAGTATCTCATATCATGCTCTTTCCCTGTCTTTTTCTTTGTCCTTGTTCTTACTCGCATGGCAAAGTAAAAGAAGCAATCAGCCGGCACTTGGAGTCAGTCTTCCGATCTGGAGCCAACTGCCTGGGATCTATTCCTGATTGCTTACCTAGCGTTGCTCTCTAGTAGTCATCTTCAACGGTTGATACACTTCCGGAGAAGGGACCACTTCTGCAAAGAGGAGCGAGTAAGGCAAGTGAAAATGATACATTGAAGCATGTGGAGACAAACATAGGCTGAGTTATCCTCCAACCCTTTTCAATACGAATTGGAAAGATTGAACAAAGAAACAGACCAAAAGGGTATGCTCAGACCTTCGGGGGAGACCAAATGAACCATCCTGCTGCCCAGTTCAAGAAGTAGCACAAAGGAAAATCAACGATGGGCAGAAACAAGTTCAAGAGTAAGCCTGTGGAATCACAAAGATCAAAAGCCTCAATGCAATTACCAAGGAGAAGATGGAATTTACACTCTATAACCAGATTTGCGTCTCTAAACTCTTCTCTTTGTTAATTACATTCTGCCATGTTTAGTATGTTTAAGTGCTTTTTGTGTATTTACTTATGCTTTGTGTGAATCTATGCTTAAAACATTGAGGACAATGTTTGATTTAAGTGTGGGGGGTAACTAAGTATGTTGATGCAAATTCGTTGAATTTTATCACCCATAACTTCAAGTGTTGTTCCTTGCTGTTTTAAATGTTTTTAAGGTGTTTTTAAACTGTTTTAGCATGTTTTGTTTTATAACTCCGAAAATCACATAAAAATTTGAAAAACAATTTTTTTGAAAAGCCTAAAAATAGTGTTTTGAGTTGTTTTTGTGTCTTAGGGAACCTTCCAACGTTATGATGAGGATTTGGTTTGTAATTGCATGACTGTTAAAAAGAGTTATAAACATGGATGAAAGTTTGATTTACTCTTGGTTTATGCTTAGTTATGGTTATAATGTATGACTTCACATGCAATCATAAAAGAAAAATTCGTTTTTGTAACATGCTTGAAGGAAGGAACTCAAAAAAACGCTACAACCCGGTGAGACTCGAGCCATTACCTTCTTTGGAGAGTTATTTTCTGTGATTCTTTGTTTTCTAAAAGTTGTTGCATGATCTCATTATTCCTTGCTTGGCTGCTACTTAGAATGCAATTGTATCATGATAGAACTAAATGCTAGAACTTATATCCGTTTCATTCAAAGCATGACATTGAATTGCATAACATATATCAAGATGAAGTTGTGTAGTTGCCACCATAGCCAAATAGCCTTACTTCCCATATTTCGTATATGTTGTAAGTTTTACCCCCGTTGAGCCTTGTTTAGCCTTTATTCTTTGTTTACCCACATTATCCTCACCTAGCCTAGTGTAGGACAGTCCACACCCTTGTTCTTAATTGATAGTGAGCATGACTAAAATGAATTCCTTTTGAGTACATTATGCAAGAAAATGAGTGTGGGGGAGTAAAAGTTTGTTCTTACGTTTATATGTATGTTTTGAGATTCAAAAGAAAAAGAAAAAAAAAAAAAAAAAAAAAAAAAAAAAAGGAGTGAAAATAAGTAAGAATGAACTCACGAGCGTTGATGGTTGAAGAAAGGGTCAAAAAAAAAAGTTGAATATGGCCCTAAGTTTTGTGTGACTTTCCCATGGGTGTTCAAAGTTGACTTCTGCGTTCTTAAGGGAATTCTAAGTGCCTAATTCAATACTTTGCTCACTATTGCTTTAAGAATGTTTGTTTATCCTTCACCTTTCATTGTTAGCCAACACCTTTAGCCCCGTTACACCCCTTTGACTTCTATCTTGATCGTTATGTGTTCAATAATGTGGAGTTTGAAATTGATATGAGCTTATGGAATCACTGGTTCTCATTCTAAGTAGTAGCATTCCATTCATGAGATCATATTCATGTCATTATCGTAAATCCAGAAAATGCTTTCCTTGTTATAACATATGTGAGTGTTCGTCTACATGTTTACATCAATCTTCTCACATATAACTAGTGTAGGGTGTGTAGTCAGAAAATCTGTGTGAAAAACGAGTGCATATCTTGTAAGGATTTGAGCAATTTCTCTAAAGGCATGTTACTGCATTCGAAATGTGTTTTAAATGTTTAATTGTGAACTAGTATGTGGTGACTATGATTAAGAATGTACTTAAGTGTAATGATGGCTAAAATCTGTGGGAATAATGATTTTTAACTTGTCATGTGCTTTGGAAATCCCTGAGACGTTTGTTGGAAGGTTTAGGTTGTGTTTTACTTGTTCGTTTTGTTTTGTTTCTGGTTTCTTTTGTTTTGTTTTGCTCGAGGACTAGCAAAAGATAAGTGTGGGGGTATTTGATAGGAGCATATTCATGCGACTTAAATGGCTTGTTCTCGTGCATTTACGTTATGTTTCTTTAGTTATTTTAGTACTTTAAGCTATTTTCGTGTGGTTGTAGGCCGAAAGGGCTAAGGGAGCAAAAAGATGCATTTTGGAGACGTTTGGAGCACTTTTGGGCTAAGGATGGATAGCTTATGCTTGGAGCCAAAGTGTTGGACGAAATTAAAAACCTAATTGAAGACCAAAGTGTTGGAACCTTGTTCCTTTTAGTTTTAGGATATTTAAACCTTTCCTATATCCTTAGTCGTGCATAACATTCCAACATTCCACTCCTTCATTCACCACTTATCATATCATACACTTATCTTATCATCACCACATATCATTCATTTATTACTTATCATATCATTCATTCATCTACATATCAATAACCACTTATCATTCATTTATTACTTATCATATCATTCATTCATCTACATATCAATAACCACTCATCTTATCACTCAACATATCATTCATTTATCACTTAACATATCATTCATTTATCACTTAACATATCATACACTTATCATAATCATTCACTTATCACTTATCATAATCATTCACTTATTCTTTCATCATTCAACCACCAATTCAACACATGCATCTTCAAACATATCAACCCTACAAGCACATGCTCCCTCTAATTCCTTGCCGTGCCTTCCTCAACCATTTCAACCACATTCTTCCACTTTGTCTCTCATCATTTCAGCCACATTTCTAACTCACATGCATCACATTCATTTCCAAACAACAATAATTTCAAATGCCATGCATTCACATGCATTTACACCACCAAAAACCCCTTTGCCGTGGGCTTTCAATGCCTTTCCAGCTTTCCCTTTTATTTTCCAGCTTTCATTCTTCACAATTTCAGCCATTAAACATGCATTTCAAACCTTTCAACACCCTTTAATCATCTCCCTTTAAGTTATGATTTTATTTCCTAACCCTACATGCATTATTTATTAGCATCTTCACATGCATTCACACACACTTCACACAAACAAACATCCTTGCCGTGAGTTCCCTACCTTTTCAGCATTCCATTTCATCATTTCACCAACAATTCAGCCACATTCCACATGCATAACCAACTTAGTGTCACTCCCATTCATTCCCTTTAATCATTTAGCCACCATCATACATTTATTCTCTTCCCAAACACATACACAACCTGCCATCATTCCAGAAAACCATCCATACCGTGGGTTCCCTTTCATTTCTGTCAAAGTACATGCACTTCCACCCTTTAATCACATGCATAAATCAGCCACATGCATCTCCCATCACCATTTCAGATTTCCACCAACCTCCTAGCTATTATGTTCCCCCCATTTCACTTATAAATAAGCATCCAACACTCCTCAAAATTCATTCACTCCCCACTCCATCTCATTCACAACACAACACCCCTCAAACACTTCCATTCTTTCCTTAGCTGTGAGTCCCCCCTCCCTTAGAATCCAAAAACCATTCTTCCATTCCACACTTCCATCCCCCAAACCAATTATCCCTAGACCTTATGCTACAATAAAGAGGAAGAGAAGAGGGCCTAAACGTTCATACAATTCAAGTTTGAGTTGTTGGAATGTTTAGGCGTTTCTTTGATTTCAATGTTTAATTTCGATTCTCTTTGTTTTGTATGAGGAACTAAACCCCCCTTTAGCTAGGGGGGGATTCGAAATATATGTTTATGCTTGCATTTTGATTTGATTACTTCTAATTGCGTTTCATAAGTTGTGGATTCAATTTGTTTAACTGTTTGATTGATAACTTATTTATGTATGTTTATTAAGAATGCGCGCTTAATTTTCATGCATGAATATGACGCTAGAATATAAGTGAGTTTCACCTAATCGTTATGAACTTATATTCACAAGTAGTGGAGGTTGCTTATAAACAATCGCGTTAAACGAATTCTTGGCATAAGTTTCATGCAATCATAGTAACGAATGCCTCGTCAACACTTATAGTTTTCATGATGCTTAATGATTCTTGCTTGTTTCTCTATTATGCAATTCATGTAGGGAACTTGTGAGGAATGCTTTGGGTTGTCGTATGCAATCATCCAATTCATTAACTTAAGGAAAACTTGACGGTTAATTTAAGCGGACCTAATTAACCCGGGGTGTTGAGAATTCATGATTTATTGAAATGCAATTGGAATTCATTTTATTATGCAAGTGTAACATGTATGGAGATGAACCCCTTAGCTAACCATACCATCCATTCATTTCCGTCAATTTCATATTTACAATTTGTTTTCTTTACAATCTATCCATTTTAGTTTAAATTCGTCCAAATCCAATTCCCCCCTATTTCGTTGAAATCTTAGTCTTAATCTTTCTTATTTTTAGTTTTGCTTTCTTCGAGCATTAAATAGTGTTTTATATTGTATTTTTATGTTTTTAAGTCAATTTAGAAGGTTTTAGCAAGCCCTCCTAATCCCCGGTCTAGAACGATCCCTCACTTATCCATTCTACTACAATTGTCAAACGAGGGTTTAATTTGAGTGTCAAGTAAATCACGCATCACTATGCCTAGAGGGGAGAGATGTATAGTAGATTGTGTGTACCCAGGATGTCCAGTGATAGTAGAGGATGTGGTTATGCCAGCTGATCTTATCCCGTTAGATATTGTTGACTTTGATGTGATTTTGGGCACAGATTGGTTGCATTTCAATCATGCCAATATTGATTGTTACGGGAAAATAGTTACGTTTCATCGTCCTGGACTACCTGTGGTTACTCTTGTGGGCGAGCAGAGTGGGGTGAGACATGGCGTTATTTCGGCTTTGCGAGCGAAAAGGTTGTTGTCTAAAGGTTGTCAGGGGTACTTAGCTCATGTGGTGTTGGATGAGGCCGTTCCTAGTAGAGTTGAGGATGTGAGAGTAGTCAGACACTTTCCCGATGTTTTCCCCGAGGATTTACCTGGATTACCACCGGACCGAAACATGGAGTTCACTATTGAGTTTCTTCCAGGTACTAATCCTATTTCCTTAACTCCTTATCGTATGGCTCCCGCTGAGTTAAGGGAATTGAAAGTTCAGTTGCAGGAATTAGTGGATAAGGGTTTCATTCAGCCTAGTACTTCACCTTGGGGTGCTCTAGTATTGTTTGTGAGAAAGAAAGACGGAACTTTGAGGCTATGTATTGATTACCGGCAACTGAATCGGGTGACGATTAAAAACCGTTATCCGTTGCCACATATCGATGATTTGTTTGATCAGCTTCGAGGTGCTTGTGTATTCTCCAAGATTGACTTGAGGTCTGGGTATTATCAGCTGAAGATTTGTAGGGATGACGTTCCTAAGACGGCATTCAGGACTCGTTATGGTCATTACGAGTTCCTGGTTATGCCATTTGGGTTGACGAATGCACCAGCTGCATTTATGGATTTGATGAATCGGGTGTTCCAGCCCTATTTGGATAGGTTTGTTATTGTTTTCATCAACGACATTCTGGTGTATTCTAAATCGAAGGCGGAGCATGTTCGACATCTTACTTTGGTGTTGAAAAGGTTGAGGGAACACCAACTGTATGCTAAGTTTAGCAAGTGCCAGTTTTGGCTAGACCAAGTTGCGTTTTTGGGGCACATCATTTCGGCTCAGGGTATTTTGGTGGACCCTCAGAAGGTCGCAGCAGTGGAGAATTGGGAGTAACCGCGAACCGTCACAGAGGTGAGGAGTTTCCTTGGTTTGGCAGGGTATTATTGGCGGTTTGTTAAGGATTTTTCTGTGATTGCTTTACCACTGACAAGATTAACGAGGAAAGACGTTAAATTTGAGTGGGATGATAAGTGTGAGCAGAGTTTCCAACAGTTGAAGTATTGTCTCACTCATGCACCTGTTTTGGCACTTCCGGACGATAGTGGTGATTTCGAGGTTTATAGTGATGCTTCTTTAAATGGTCTGGGATGTGTATTGATGCAGCATGGTAAGGTGATTGCTTATGCTTCATGACAGTTGAAACCTCATGAGTTGAATTACCCTACGCATGATTTGGAGTTGGCAGCCATCATTTTTGCGTTGAAGATATGGAGACATTATCTTTACGGAGAGAAATGTAGAATCTTTACAGATCACAAGAGTCTTCAATATCTTTTTATGCAGAAAGATCTTAATCTTCGTCAACGGAGGTGGTTGGAGTTGCTCAGTGATTATGACTGCACGATTGATTATCATCCTGGTCGTGCAAATGTAGTTGCTGATGCACTTAGCAGGAAGTCTCAGGGCCGCATTAATGCGTTGTATGCGAGTCATATTCCTCTTCTGGCAGATTTACGTTCTACAGGAGTGAGGTTGGAAGCAGAAGATATAGATGTGGCTTTACTTGCTAATTTTCAAGTTAGGCCAATTTTGGTTGATCGTGTGCTTGAAGCTCAAGTAGCTGATCGGGAAACTCAAGATCTAATCCAAGCTCGAGATCGAGGAAGGAGGAGAGACCTCAGAGTTTGTGAATCGGATGACATGTTAATGCAGGAAGGTAGAATGTTCGTGCCTAATAATTTGGATTTGAAGAAGGAAATTCTCGATGAAGCACATATCTCGGCTTACGCCATGCATCCAGGAGCTACTAAAATGTATCATACCATTCGGCCATTTTATTTTTGGCCGGGTATGAAGAGGGAAATAGCTGAGTATGTAAGTAGGTGTGCTGCTTGTCAGCAAGTTAAGGCGGAAAGGAAGAAGTCGTTTGGGTTGTTGCAGCCGCTTCCCGTTCCAGAGTGGAAATGGGAAAATATCACTATGGATTTCGTGTACAAGCTTCCACGTACACATAATGGTTTTGATGGCATTTGGGTGATCGTTGATCGGCTCACTAAGTCAGCACATTTTATTCCTATGAGGGAGAAGTATTTTTTGGGCCGATTAGCAGAGTTGTTTATCTCGAAGATTGTGAAATACCATGGTGTTCCTGTGAGTATTGTCTCGGATCGTGATCCACAATTTACATCCAAGTTTTGGGTGGCTTTTCAGGAAGCTTTGGGTACGAGACTACTTTATAGTACGGCGTATCATCCTCAGACGGACAGACAGTCAGAGAGAACCATTTAGACTTTGGAGGATATGTTGCGAGCTTCGGTGTTACAGTTTGGTGATGCTTGGCACCAGCGGTTGGATTTGATGGAATTTGCCTACAACAACAGTTTTCATTCGAGTATCGGCATGGCGCCATTTGAGGCATTGTATGGTAGATCTTGTCGCTCGCCGTTGTGTTGGTCAGAGGTCGGAGAGAGAGTTTTAGTGGGTCCAGAGATTGTTGAGGAGACTACTCAGAATGTTCAGGTGATTAAGTCTAACCTGAAAGCAGCCCAAGACAGGCAGAAGAGTTTAGCAGATCGGCATGCTACGGACAGAGTGTATGAAGTTGAAGTTTGGGTATTTCTGAAGCTTTCACCGTGGAGAGGAGTTGTGCGGTTCGGAAAGAAGGGTAAGTTGAGTCCCAGGTACATTGGACCATACATGGTCACAGAACGAGTTGGTGAGGTAGCGTACAGGTTGGAGTTGCCTTCGGAGTTAGCTAGAGTGCATAACGTTTTCCACATGTCTATGCTTCGACATTATGTTGCTGATCCGTCTCATGTGATACCTCCTCAACCCTTGGAAATTAATCCAGATTTGACTTATGATGAGGAGCCAGTGACGATACTAGATTGGAAAGAAAAGGTTCTGGGGAACAAGACGGTGAACTTAGTAAAAGTTTTGTGGATGAATCATTCAGTCGAGGAAGCTACGTGGGAAACAGAAGATCGGATGTGGGATTTGTATCCTCGGTTGTTCTTTGATCACTAGGGGTTGTTGTTTGGTTGTTTTGAATTTCGGGACGAAATTCTTGTAAGGTGGGTAGGTTGTGATAGCCCGTCCCGAGAAATTTAAAAACGTACGCGTGAAAAGACGATTTTGCCCCTAGCGTGATTTTTCGTTGTGTAGTTGTTCTTTTTGGCTTCGTGTGGCTGGTTTTGCACCACACACTCACCCTCACCATTTTCCTCTTTTCCCTGCACTGTCCCATGTCCCCTTTCCCTTCCCTTTCGTCTTGAAACGTACGGACCACACCCAAATTCCATTAAACT
Source organism: Pyrus communis (assembly GCF_963583255.1). NCBI lineage: Eukaryota > Viridiplantae > Streptophyta > Magnoliopsida > Rosales > Rosaceae > Pyrus > Pyrus communis. The sequence goes on along the minus strand of NC_084805.1, from coordinate 8,968,639 downwards.
TTCACAGAGCGTGGAAACCAAGACCATATTCGAGCTCGTGTGGCTTGTAGGAGTCCAACCATACCATTTTCAGGTAAGAACATCATCGTTTTCACGTCGAATCCACAACGTCCGATTTCAAGTACTGTTCATGGACACGTGATTTCTCACGTTTTAGGGAATTTCAAGCTTGTAGGTAGCTTGGTGAGGTCCCTAGGAGGCTCGGGGTGGTTCGTTTGAAGGTTTTGGACGTCGGAATCACTAGTTTCGAAGTTGGCCGGAGTGCCGGAGTTGGGGTGATTTTGCAGGTGAGATTTTGTGGTTTTTAGCACTTGAAATTGGTATGAATGTGTTCCTTTAGTTCTAAGCTTCATTTTGGTACCAATTTTGAAAATTTTCTAGTTTTCCAACGCCGGCGACGGCGCCGGAGGCTCGCCGGAGAAGGAGACGGAATATTCCGTCAAGTCTGACGGAATATTCCTGACGCCGTTAACGGAATCTGTCAAAACTGACGGAATATTCCCTACGGCGTCAGTTGACGCCGTCAGCGTGCCAGGCACGTGCCTGCGCGTGGCCAGCGCGTGTGGCCGTGCCTTGGCCGGCGCGTGGGGGCGCGTGTGGCGGTGGAAAATTTTTCTAAAAATATGGGGATGTTCCTGAGGTTGAGTAGGTCACGTTGGTGTATTCATACACCCCATTTGAGCATTGTATGAGAAGTTATTTCTATAGGTTGGTTTTGTGCTTTTAAATTGACGTTTTTGTAGTTGTTTCGCATATAGGTGACACCTATCCCGAGGACGAGCGTGGTCACTCGAGGCAGGGGGGCTACGACCCTTCCACATACCAGTGAGTGGGCTTTTGGTTTTCCGTATATACATATATACTTATATTTTCCCAGAAAATGATTTAAATTGTTTATTCGCTATATGCCATATATTATATTAACGTTGGTTATGCATGGTTACTGCATTTATATATGTGCATGCAACTTCCCAGTGGGTCACCCATCATGGGATTGCTCTAGCCTCCTTCTCGCTTAACTTCGGAGTTCCCAAAAACAAAACCGTGAGGGCGTAATGGGCCCAAAGCAGACAATATCGTGCTACGGTGGTGGAGCGGGCCCGGGAAGTGGTGCCGCCCGGGCCGGGATGTGACATAAACCACCAAGATAGGCAATTAGCTGCTTTTGATTATTTAATTACTAGGAAAATAAAACATTGAAAAATTAAAAATTAATAAGATACCATGTGAACAAGATGACATGTCGACGTTGATATAAACTTGTCACTTATGGCGTTATTGGTCTTTTTCTGAGAAATTCTAAAGTACAAGACCTAAATTATCCGGCTCATTTCATCCTAGCCCTTCTACATGCACTCATGTGCATACGAAAGATCTTTTTTACATCACGACGCACTAAACGCGGTATGTAGAATTATTTTTTCCTTTTGCATTTGTTCACGCATAAAGACTTCTTATAGTTACAATATGTCAAACGCGCCGTACAATGTTTAATTTTAATATTTGTACTTGTCAAAAGACATAATTTCATTTTAATTTTTTAGCTATGAATTTTTGCACTGCTAGATTTAAATTAAGATACTACAAGTCTCACAACTTGAAAAGAGAAAAGCACATAAACAAAATGAAGCTAAACATAATATTCCTGATCAATCTCCCATATCACAAATGCCACAAAAATTGAAACTTTATGTCCAAATAGCAAAAAAAAGTCACATATGCATACACCATTTAATTAGGATCATTTTGGTTCTCTAATTGTTAGAATGAGACCTTCTTTGTTTAAATAGTTTGATTGAGGTCCCTAGCGTCATTTGAGAGATTTAACTCGTACATTTATGCATTCAATACCCTACAATATATGAAATTTAAACAAATACAAATAACATTTTTACAATATAATAATTACTTTAAAATCAATAACAAAGTAATAGTGTAACATCTCATATCGCCCAGGGAAGTGATCCTTAAATGTATATTTTCATCCCTACCTAGCACGAGGCTTTTTGGGAACTCACGAGCAACTTCCTAGAGGGTCACCCATCATGGGATTGCTCTAGCCCCCTTCTCGCCTAACTTCGGAGTTCCCACGGAACTCGAAGCCAGTGAGCTCCCAAAAAGCCTCGTGCTAGGTAGGGATGGGAATATACATTTAAGGATCGCTCCCCTGGGCGATATGGGATGTGACAGGTTCCGTAGGAACTCCGAAGTTAAGCGAGAAGGGGACTAGAGCAATCCCATGATGGGTGACCCTCTGGGAAGTTGCTCGTGAGCTCCCAAAAAGCCTCGTGCTAGGTAGGGCTGAAAATATACATTTAAGGATCGCTCCCCTGGGCGATATGGGATGTTACAATTTGTCACATCACTCGTGCCGGGGCGGGATGTGACAAATTGGTATCAGAGCCTAACCATGGCCGTGTGTGTGCCGACGAGGACGTCGGGCCCCTAAGGGGGGTGGATTGTAACATCCCATATCGTCCAGGGGAGTGATCCTTAAATGTATATTCCCATCCCTACCTAGCACGAGGCTTTTTGGGTGCTCACTGGCTTCGGGTTCCGTGGGAACTCCGAAGTTAAGCGAAAAGGGGGCTAGAGCAATCCCATGATGAGTGACCCACTGGGAAGTTGCTCGTGAGTTCCAAAAACAAAACCGTGAGGGAATGGTAAGCCCAAAGCGGACAATATCATGCTTTGGTGCTGGAGTGGGCCCGGGAAGTCATCTGCCCCAGGCCGGGATGTGATAAATTGGTATCAGAGCCTAACCCTGGCCGTGGTGTGCCGACGAGGACGTCGGGCCCTTAAGGGGGGTGAATTGTGACATCCCACATCACTCAGAGGTGTGATCCTTATATGTATATTCCCATCCCTACCTAGCACGAGGCCTTTTGGGAGCTCACTGGCTTCGGGTTCCGTAGGAACTCCGAAGTTAAGCGAGAAGGGGGCTAGAGCAACCCCATGATGGGTGACCCACTGGGAAGTTGCTCGTGAGTTCCCAAAAACAAAACCATGAGGGAATGGTAAGCCCAAAGCGGACAATATTGTGCTATGGTGGTGGAGCGGGCCCGGGAAGTGATCCGCCCCGAGCCGGGATGTGACAAATAGTATTCTTCACATAGTTCTAACAAAAAAGTAATGTACCCCATAATTATTAATTTATTTGAAAAATAAATATTGGCATATTATAAAACATAAAATAAATACATGTAACTATCGAAGTAAATAAACCACACAAAAAAACAACCTCAATATATAAAGAGAAAACTACCTCTCTATCCAAAAAAAATCACAATAAAATTACAAACTTGAAGTTCGAATTTGTGACAACTATCCCTAATTTTACATTTTTATTTATTTTAATCAAGGGAACTGACGAACATACCCTAGAGGCAAGGACTTTGACTTTCGTTAACCATCGTTTAGAGAAACGTATGACTTATTCTTTTAGCATATTTAAGTAGTACTTGTTGGTACGAACACATAAATGAAAGCCATTTGCGAATCCGGATTATAACGTTATAGTTACGAATGTTTGAAGTTGGTTATTTAAAGTTAGTTAATTGGTTAAGGAGGACCAATTAGATAAAACGTAGAAAAAGGCACCAGCCCAATCAGAATTAGAAAGAAAAAAATGGGGAGGGGGGGGGAAGAAAACTCCCAGCTTTCCTGTGCACACCACCACCGCGACCACCCAACTTCCAAGGCTGATTCCGGCCAACTCCGGTGGAATTTCTCAACGCCACCACTGCCATATTGAAGCTCTCATTCCTCTCTACAAAATCCACCCAAGAACCACCTTGATTAACCTATGTATGTGGCGGTTTAAGGCCACGAAAGTTGACGGTTCTCACGATGCTCTGGCTACCCTTTTTTATTTTTCCGGCAAAACGGCAAAGCGATGGCCGATGCCACCACTTGGGCTTTGTAGCCCATCATCCCAGGAGCAAAACCCAACCAAAGCTTTAGGCACCCACCGGCTTCGTGGGGAAAATTGACCATCTTCCGTCCACTTTTGGACTTCGTGGCAAGTATGAAAGTTGTTCCTCTCTTTGAGATCTTCATTTCTGTGAAATGTGAGAATTTTTAGAAATAGTGGAATTTTCTGGCGAACCATGGCGGCGCGTGTGGCAGCGAGTGGGCCTAGACTCCACCTGACCTTCCTAGGCTAATTTCAAAGCCCCGATTCGACATTTGACATCCGTTTAGTGAAATTATGATGTTTAATATAGTTTCATAGTTGACCACCTAGTCGACCATTAAGAGGTCTTTGCATGAATTGACAATCCGATCGTTGGATGATAGGAGCATATTCATGCGACTTAAATGGCTTGTTCTCATGCATTTACGTTATGTTTCTCTAGTTATTTTAGTCCTTTATGCTTCTTTTGTGTGTTTTCAGGTTCTAAGGGCAAGGTATGCAAAATGATGCCTTTTGGAGCCTTTTGGAGCAAATTAGAGATTGGAATGGATATCATATGCTTCGAGCCAAGAGGATGGACGAAATTAAAGACTTGAAGTAGGAAAGTTAAATCCTAAAAGACCTCATGTTTAAGCATCATTGAAGACTCCTACGCATTTTAGAACACAAAAACAACATTCCTTGCAACCTTAGGACATTGTCGTGTGTTTCCTTGTGTCCCCCTTCCTTGCCATGCAAGGAAGGGCTTTGTTCCCTATTTTAAACACTTAAAGCATTCACTTATCATATCATTCACTTATCACTCACCACATATCATTCATTTATCACTTATCACTTCCACTCACTTATCACTTATCAAACCATTCACTTATCACTTCCATTCACTTATCACTTATCACTTCCATTCACTTATCACTCACCACATATCATTCATTTATCACTTAACATATCATTCACTTATCACTTATCATACTCATAATCATCTACACATTTCAACCATTTAAACATATGCATTTCAAATCACATGCACACCCACCTCTTTCCACCTAATCCACATGCATTCACACACATGCACATCATTCATTATTCTTCCTAGCCGTGCATCCCCTTAGCCATTTCCAACCACATTCTTCCACTTCCCACTTCATCATTACACCACCTAATCCACATGCACTCCCATCCATTTCATCATTGCATTCATCACCAAAGAACCAACAACAAAACCGTGCATTACTCATCAATTCCAGCCACATTCCACATGTTTTCACAACCTAATTCACATGCACATTCAGCCACCTTTCTCCCAAAAACAGTGCACATGCATTCATTATTCATTCACTTTGCATTCCCTTTGCAATTACACCCCACATGTCCATTTAATCATTCAACCACATTCCCATTAACCACAAAACAAATCACACAACACACCAACAAACATGCATCCTGAAATTCTTTGCCGTGCAATCACATGCATTTCCCTTGACATTTTCAGCCATCACACTTCATCATTACACCACCATTCACTCTTTAACCCACACACACTTCACACAAACAACATTCACATGCATTCACATGCATTTCCAACACAAAACACACTCAAAACCGTGGCCACCTTTGCATTTCAGCATTCCCATTTGCATTTTCAGATTTCCAGCTTTCCAACCTAGCCACATTCACATGCATTCACTCATAATCATTCATCAAACTTGCAGCCACATTTCCACCCACCTCCTAGCTGTCATGTTCCCCCCATTACTCCTATAAATACCCTTGCATTCATTCATTCAAAGATCATCTCATTCACAACACAACAACAAACACAAAAACAGCAACCTTGTTGCCGTGGGTTCTCTTCATTTCCAGCATCATTCCCTTCTATTTCCACCACTTCCCAACCCTCCAAACCACTCCTCTACCATTTCCATAATCCCCCAAACCTCACCTTAGACCTTGTGCTACAATAACGAGGAAGATAAGAGGGCCTAAACGTTCATACAATTCAAGTTTGAGTTGTTGGAATGTTTAGGTGTTTCTTTGATTTCAAAGTTTAAATTCAATTCTCTTTGTTTTGTACGTATGAGGAATGGAAGAGAAGAGTGCCTAAACGTTCATACAATTCAAGTTTGAGTTGTTGGAATGTTTAGGTGTTTCTTTAATTTCAAAGTTATGAGGAAATAAACCCCCCTTTAGCTAGGGGGTGATTCGAAATAAATGTTTATACTTGCATTTTGATTTGATTACCTTTCGTTGGAATTTCATAAGTTTTGAATTCAATTTGTTTAACCGTTTGATTGATAACTTATTTATGAATGTTTATTAAGAATGCGCGCTTAATTTTCATGCATAAATATGACGCTAGAATATAAGTGAATTTCACCTAATCGTTATGAACTTATATTCACAAGTAGTGGAGGTTGCTTATAAACAATCGCGTTAAACGAATTCTTGGCATAAGTTTCATGCGTATTCCATAGTAACGAATGCCTCGTCAACACTTATAGTTTTCATAATGCTTAATGATCTTTGATTGTATCTTTATTGTGCTTTTCACGTAAAGGACTTTTGGAGAATGTGGTGAATTGCGTTGCGCTAACCCATCCAATTCATTAACTTAAGGAGAACTTGACGGTTAATTTAAGCGGACCTAATTAACCCGGGGCGTTGAGTTTCATAATTTATCGAAAGACCAACTGAGAATCAATCTTGTATGCAAGTGTAACATGTATGGAGATGAACCCCTTAGCTATTCTATCATCCATTCATTCCATTTCATCAATTTCATATTTACATTCTGTTTTAATTTGTTCATTTAATTTAATTTCGTATAAACTTAAATCCTCCTTTTGCTTTAATGTTCATTTTAGTTAGAATTCAATTTAGTTTGTGTTTTTAAAGCATTTTGAGTTTTTGGTTTGTCTTAGTGTTTTAAACTTTAATTTTGCATTCTTTGAGTCTAGTTTAGTGTTTTAAACTTTATTTTACGTTTTTGAGTCAGTTTCCAAGAGATTTGCAATCCCTCCTAATCCCCGGTCCAGAACGATCCCTACTTATACTTATACTACAAATCGACAAAAAGAGGGTTTAATTTGTGTGCGTATAAATCTCGCATCATTGGATCGTCACCAAATTTTAATGCATTATGGTATGTAATATTTGAGGATATTTGAAACTTACAGATTAGAAATCTGACGTACGAATCTTCCCAAATTGGACTTGTAAGTTCGTAAAATAAAACGTTGACTGCCACTTGAATTGGCAATTGGCAGAGATCCAACCGTTGAATCATAATGAAACTTTAGTATTATGTTCTAGAAGTTTAATGTGGATCTTTAGAAGTTTCGGATCGGAAATCCGAGATGCGGATCTTCCGGATTGAGTTCCGTAGAATTGTGGACCCTACCGTTGATCTTTGACCGAAGGTTGACTTTCGGTCAATGGATCTCAAATCATTCTAGAACGTCCTTGGGATATGTTTTATGTAAACTGTGGGTTCTATGCAGGAGTGGATTTGGTACATTACCGTAAACTATGGGTTTTATGTAAACTATATAACATCAACTCATATTTCAGTTAACCGTAAATATCGAACGTGATATTAAAGATCTAAACCGTTCATCTTCATACATCCGCCAAATGAACATGTTTTCAAAAAAAAAATTTTAAAAATAAAATTAAGTAAGAAGAATAAAGCGTAAATGATAATCGACGGTTAAATATAAATTTAAGGTTTATGGATTAAAGTGTTTGATTTTGAAGCTGACCTCTTCATAAAAGTTGTAAAGCTTGTCACTATAAGTGATTGTATACTTTTTTTTTTTTTTTTTACATTTTTTACACTTCTACAATAATTATTATTAATTTTGCCCTCAAATAATTATATGAATGAATACATAATATAATATTAATAATATTGGCAGGTACGGTATACCACCGATACTGGTTTTGGATACCAGTATCGTACCGAAACAGTATGGTACGATACAAATACCGTACCATTACCAATTGGGACAAATTTTTGGTAATAATTTGGTATGGTATGGTTGGTAGGGAGGTTGGTATGGTAGTTTGGTAAAACTTTCCACCCCTAGTTCTATGGATAAGAGTTATGAGATATGACTAAATAATTGTTCTAGGTGAGGATCGTTCGTGATGTCTCGATATTCATGCTTGGGAGTTGTACCGCGAACCTAAGGTGAGTGGGTCTTTTCCCTTCTATCATATATATATATATATAAGATTGACATCTCCACAAACGTTTATAAATTGAATGCTTTGGAGGACTAGCACAAACTACGAATGGCTTGATCCCTGTTTAGGGTACGTAGGCAATTTAACGAGACGTTAGATGCAGCCATATAATAAATGAGACTAAATAATTGAGGCAATAGCCTTGTTTGGGGAATTGAGCAATGTGAGGGACATTGGTGGAAAATGTGAGATTTAACCTTATGATTTGACGGTTAAATGTTGGTCATAAATCACTGTGTGAAGAATCAAGAAATTAAAGTAAGGAAATGTAAGTAATGATATTTAATTAAACAAGTGTCTAGTTGGGCTTATCACCGATAATTATTCCCGAAAATAAATAGTGTGGAAGTGGGGCATTATAGATTATGCATTTCACGCCATGTTGTATATATATATTTGGAAACACTATGTTATGGTTGAGATTTAGATTGCATCATGACATATCCATATGTATATTATCTACACATAATTATTGTGAATGCTTTGAGGTGTAAAGGTGAACGCATGACATAAAGGTAAGTTCAAGTGAGTTTATGGTATTAGTTGAAATGATGGAGTTATGGCATGACTACATTTATGTTTTAGGCAACTCCGACATTGTCGTACATGTTCTAATAATTGGCAACTCCGACCTTGTCGTACAAGTTGCCCATGAGTCGTACATGTTATATTAGATGCAGTTAGAGCTCATAAACTTGCACCTCGGTGTTAGTGCTCCCGCCTGTGGCTATGGTACAGTCCTTCACGTGATGTTCACCTCCCTCACCTTACGCTCACCTTGGATCCAAGGTAGGCGCACAGTCCTATCCTACAGACCACAATAGGTGGTTCCGACTCGTATTGACCCGCGATTATTTGCACAGTCTTCACGTGATCGTAACACTTGAGCATATTTATTTACATCTATTCCTATCGTACAGACCACTTTAGGTGGTTCCGACTCGTGTGCAGATATACTTATTAAGCTATTGGCTAGCATGTTGATGAGTTATTGATTCAGTCGTACAGGTCACGTGAGGTGACTCTGGCTAGCATGTTGATGAGCTATTGGTTTAGCCGTACAAGCCACAATAGGTGGATCCGGCTAACATACCATTTCATATTGATTTATTTCACTTGGGTTACTTATTCTTGTTGAGATATTTGACACGACATAGTTGTGAGACTGTTATTTTGGTTATGGTTTTGAGTTATAGTCATGCCTGTTATTTTCTGGGAAATTATACAGGTGTTACGGCGAGGGGTTACTGCCTTTGGTAATTGAAATTGATTTGAAAAGTTTTGTTTCGCTCACTCACATTTTCTATTTTTGCACCCCTCCAAGTTCTAGCAGCAGAGTTCCGTATCGACGAAAATTCGTGGCACTTTTCAATACATAGGTCTTCTTATGATGGTATAATCATTATCTTACCTTACTATACTATACATGTGCTCTGTATCACGCATGAAATGGGTCCAGACCTGCTCATCGCGCACTCGTGTACTTAAGCACTTTTAGGTTTTAATTTATTCACATTTTATACACTATCACACTTTATGGTTTTGTCACCTTCTAGGTGTCGGCCAGCATAGCTCGATTCGGGGTTCTAGTGGACATTCCGGGTCGGACTGTAAAATTAGTCACACAACATATACAAAATATATGTCTTGTATTCAGAAACATTGTTCATAATTCCATATAAACTACGGGTTTGTATTAGTCAATTGTAAATGTTCTTTCCTAGCCAAAAGAAACGGAATAGGATTCTCTCCCTCCTAATCCCTCTCCCCTCCCATCTCCTCTTATTTAAACGATTACTATTAAACAACGTCAATATTTTATTTTGAATTTGTTCTATAGATAAAAAGACAAAAAGAAGAGTGAGAAAGAGGAAGGAAAATGGATGGTAATAGAACAGGAAAGAATTCTACTATGGAAGAACAACAACAACAAAAAGTGAAGAAAAAATGAAATTATTGACTTAACGAAAGAATTGAGTCCCACAACATGTATTAACAGTTTGAGTCCTTTGGGAATCTTCTGTTTTTGTCTTAGCATCTCAATCCAGATGCAATGATGTCGAAGAAAGGATAGATTCCATGTTTCGAAGAAAACAAACAGAAAGCAGATAATATTAATAGGATGTATGGTGGGATGCCGCAATCCACATGGGATGTCTGGTGGTGCCTATGAGTACCGCGGAAGGTAAAGGTAAACTTTGTGTACTACCCTCATGTTTCGTAGTTTTCAATATGTTTTTTTCATCTCAGAGTCATCCCTAAAGTGTTAATTTTGGGACAGTCTCATATATCCGTTAGTCAAACTGTTATTTCTCCCGTTAAGTGATGACGTGGTACCTATGTGGACAATGACTGGGAGCCACGTGTCATTAAAAAAAATTAAAATAATTAATTAAATAAAAGTTATTAAAAAAAAAAAAAAAGCCCTATCCCTTCTTCCACCCACCCCCCTTGTGGGGCCACTAACCCAGAACAAGAACAAGAACCCAGAAGAAGAAGAAGAAGGGAAAAAAAATAAAACTAAAACCCAATCTTGCCCCCAACCCAGAAGAAGAAGAAGGAAAAAAAAAAAAAAAAAAAAAAACCCAGTTCATCACTTCCATATTAATGGAGATCTACCACAAAACCAACCCAAAAATCATCTCAAACTCAAACTCCCCATCTTAAAGTATTTTCGAAATTCACCCACACTGAAAATCCAAAAAATATGGAGTTCATGGTCTGGGTTCGTGTTTGCGGTCACGGAGTGGGTGGGGTGGGGGGGGGGGGGGGGGGGTGGGTTGTAGGGACGGCAGGTGGGTAGCGAGGGCGACGAACTGGGTTTGGGTTGTTGTTGTTTTTTTTTTTTTCCTCCTTCTTCTAGGTTGCAGATTCGGTTTTTTTTTTTTTTTTTTTCTTCTTCTTCCTCCTTCTATGTTGCAGATTCGATTATTATTTTTTTTCTTCTTCTGGGTTTAGGACAGAGGGAGAAGGGATGGGTTTTTTTTTTTTTTTTTTTTTACTTTTATTTAATTAATATTTTTAATGACACGTGGCGCCCAATCATTGTCCACATGGGCACTACGTCATCACTTAACGGAAGAATTAACAGTTTGACTAACAGATGTATGAGACTGTCCCAAAATTAACACTTTCGGTATGACTCTGGGACGAAAAAAATTTGATGTACTAAATGTTGAAAACCACGAAACATGAGGGTAGTAAACAGAGTTTAACCCAACAAATTATCATGATCAGCAGTTCTAAAAAAAAATATATATATATATATATATTATCATGATTAGCTAGTAGATAATCCACTTGAAGAAACCACTTTGAGAAATGGCACCGTCCCACTATTTCTTAGTACAATTCTATTGTAAAAGATAAAACTTAGCCTCGTTTTTCTTTCTATTAATTTGTTGTAATCGTTTGTTAGTTTGTTGAGTTAGTTTGGCTAAGTTTGTTATGGTGGTTAGGCTGAATTGGTAGCATAAGTGTGTGTGTGTGTGTGTGTTTGGACCCGATTTTAAACTATCGGCCCTAACAATCAAGGTCGTAGAATGAATAAAATTTTGAACCGTTGGATTGAAAGAAAATTAAGATGGTTGATTAATAATTTATCTGGATATTATTATGATTTTAATCATAATAAAATTATTTCTAAAAGTGCAGATGTTTTTGGGTCGGTTCTGTGCATGTGGCAAAAGTGTCGTGTGGTAATAAAGTTTTAGAGGTGTTTTGCTTTGCAGAAAGCATGGGGTAATGCTAAGTCAGGATGGAATTATGATGAGGTAAGAAGCCTAGATAGGTTAGGCTTTTGGTCATGATGGGATAAGTCAGGATGGGCTTTTATCTTGTTTGAAAAGTAAGCATGGATGATAGGCTTCAGCTTATAGATGAAATAAGGAAATAGTGACGTGATGCAGCAGGAGGTTACCATGCATGCAAGAAATTTTTAGTCGTGAAGGGAATACAAGTAGTATACCACATGTTTTAATATGAATGGTAGGAAATTTTATTTTTTAAGTTATTAACTTTTTAGCACACATATCCCACCATTTGTTTAGTGACATGTGATGTACCATCCCGTGTACCGATCACACTAAAAAATCTCTCATGCATGCATAGATAAAGATTATGAAATGATGGTGGGACCCAATATCCTTGGCAGGATGCCAAGAATTTTAGTCAAATGGCATCACATGCAAGATTTGGAGATAAAGTGGCAGTACATCAGGTTACTGCAAATGAACACGTGGCTCCAATTTGCATGAGATGATTATTTGGGGTTGAGCTTTGAGTTAATTAAATGTGTCAGAATGAGATAAAGATAAGTTAAACGACTAAAACCTGCATAACGTAAATTGGTTTGTGAGTTTGAAATGCAATTGGATTCTGCAACAAGTGTCAGCTGCTGAAGCCAGTGTAGCAGCTCTATAAATATGGAGTGACATGCAATTGAGAAACCCCTCCAATTCAACACATAAATTGCCTTGAGCAAAGTTTCCCAACAACCCTAAGAATTTTATCCTTCTCCCCTATTTTCCTGCCGACATATCTTCAGTTTGGATAAATAGCACTGTAAAGGCAACCGACGACATCTTCAGTTTGGATAAACAACACTAGAGCCGTAGAATCAGCCAATTTAAGAGCACCTTCAGTTTGGATAAACAGCACTGCTTCGAAACCGACTGGTTATTTATCCAAGTCTCAGTCAACAAGGATTTCTAAGTCCTTGTTGGTAGAGGTCATCTTATAAGCCTTGTCGACGAAGTGAGGCGTTACCAGGTTACTACATTCGGCACATTGGATGCCGAATTTGATATTGAACTTCATAGAACTAGCAGCCTTGTCTTCAGGCTCTAGAACCCGAAAGCCGAGATGTATTCCATTCTCGGTCGCAGTCGCAAGATCAAGAAGTCAGCAGTGCCCCTAAAGCTACATCAACATATTTTACTCCCCGGCCGAGCTTAGCCAACAAGTTGGCACGCCCCGCACACAACCGAATGACGTAGTTAGCTCATTAGTTACTCGGCATGCGCGCCACGTAGGCTTGGTAGTTTTTATGGTTAACTATGTGTCAAGCCATTATATAAATACCACTTGTAAGGTTATGATTGTTTATTAATGAAAGTATAATTTCTCAATATGATAACACCCGATTTTGTCTCATGACCCGATTCGAAAAACGCTACCTCCTTCTCTTGCTTTGAATCTTTGTCTTCCTCATGATGATCTTCAAGTTTTTGCCAATTTTCTCTACAAATCCTAGATCACAAAGATGGCTACCTCTAGTTCTCCCTTCTTCAATTCGGCTTCTTAAATTCATCATTCTCCGTTCATGAATTCGAGCCCCAATTCCTCAATTTCTTCCATCATAATCCAAAATATTGGATCTCTGGTTCCAATTAAACTTACAACCATAATTGCCTCACCTGAAGTGCATTGTTCCTTCCGATCTTTTGTCAGTACAATCTCGTTGAATTGTTGATCGATTGCTGACTCCTTTGCCCAAATTTATTCTTGATTATTCATGAAAACTTCAACTCTGAATCCTAAGTTTGTTACTTGGTTCAAAAATGACCAGAATATTCTCATCTGGCTCAATTCTACACTCTTTGATTCTCTGTTTCCATATGCAATCGGTGTGACTTCGAATCGAGAACTTTGGGCAAAATTGGAATCGCGACTTGTGACGGCTTCGTAATTGCACATTTATAAGCTTTGATCTCTTCATAATATCACAAAAGGTGATTCCACTGCTGTACTTTATCTTCAACAAATTGAAGAAATCGTAGATGCTCTTACTAACACTTGATCTCCGGTTGATGATATTGAGCTCATATCAGTCACTCTTTATGGCCTTCATCCCGAGTATGAATCATTTGTGGATACAATTCAGTATCGTCTTGGTACTAATACAATTGATGAGCTCTTACTTCTCAACAAGGAAATTCAACTGACAAATAGAAAGAAATCTTCTCCATCTTCATTAATCCAGGCTTTCAATTCATCCAGTAGCATTTCCTACCCCAACAAATAACTCTAATTCTCAAGCTTTTCTGGCTCATAATGCATCCAATTTCAATCAACACCAAGGTCTTGGCATGGATCGAAACTTCTCAAACCCTAGAAAGAATCATAATCGTGGCATGGACAAAAAAATTTCCAATTATCAAGGCAATAACAATAATCAGGGATATAATCAGAGATCAAGTAAAATGTACAATCGTGGTAGACAAGCTAGATTCAACAATTCTTAAAGGCTCTTTGGATCTTGGTCTTTTGTTATCTAAAAGTTCAACACCTCTGAGTATAAATGTCTTTTCAGATGTTGATTGGGCAGGTTGTTTAATTGATAGGAAACCAACAAGAGGATAGTGTGTGTTTTTGGGCAACTCTATAATCAATAAGAGTGCCAAGAAACAACCTACAGTGACCAGATCATCTACTAAGGCAGAGTATAGATCATTAGCAAACATTGCTGCAAAGCTTACTTGGATATGCAAACCTTTAGTTAGTGTTTGCTTGGTCTTTTCTTTTCCTCCTAAGCTCTAGTGTGACAATATTTCAAGAATATCCTTAGCCAAGAACCCAATCTTCCATGCTCGGACCAAACATGTGGAGATATACTACCAATATATAAGAGAAAAAGTCATTTCAATGTTGTTTCAGTTCAGTTTGTTTGCTCACAAGACCAGATTACAGACATCTGTACTAAATCATTGTCAAAGCCAAGATTTCTTCTTCTCAGACACAAACTTTCACTCAGAGTTCCTAAGTTCAGTTTGAAGGCGGAATATTAAAGACAGTTCTCTCATAAAAGATAAAACTTAGCCTAGTTTTTCATTCTGTTAATTTGTTGTAATTGTTTATTAGTTTGTTGAGTTAGTTTGGCTAAGTTTGTTATGGTAGATAGGCTGAGTTGGCAATACAAGTGTGTGTGTCAAGCCATTGTATAAATGCCACTTGTAAGGTTATGATTGTTTTTGTGTTTTTGGTCAAAGGAAAGATTTTATTTCCAACAAAGTACAAATACATAAAATTCTAGATACAAGAAGTTAGATCAAGAGAAAAGAAGGACCACAAACTTTAAAGCTAGTGCCTAAAGTCAACAAAGGGCTAGCGCAAAAACCAAGCAAACAAAAAAACCTAAGTCGTTTGCACCATACTTGACCAATCCCGAAACTACTGAGCACCGGTCAACAATATACCATCAAAAACCCACAAGAGTTTCCCTCCAACCAGGAGGCCAATCACAACGCGACACGTGTCGATATTAGAGGCCAATCACAGCACGACACATGTCGATATCAAAGGCTAATCACAGCACGACACCTGTCAATGTCAGAACAAAGCTAGAAACTCTCTTTTATAAAAAGGGATCATTCTCCCACAATAATCCCTAATGTCATTTGTACTAAACTATTCACTAGAACTCACTAAAGGAGAGCTTGAATCTATGTATTTGTGTAAACCCTTCACAATTAATGACAACTCCTCTACTCCGTGGATGTAGCCAATCTGGGTGAACCACGTATATCTTGTGTTTATTTCCCTATCCCTATCTTTTTACATACTTATACACACTAATGACCGGAGCAATCTAGCGAAGGTCACAAACTTGACCCTTTCTGTTGTTCCAAAGTCCTCGTCGATTTTGTGCATCAACATTTGGCTCCGTCTGTGGGAAACACACTTACTACTACTCTCTTCAACTTTGTTAAGTTGGTTTCCACCATTCGTACACTCTCTTTTGGCTAAGCATCCCTCTCCAACATGGGGAGCAAAGGAAGCCACAGCACACAGAACGACACCCCCTCGCGCCTAGTGTAAGGTAGCGAAAGAAGTTTGCTTTTCAAGCTAAAGTCAAGCTAGAAGCTCAGAACAACAAGATAATGATGAAGAATAAGGTCCTCCATGAGCAGTATGAGAAGCTCTTCAAGATGCTCCATGAGGCTAGGCATACTCAAACACACGAGCTTATTGCCCCCGTGGAAGTCAACCACCAAATGGGTGCCCCCCAAGACGGAGGGTCACCGATCTTCGACATGGTTGTTCCTAATGAGGAACGAGTTAATCATCAAGGTTTTGATCAACCTGAGGCCTCTCTCAACCCTGCTGCTTTGACCCAATTTGGGAGAAGTGGTGGAAGGCATCTCCTTGTAGAGGGAGCAGAAGGATCGAAAGCCATTTATCGCGACTATCAAGACTTCCTAAGACAACGTCGAGAGAATCTCATCCACATAAGCTCAAAGATCAATGACCCAAGGGTTTCTAAAAGACTCGGCCCCCTCCCACGACCAAGGCCAACTGTCAATCTAGGAAATGAGCAACAGGTCCCAGAGGAACATGAAGGTACAGGTGATGTGAGAATTATGTTGACACACAAATTAAACCCTATTTATGGCAATTGTAGTAATGAAGTAAGTAGGGATCGTTCTAACCGGGGATTAACTAGGGGTGCTAATCTAATTTGAATTGACTCAAACAGAAACTAGAACTTAATTGGGACGAATTTGAAAGTGTTATGACTCCAATTGCTTAAAAACACAAAATAAAACAAATACGAATGACTACGACTCAACAAAATATGGGGGGATTGTGGTTGGACGAATTTAAGCTAAATGGGCAGATTGTAAAGAAAACAGATTTTAAGACAAAATTGTGATGAATCAATGGATGATGGGATAGCTAAGGGGTTCTTCTCCACACATGAAATATATGCAACGTAAATCAATTTCCAATTATCAATCCAATAAGTTATGAACCTCGACACTCCAAGTTAATTAGGTCCGCTTAAATTAACCTTCAGATTTCCCTAGAATCATTGAATTGGATGAATATGCATCGCAAACAAATTATTCCTAACAAATTCTCTATATGAACAGCATGATAAAGACATAAATTAGAATCATTACGTTCTTTGGAAATCATAAGCATCGACAAGGCATTTGTAACTATGAAAAGCATGATACGCTTGCCAGGAATCTACTTAACATGATTGTGACTAGCAACCTTCACTACTTGTGAATATAAATTCATAACGATTAGGTGAAACAAACTTATATCCTAGCACCAAATTCAAGCATGCAAATTAAGCGTGCACTCTCAATCAACATACAAGAATAAGTTTTAAATCAAACGGTTAAGCAAATTGTATTCAAAACTTATTCAACGATAACTGGAAGTAATCAACTTATTTCACATATATAATCATGGTTTCGAATCACCCCCTAGCTAACTAGGGGGTTTAGCCTCTCATGTTCACAAAAAGAGAAACAAAATTGAAATTAAACATAAAGAACAAAAGATTGATTACACCTAAAACGCACAACGAATCCACTTGAATTTCTGCGCGTCCAAGCTCCTCTTTCTTCTTCTCCTTGCTGCTGCAGTGATAGTCTAGGTGAGTTTTGGATGTTTTTCTGGTTTGGGAATGGGTTTATGGAGGTTTGGTGGTGCGGCAATGGTTGTGGAAGGTGTGGAATAGAGTGGAATAGAGTGGGGAGTGGTGGAGGAAGGCACGGCAATGTTGGATGGTGAATGGTTGCTGCTGCTTGAAGATGGGGGAAGGCTGGAATTAAAAGGGGCAGGCACGGCAGAGAAGAATCAAAAATGATATATTGGCTGCGGTAGGATTTTTGTGTGTGAATTAGGGTACAGTTTTTAAGAATGAATGGGATCAAAGGTGATGGAATGCACCACTTATGGAGAATGGGAATGACGGCTTCTTCTAGAGAATTAGGATGATTCGCCGATTAAAAGATCAATGAATGGGATATGGTGCCACGAATGGAATGATTTTTTAGTTTATTAGGGTGAATGGTAAATGGGGGGGCCACGGCTTAGGTTAAAATGTGAATGTGGCTGATGAGAAAATAAGGTGCATGCTTTCTTGCGGCTGTTTGGTTATTTTTCGCTGAAAAATATGAAAAGAAAAATAATAATAATAGGTCCCTAAGGTGCGGCTAAATGGTGGAAACCCTAGGGTTTAGAAATTCAAGCCCTCTTTTATTTTTATTAACTAAAATTCACCTAAAGGCTGCTAGAATTTAGGAAATAAAATCAGAAATTAAAGAGGGAATAATTAAAGGGTGCGGCTAGGGTTAGGTTAGGAGAGGGAAATAGGGTTTAATTTCACAACATTGGACAAAAGTGCCCCCCCTTGCATGGCAAGGGAAGGGAATTAGAGTTAAGGCACGGCAAGGTTGTGTAATTGGGCTAGGGCTTTGGTTTTGTGTCCTAAAGTGCCTACAAGGCCTTCAAAGTGGCTAGAAAATACGGACGTTTAAGTTTAGGAAAGGTTACCAAAACGGGAAACTTAGGGTTAACTTTCCTATATCAAATAGGAAACCTTGTTTGAGTAGGATTCCTCGTTTTGGTAAGAATTCATCGTTGGAGTAGGAATTCGTCGTTTCTTCAAGTCTTCAACTCATTCATTCCTCTTTTGCTCCAAAAGGCTCCAATTTGCATCTTCTTGCACACTTTGGCCTTATAATCTGAAAATACACAAAAGTGGCCTTAAACACTAAAATAACTAAGTAAACACAACATAAATGCACGAGAACAAGCTAATTAAGTCGCATGAATATGCTCCTATCAAATTCCCCCACACTTAACTTTTGCTAGTCCTCGAGCAAAACAAAACAACTAAAGAAAATAAGACGAAACAAAACAAACAAAACAAAACCTAAACCTTCCAACGTTTGCCTCAGGGATTTCCAATGAAACATGACATGTCAAAGATCATTACTCACATAGCTTTTAGTCCTCCTTCCCCTCGAGCACATACTTAATCATAGTCACCATTCACTAGTTTGCATTTAATCAATTAAAACACATTTTGAATGTAGTAACATGCCTTAGAGAATTCCCTCAATTCCTCACTAGTTATGCACTCAATTTTCACTCAGATTTTCTGACTACACACCCTACACTAGTTATATGTGAGAAGATTGATGTAAACATGAAAGACTAGTACTCACATATGTTATAACAACGAACGCAATTTCTGGAGTAATTAAACGTGTTTAGATATGATCTCATGAATGGAATGCTACTACTTAGATGCGAGAACCAGTGACACCATATGCTCATACCAAATTCAAACTCCACAAATTGAAATGCAAAACACTCAAGATAGAAGTCAAGGGTTGTAACGGGGCTTAGGGTATTGGCTAACAAGGAAAGATAGGGGTAAACGAAAGTTCTTTAAGCAATAGCAAGCAAAGTAATGAAATTGAGACTTAGAATTCACTTAGAATGCAGAAATCAACTTTTAGACAAATAGGGAAGATTCAAACAACTCTTAGGGCCTAATTCATTGTTTTAGGCCCTTACTTCAACAAACAATACTTTTCAACTCTTTTTCACTTCTTTTTCTTTCTTTTTTTTTTTTTTTTTTTTTTTCTTGCCATGCCTATGGCACATAACTCACATCAATAATCCTTCCCCCACACTTATTTCCTGCAACACATTAATAAAAAGGAATTCATTCATGCTTACTATGCTTCAAGAACAAGGATACGGATGGTCCTATTCTAGGCTAGGTGAGGATAATGTGGGTTAACAAAGAACATGGGCTAACACGGCTCAATGGGGTTAAACTTAAACACAAAATGAGTGAAGGGCACATGGCTGTTTGGCTTTGATGGTGGTCACTACACAACTTCATCTTGAATATGTGTTATGCAAATCAATGACATGCTTTGAATGAAATGGGCATGAGTTCTAGCATTTGGAACTAAGTGATGAAACGCCTTCTAAGTAGTAACCAAGCAAAGAATAATGAGATCATGCAACGACTTAGAAAACAATGATGCACAGATTTTAACTCTCCAAATAACGTTTAGGCTCAAGTCTCACAGGGATGTAGCGTTAGTTTGAGTTCATTCCTTCAAGCATGTTACAAAAACTGATTTTTATCATTTGTGATTACATGTGAATTCGTAAACTATAACTACAAACAAGCATAAACCAAAGAGTATATCAAACGTCCATCCATGTTTGTAACTTTCTTTAACCATCATGCAATTAAAAACCAAATCCTCATCATTGTGTTGGAAGGTGACCTACGACACAAACAAACACACAAAAACAACTCTTTTTGGGTTTTTCAAAACAATTTTTCAAATTTTTATGGTATTTTCGGATTGTTAAGTTAACACACACTAAAACACTCTAAAATAGCTTAAAACCACTTTAAAACAGTGGGAAACAAGTTTAGACATGTTAGGTGGTAATACCCTACGAATTTCATGCAAAACTATCTCAAAACAGAATGTTACCCCCCCCCACACTTAAACTAAACATTGTCCTCAATGTTTCAAGCTTAAAATCACACCAAACAAAAATAAACACAAAAACAGCAACTAAACACACTAAACATGGCAGAATGTAAATAACAAAGAGAAGAGGTTAGGGACGCAAATCTGGTTATGGAGTGTAGATTCCATCTTCTCCTTGGTGATTGCATGGGTTGCCTCCCACGAAGCGCTTTCTTTTACGTCTTGCAGCCGGACGACGTTATGCTCATTCCCCATTGGAGCCCACGGCATGCAATGGGATCTCCTCCACAACATGCTCAACAAAGTTCTCGTAGTAGGGTTTCAACCTATAGCCATTCACCTTGAACTCTTGACCTGTTTTGAAACTACGAACTTGGACTGCACCATGAGGAAAAACATTAGTAATAACAAAGGGTCCAATCCAACGTGAACGTAATTTACCCGGAAATAGACGAAGACGAGAATTAAATAACAACACTTTCTGTCCAACAGAGAAGGACTTGGTGCGAATCATCTTGTCATGAAAGGCCTTTGTCTTTTCCTTGTAAATACGGGCATTCTCGTAAGCTTCATTCCGTATCTCCTCAAGTTCATTCAATTGAAGCTTACGATGAATTCCCGCCTCATCTACATCCATGTTGAACTTCCTCACGGCCCAATGAGCCTTGTGCTCCAACTCCACAGGTAAGTGACTGATGCGTATATTTTACGCACACAAACTAAACCCTATTTGTGACAATTGTAGTAATGATGTAAGTAGGGATCGTTCTAACCGGGGATTAACTAGGGGTGCTAATCTATTTTGAATTGACTTGAAAACACAAAAACTAAATGTAAAGACTCTTAACAAGACTACTATGACTCAGAATAGATTTGAAAGACTCAAACTGCTTAAAACAATCAAATTGACTCAAATAGAAATTAGAACTTGATTTAGACGAATTTGAAAGTGTTTATGACTCCAAAAGCTTAAAGATACAAAAATAAAACAAATACGAATGATTAAGACTCAACGAAATATGAGGGAAATTGTGTTTGGACGATATTAAATTAAAAAGACAGAATATAATTAAAGGCAAAATGTAAATATGAATGTGATGAAAATATGGATGATGGAATAGCCAAGGGGTTCTTCTCCACACATGTTACACTTGCATACAATATTGATTCTCAGTTGGTCTTTCGATAAGTTGTGAAACTCAACACCCCGGGTTAATTAGGTCCGCTTAAATTAACCGTCAAGTTCTCCTTAAGTTAATGAATTGGATGGGTTAGCGCAACGCAATTCACCACATTCTCCAAAAGTCCTTTACGTGAAAAGCACAATAAAGATACAATCAAAGATCATTAAGCATTATGAAAACTGTAAGTGTTGACGAGGCATTCGTTACTATGGAATACACATGAAATTAGTGCCAAGAATTCATTTAACGCGGTTGTTTATAAGCAACCTCCACTACTTGTGAATATAAGTTCGTAACGATTAGGTGAAATTCACTTATATTCTAGCGTCATATTCATGCATGAAAATTAAGCGTGCATTCTTAATAAACATTCATAAATAAGTTATCAATCAAACGGTTAAACAAATTGAATCCACAACTTATGAAATTCCAACGAAAGTTAATCAATTCATATTGCAAATATAAACATAGTTTCGAATCACCCCCTAGCTAAAGGGGGTTTAGTTCCTCATAACTTTGAAATCAAAGAAATCCCTAAACATTCCAACAACTCAAACTTGAATTGTATGAACGTTTAGGCACTCTTCTCTTCCATTCTCATACGTACAAAACAAAGAGAATTCAATTTAAACTTTGAAATCAAAGAAACACCTAAACATTCCAACAACTCAAACTTGAATTGTATGAACGTTTAGGCACTCTTTTCTTCCTCGTTGTTGTAGCACAAGGTCTAAGGTGAGCTTTGGGGATTATGTGAAGTGTTTTGGAGGGATGGGAAGTGGTTGGATAGTGGCTGCAATGGAGGAGAAAAACTGCACAGAAATGGAGGGGGATTTGCGGCACAAGGGTTGTGTTTGTGTTGTGTGAAGTCTTCTGAATGGATGAATGCAAGGGTATTTATAGGAGTAGTGGAGGGAACATATGGCTGTTTGTTTAAGCATGCATGTGCTGGAATGTGGTGGAAAATAGCTAGGAAAGCTGGAAAGCACAAGGATCCCACGGCAATGACAGTTTTTGATATTGGATTTGCATGTGTGTGCTGGAAATGGTGTGTGTATGCATGTGTTTGGGAAGCTTTCTTGCTCATTTTCTGGATGCAATGATGAAGAGTTTAATAATTAATGCATGTAGGTGGCTGAAATGATGAAGAATGAGTGGTGGAAATGAAAGGGAAAGTTAGAAAGACATGTGAAGATGCTGGAATTGGTGTGTAGGCCACGGCAATGTGTTTTCAGGATGGTTCTTTGTGGTTGTGATGCATGTGATTGCATGTGTTGATTGCTAAGGTGTGTGATGATGAGTGTAAGTGGAATAAAGAATGAATGAAGGCATGTGAATTAGGTGGAATGCTGGAATGATGAAGGGGATACACGGCACAAGGTTGGAAATGCATGTGAATGCATAGAGGAAATCTGAAAATGGTCATAAGGAATGCATGGCAAAGGAAGTGTGAGTTGGTGTGTGAATGCATGTGGTTTAAATGATTAAAGGGGGTGAAAGATGGCTGAATGATAGATTGAATAATTAGGCTCTAGGGTGGAATAAATGGTGATGCATGTGGGTGAATGTGAAGGGAATATCATTTGCACGACAAAGAGGGATTTGTGGTGAAATGGATGAATGATTAAGAGTGCATGTGGGTGATTTGAATGAATGCAAAGTGAATGAATAATGAAATGGGAAAGCATGACCAAGGTGGAAATGCATGTGAAATGTTGGAAAGGGATTGGGAATGCACGGCTTTGGGGAAAGAATGAGTGGATGTGCAAATGTGTTTTAATTAATGAAAGTGTTTGGAGAATGAATGCAATGATGAAGAGTGAATAAAGAATGCATGTAGGGTTAGCTAGGTTGGCTTTGTTTGGGTGCATGTGTGTTAATGGTGGTTTTGCATGTGAATTGATGGATTGTTTTTGATGGAATGGATGGTTCTTTGCATGGCTATAAGGGAGAGAATAAGAGAGAATGGGCTAGGCCCTTTGTTTTATGTCCAAAGTGAATACAAGGCCTTCAAATTCGTCCATCCTCTTGGCTCCATGGATAAGCTATCCAATCCATGCCCAAAAATGCTCCAAATGGCCTCAAAATGCACTTTCTTGCTCCCTAGGCCCTTAGAACCTGAAAACACACAAAAGAAGCATAAAGGACTAAAATAACGAGAGAAACATAACGTAAATGCACGAGAACAAGCCATTTAAGTCGCACGAATATGCTCCTATCAAACTCCCCCACACTTATCTTTTGCTTGTCCTCGAGCAAAACAGAAAAACAAAACAAAACCTAAACCTTCCAACAATCGTCTTAGGGATTTCCAATGCACATGACATGTTAAAAATCATCATTCCCACAGATTTTAGTCATCTTCACACTTAATTACATTCTTAATCACAGTCACCACATACTATTTCACAATTAAGTATTTAAAACCATGTTTTGAATGTAGTAACATGCCTTAGAGAATTTGCTCAATTCCTTACAAGATATGCACTCAGTTTTCACTCAGATTTTCTGACTACACATCCTAAACTAGTTATATGTGAGAAGATTGATGTAAACATAAAAACGAACACTCACATATATGTATTTCAAAGGAAGCAATTTCTGGAGTTAATAAGCATGTTTAGATATGATCTCATGAATGGAATGCTACTACTTAGACGCGAGAACCAGTGACACCATATGCTCATACCAAGTTCAAACTCCACAAATTGAAATACACAACACTCAAGATAGAAGTCAAGGGTTGTAATGGGGCTTGGGGTATGTGGATAACAAAGAAGGGATATGGAAAACAAAGGTTCTTAAAGAAATAGTGAGCAAAGCATTTGAATCAACTTAGAATTCACTTTTGAATGAAAACTCAACTTTTGAACAAAAAGGGAGAAATTAGACAATTTACGCCCAGAATTGGTGTTTTGGAACCTTTCTTCAATCACTTATTCTTTCATTCATTTTTTTTTTTTTTTTTTTTTTTTTTCAAGCTTTTTTTTTTTTTTTTTTTTCTTTCTTTCTTTTCTCTTTTTTTTTTCTTTTCTTTTTCTTTTCTTTTGAATCTCAAAACATAAACACTTAAACATTCTCTCCCCCACACTTATTTTCTTTCATAATGTAACTCAAAAGGAATTCAATTAAGTCATGCTCACTATCTTTTAAGAACAAGGGTGGGGATTGTCCTAAACTAGGCTAGGTGAGGAAAATGTGGGTAAACAAAGAATAAAGGCTAAACAAGGCTCAACGGGGTTAAAACTTACAACATATACGAAGTATGGGAAGTAAGGCTATTTGGCTATGGTGGTGGTCACTACACAACTTCTTCTTGAATATGTGTTATGCAAATCAATAACATGCTTTGAATGAAATGGGCATGAGTTCTAGCATTTGGAACTATATGATGAAACGCCTACTAAGTAGTAACCAAGCAAAGAATAATGAGATCATGCAACGACTTTAGAAAACAAGAAATCACAGATTATACTCTCCAAAGAACGTTATAGGCTCAAGTCTCTCAGGGTTGTAGCGTTTGTTTGAGTTCCTTCCTTCAAGCATGTTACAAAAACGAATTTTTTTCTTTTATGATTGCATGTGAAGTCATACATTATAACCATAACCAAGCATATACCAAGAGTAAATCAAACTTTTCTCTATGTTAATAACTCTTTCTAACCGTCATGCAATTATAAACCAAATCCTTATCATTGTGTTGGAAGGTACCCTAAGACACAAACACACCAAAAAAACGACTCAAAATACTCTTTTTAGGCTTTTCAAAACATTTTCTTCAAATTTTTATGTGATTTTCGGAGTTATAAAACAAAACACACTAAAACACTCTAAAACAATTTAAAAACACCTTAAAACAGCAAGGAACAACATTTGAAGTTATGGGTGATAAAATCCCACGAATTTGCATTAACAACATTAGTTACCCCCCCACACTTAAATCAAACATTGTCCTCAATGTTTTAAGCATAGATTCACACAAAACATAAGTAACAACACAAAAAGCAATTTAAACATACTAAACATGGCAGAATGTAATTAACAAAGAGAAGAGTTTAGGGACGCAAATCTGGTTATGGAGTGTAAATTCCCTCTTCTCCTTGGTAATTGCATTGAGGCTTTGATCATAGTGATTCCACAGGCTTACTCTCGAACTGGTTTCCGCCCATCATTGATTTTCCTTTGTGCTACTCTTGAACTGGGCAGCAGGATTCTTTTGGTCTTCCCCGAAGGTCTTCCCCGAAGGTCTGAGCTTACCCCTTTGGTCTGTTTCTTTGTTCAATCTTTCCAATTCGTATTGAAAAGGGTTGGAGGATAACTCAGCCTATGTTTGTCTCCACATGCTTCAATGTATCATTTTTACTTGCCTTACTCGCTCCTCTTTGCAGAAGTGGTCCCTTCTCTGGAAGTGTATCAACCGTTGAAGATGACTACTCGAGAGCAACGCTAGGTAAGCAATCAGGAATAGATTCCAGGCAGTTGGCTCCAACTCGGAAGACTGACTCCAAGTGCCGGCTGAATGCTTCTTTCACTTTGCCATGCGAGTAAGAACAAGGACAAAGAAAAAGACAGGGAAAGAGCATGATATGAGATACTTTTGCTTTTGACCTTGATGATATAAGATACCTTTGCTTTTGAAGAAGCGGTGAATGAATCAGCACATGTATTTGTTGTGCTGTTTCCTCCTGGGTCATCTGTACTCCAGGTATCTGGTATCATCTTTGGGGAAGAAGAAAAAATTGAGTAATTCGAAAGGCTTTGCTGGGAGTGCGCCCTCAGAGGTGAGGGAGAGTTGGGCATTTTCTTCAGGTCTGCCTTGCCATAAAAGACGAAGGTCGACATATATAGAGATAATATCAAGTGGTGGTACTGTTCTTTTACCCTTGTCGACAAATGTCTCTTCGATATCAGAACGACGCCTCTTCGATTTCTGAGCAGACGCCCCTTCGATTTCTGAACGACGCCTCTTTGCTTTCTGAACGACACGTAGTAGTGCGCATGCGGCTCCTTTTGACAAAGCTGCACGCGTTTTCTGAAAAGCAGAGAAAGCGTCGCCGAACTTTGCGCTTGTCGGCTAAAGATGTGTAGTTGCGATGATGGCCTCCACGTGTTGTCTGAAAAGAAGAAATCTTTTGACAAAGTTGAACACGTCTTCTGAAAAGCCGAGAAAGCGTCGCCAAAATTACGCCGGAAATTCCGGCTTTTTGAATCGGTGGACGCGTCGCCTTGGCTTTTTTTATTGAGCTATCGATCACCACAACAAACACACTCTGAAGATTTCCCATTCTTGAAAATCGACTCCGGCCCTTTGAAATTTAACTCCATCCCTTCTCTTTGAACACTTTTGAAAAATGGCAAACTCATCGAACCTTAGCTTGGAATTGAGCCTTAGCAGTGATACGGGCGCGCCGCGTCAAGGTAACGTATGGCACCCTTCTTTCTTTTCTTCTAACGGTCCTCTCACAGGTGAAGATTCCGTGATGCAGGACGCCACAACAGCTACAATAGTAGCTAGGAACCTCCTCACTCCGAAAGATAGTAGGCTGCTGTCAGGACTGTCCGATGAGTTGGCCGTTCAAGAGTCCCTCGCACTTAGTGTTCAGTGTGCGAGTTCTGTGTCCAACATGGGCCAACGCCTGCTTGCCCGCTCCCGTCAGGTGGAATCATTGATGGCAGAGGTGGAAAGTCTTAAGCAAGAGATCCAGCAGCTTAAGTACGAGAATAGAAGTTTGCATGTGCTTGCAAATAACTATTCGTCGGGCATGAAGAGGAAGCTTGATGAACTGCAAGAGTCTGAAGGTCGGATTCAAAGTGACCGTCAAAGGTTTTCGTCTTTCCTCCAGAGGCACCTTTTTCCTGGATCATCGAGCGCTTGGCCAAGTATTGAGGCCTGGAATGCTCTAGCTCCGATGCCTCCCGCTTCGATGCCTTCCGCTTCGATGTCTTCCGCTTCGATGCCTTCCGCTCCAACGCCTTCCGCTCCGACGCCTTCTGTTCCGACGCCTTCTGCTCCGACGCCTCGTAGTGGGGCTTCACGTAAACATCCTTTGTGAAGGCTCCATTTTTCTCCATGTTTAGTATCTTTTTTTTTTTTTTTTTTTTTTTTGGGTAATCAAATCGGAGATCAATGGACAACTTTATTTTATTCAGTGTATTGGGTTGCCTCCCAAGTAGCGCTTGCTTTAACGTCTTCCAGCCGGACGGTACCTCCGTTCAAGCTTGACTAGGTTCCACAGCATGGAGGGGTACCTCCTCCACGACATGCTCCTCAAACATCTCGTAATAGGGCTTCAATCGATGCCCATTCACTTTGAATTCTTGCTGCGTCCTTGAACTTTTGATTTGCACTGCACCATGAGGGAAAACATTAGTGACAATAAAAGGACCAACCCATTTGGAACGCAACTTACCCAGAAACAACCGAAGGCGAGAATTGAACAACAACACTTTCTGCCCAATAGAGAACGTCTTGGCACGAATCATCTTGTCATGAAATGCCTTTGTTTTCTCCTTGTAAATCCAGGCATTCTCATATGCTTCATTTCGGATTTCATCAAGCTCACATAATTGAAGCTTCCTATGTAAACCTGCTGCATCAAGGTCCATATTGAACGTTTTGACGGCCCAATGTGCACGATGCTCTAGTTCGACGGGAAGATGGCATGGCTTCCCATAGATGAGCCGAAAAGGTGACATCCCAATGGGGGTTTTGTAGGCAGTGCGATACGCCCACAATGCATCGTTTAAGCGCAAACTCCAATCCTTCCTTGTAGGCCCCACGGTCTTCTCAAGAATCTGCTTGATTTCCCTATTCGAAACCTCGGCTTGCCCGCTCGTTTGAGGATGATAAGGTGTGGCCACCTTATGTGTGACATTGTATTTCTTGAGCAACGCCTCGATGGTTCGATTAAAAAAATGGGAACCTCCATCACTGATTAGCACTCGTGGCATTCCAAACCTTGCAAAAATGTTAGTTTTCACAAAATCTGCAACCACTCGAGAATCATTAGTTCGGGTGGCTTTTGCTTCCACCCATTTCGACACATAGTCCACAGCAAGCAATATATAAATAAACCCATGTGACGAAGGAAAGGGACCCATAAAATCAATACCCCAAACATCAAAGATTTCAACACTAAAAATGGGGGTTTGCGGCATTTGCTGTTTAGGACCAATATTGCCCGTTCTTTGGCATCTATCACAAGACATGCAAAATGTTCTAGCATCCCTAAAGATGGTAGGCCAATAGAAACCACATTCTAACACCTTAAGTGCTGTTCTTTGAGTGCCAAAGTGTCCCCCACAAGCATAAGTGTGACAAAAGGTTAGAATAGCATTAAACTCAGAATCGTGCACACACCTACGTATAACTTGGTCAGGGCAATATTTCCATAAATACGGGTCATCCCACACATAAAACCGTGCCTCTTTCTTCAATTTATCACATTGGTGTTTAAGTAATTCACTAGGAACATGTTTAGACACCAAATAATTCACCAAATCAGCATACCACGGTTCACTTACCTTGACGGACATCAGTTGCTCATCTGGGAATGTCTCTATGATAGGCACGGCATCCTCCTCATGCACCATACGGCTTAAGTGGTCAGCCACCACGTTTTCACTTCCCTTCTTGTCCCGGATTTCGATATCGAACTCTTGGAGAAGAAGCATCCAACGAATAAGTCGTGGTTTGGCCTCCTTCTTGGTGAACAAATACTTCAATGCTGCATGGTCAGTATAAATAATAACTTTAGTACCAAGCAAATAAGAACGAAATTTATCTAAAGCAAATACAACAGCAAGAAGTTCTTTTTCAGTGGTAGAATAATTCAATTGTGCATCATTTAAAGTCCGAGAGGCATAATAGATAACATGCGGCCTCTTTTCCTTCCTTTGCCCCAAAACAGCTCCTAATGCATAATCGGAAGCATCACACATAAGCTCAAAAGGAAGGCTCCAATCCGGTGGAACTATGATAGGGGCCGAAGTTAGTGTTTCTTTGAGGTGATTGAACGCCTTCTCACACTCCTCGTTGAAGTCAAACGCCACATCTTCCTGGAGGAGACGGCAAAGAGGGTTTGAGATCTTGGAGAAGTCCTTGATAAATCGCCTATAAAATCCTGCATGACCAAGAAACGAACGAACCTCTCGAACCGAAGTAGGAGAGGGTAAGTAGCGTATAAGATCTATTTTCGATTTATCCACTTCAATTCCTCTTTCTGAAACAATATGCCCTAGAACTATGCCTTGTCTAACCATAAAATGACATTTTTCCCAATTAAGCACAAGGTTAGTTTCTACACATCGTTTCAAAATCATTGTGAGATTTTCCAAACAACCATCAAATGAATCACCAAACACAATGAAATCATCCATAAATACCTCAATAATCTTTTCCACAAAATCTGAAAAGATACTTACCATGCACCTTTGAAACGTGGCCGGAGCATTGCATAAACCAAAAGGCATGCGACGATAAGCAAAAGTACCAAAGGGGCATGTGAAAGTTGTCTTTTCTTGGTCATCCGGCGCTATGACAATCTGATTATATCCAGAATAACCATCAAGGAAACAATAAAAAGAATGACCGGCTAACCTCTCAAGCATTTGATCAATGAACGGCAAAGGGAAGTGGTCCTTCCTTGTGGTGGCGTTGAGCTTCCTATAATCAATGCACACTCGCCAACCTGTTTGGATACGGGTTGGCACAAGCTCATTCTCAGCATTCTTCACCACTGTCACTCCGGACTTCTTTGGAACACATTGCACCGGTGACACCCAACGACTATCAGAGATCGGATAAATCACTCCACAATCAAGAAGTTTGATAATCTCTTTTTTCACAACTTCCATCATTGGAGGGTTGAGACGGCGCTGAGCCTCTCGAGTTGGTTTAGCCCCCTCCTCTAGAAGTATGCGATGCATGCACGTAGTCGGGCTAATTCCCCTAATATCGGCCAAAGTCCATCCAATGGCCGTCTTGTGCTCTTTCAACACTCGGATCAACTTCTCCTCCTCTATGGCCGTGAGTGATGAGGAGACAATGACGGGCAATGTCTCGTTGTCTCCCAAGAAGACGTACTTTAAATGATCGGGCAACGGTTTAAGCTCAAGTACGGGTGCCTGAATCACTGAGGGTAACAACTTATTAGTGGAAACTGAAATTGAAATTGGGTTGGAAGGCTTACCAAGGTGTTGTGGCAATGACTCAAGTGCAGCGACCATCTCGGCCTCATCTTCACTTCTAGGCACGGCAAAACCAGATTTTTGCCCAATTCCTTGTGCAATTGTTGTTTCAAGTGTATCCCTCTCCAAAGAATCAAGAAATTCCTGCGCCAAATCATCAATTATATCAATAGAAAAGCAAGAATGATCGTCCTTAGGAAATTTAATACTTTCAGAAAGATTGAAATCAATAACTTCCCCATCAAATTCCATCGTTAACGTTCCTTTAAACACATATATCTTGGTGCGGGCTGTCTTCATGAAGGGCCTCCCTAGAAGAATCGGCAAGGATGGAGCATGGGTGGTTTCCTCCATTTCAAGGACATAGAAATCCGCCGGGAAGATCAAATTATTCACCTGCACTAAGACATCTTCCAATACGCCCTTTGGATAGGCATTAGATCTATCGGCCAACTGAATAATCACACCATCATTTTTCAATTCACCAAGGTTCATTGAAGCATAAATAGAGTATGGCATGACGTTAATTGAAGCTCCTAGGTCTAACATAGCATGTTCGAACTTAGTTTGACCAATAATACAAGGGATTGTAAAGCTACCTGGATCTTTGCACTTTGGTGGTAACTTTCTTTGTAAAACAGCGGAAACGTTCTCACTTACCCTTACTATCTCTTTATGTGACGCCCTCTTCCTTGTAGTGCACAATTCCTTCAAGAACTTAGCGTATTTGGGCACTTGCTTTATGGCATCTAAGAGCGGGATATTGACCTGAACTTTCCTAAACGTCTCAAGAATGTCCTTCTCATGCTCCTCCTTCTTTGTTTGCCTAAACCTGCCAGGAAAGGGCATGTTTAGTGGAATAGAACTTGACAAAGTCGAATTTGGACTTACCTTAGGCGTGTTGGACGGTTTTGGCACAATAGGGGATTGCGGCAAAGTTTCTTTCACCCTTGCCGTGGCCTTCTTTGCTTGTTCCTCCTCTTCTTGCAGCAACATGTCCTCTTCTTGACTTGCAGCAACATGTCCTCTTCCGACTTCCTTACCACTTCTCAACATGATGGCCTTGGCAGATTCGAATCCTCCTTTCGGAGTCACCTGCGTTGAACTTGGTAACTTGCCTTGTTCTCTATTAAATTGCCCCATGAATTCAGCCATTTGTCCCAGTTGTCTCTTCAACTCCTTCACCTCTTGAGCTTGATTCTGCACCTCATTGGCGTAATTGTGCATGTCCTTTGTTTGTTTTTCTTGCCCCTACGCCAATGTAGTTAGCAATTGAATAACTTGAGAATTATCAAAAGACGAACCTGAGTTGTTTTGGGATGATGGTGGTTGGTTGGATTGGTATGGTCGCGGAAATCCAGGTGGGTTTTGTTGAAATCCCCTTTGTGGTGCAGATTGTTGGGCAGGTTGTTGTGCATCTCTCCATCTGAAATTTGGGTGGTCTCTCCAACCTGGATTATATGTGTTAGAATATGGATCGTTCCTCGGTTGGTTTTTATTCCCATAGCCTATGGCATTGGCAGATTCCCATCCCCCATTCTCTATTAATTGAGGGCATGTCTCGGATGGATGCCCTTGCATTGTACACACGCCACACACTTGGTTTTCTTGTGATTTTGACCCCTTGACAACCTGAGACACGAGAGAAGTAAGATTAGCCAATTGTGACTGAATATCAGAAATTGCACTTACCTCATTCACACTTTGTTGTCGTGGCCCTTCTCTTTGTCCAACACCTTCATATTGTTGTGCATTTAGAGCACGGTTTGCAATTAGGGTCTTGGCTGCCATAGGTGTTTTGTCCACCAATGCACCTCCCGCCGAAGCATCAAGCATTTGTCTTTCAATGGGAAGAAGGCCCTCATAGAAGTATTGAAGGAGAAGCTCCTCCTTCATTTGATGTTGAGGACATGATGCAACAAGGGTTTTAAAACGCTCGTAGTATGCCGGAAAAGATTCTCCTTGACTTTGTTGGATTCCGCTAATTTTCTTCCTCAAGAGAATGACTTTTAAAGTAGGGAAGAACTTCTCCAAGAAGGCTCTCTTCATGCTCTCCCAAGAAGTAACGGTCCCGGGTGCCAATTCATAAAGCCAATCCTTAGCCTTTTCCACAAGAGAGAATGGAAAAGCCTTCATCATCAGAATGTTCCCATCGACATTTATGGGTGTCATGCTCGAACAAACAACCTCGAACTCCTTGAGATGCTTGTTGGGATCTTCCATGGAAAGCCCATGGTACTTCGGAATGTGGTGCAACAAGCTTGACTTCAATTCGAATTCATCGGTCTTGTCTTGGGCAGCCGCGGGGTATTGAATGCAAAGAGGGGCTGCATTGGCCAAACCTGAGGCAGAAAGCTCTTTAATGGTTCGATTATCCACGGCCATGGTTGGTACTTCCCCTTTAACCCAATCTGTGGCTTCCTCTTCTACTTCAGGTTCGGGACTAGGAGGATTAGACTCTTGCAATTTCTTGTTCCTTCTCAAAGTCCTCTCGAAATCACCGTCAAAGTCGGAGATTTGCTCACGAACAGGTTGTGAGCTACGGGTCATAAACTAGTACCTACACACAAAAGTAAACAAGATAAGTAACCAACTTAATAGACTTGGCAAAAGTAAGAAAACAAGTTGCCACACACGTCACAAAAACACATACACACGGTGCAAAAAAAAATTAAAACAAAACAGAAACTAAACTAAACAATTTAAACAAGACTCAAGACAAGGGATTAGCAACTTTGCCAATCCCCGGCAACGGCGCCAAAATTTGATGCGTATATTTTACGCACACAAACTAAACCCTATTTGTGACAATTGTAGTAATGATGTAAGTAGGGATCGTTCTAACCGGGGATTAACTAGGGGTGCTAATCTATTTTGAATTGACTTGAAAACACAAAAACTAAATGTAAAGACTCTTAACAAGACTACTATGACTCAGAATAGCTTTGAAAGACTCAAACTGCTTAAAACAATCAAATTGACTCAAATAGAAATTAGAACTTGATTTAGACGAATTTGAAAGTGTTTATGACTCCAAAAGCTTAAAGATACAAAAATAAAACAAATACGAATGATTAAGACTCAACGAAATATGGGGGAAATTGTGTTTGGACGATATTAAATTAAAAAGACAGAATATAATTAAAGGCAAAATGTAAATATGAATGTGATGAAAATATGGATGATGGAATAGCCAAGGGGTTCTTCTCCACACATGTTACACTTGCATACAATATTGATTCTCAGTTGGTCTTTCGATAAGTTGTGAAACTCAACACCCCGGGTTAATTAGGTCCGCTTAAATTAACCGTCAAGTTCTCCTTAAGTTAATGAATTGGATGGGTTAGCGCAACGCAATTCACCACATTCTCCAAAAGTCCTTTACGTGAAAAGCACAATAAAGATACAATCAAAGATCATTAAGCATTATGAAAACTGTAAGTGTTGACGAGGCATTCGTTACTATGGAATACGCATGAAATTAGTGCCAAGAATTCATTTAACGCGGTTGTTTATAAGCAACCTCCACTACTTGTGAATATAAGTTCGTAACGATTAGGTGAAATTCACTTATATTCTAGCGTCATATTCATGCATGAAAATTAAGCGCGCATTCTTAATAAACATTCATAAATAAGTTATCAATCAAACGGTTAAACAAATTGAATCCACAACTTATGAAATTCCAACGAAAGTTAATCAATTCATATTGCAAATATAAACATAGTTTCGAATCACCCCCTAGCTAAAGGGGGTTTAGTTCCTCATAACTTTGAAATCAAAGAAATCCCTAAACATTCCAACAACTCAAACTTGAATTGTATGAACGTTTAGGCACTCTTCTCTTCCATTCTCATACGTACAAAACAAAGAGAATTCAATTTAAACTTTGAAATCAAAGAAACACCTAAACATTCCAACAACTCAAACTTGAATTGTATGAACGTTTAGGCACTCTTTTCTTCCTCGTTGTTGTAGCACAAGGTCTAAGGTGAGCTTTGGGGATTATGTGAAGTGTTTTGGAGGGATGGGAAGTGGTTGGATAGTGGCTGCAATGGAGGAGAAAAACTGCACAGAAATGGAGGGGGATTTGCGGCACAAGGGTTGTGTTTGTGTTGTGTGAAGTCTTATGAATGGATGAATGCAAGGGTATTTATAGGAGTAGTGGAGGGAACATATGGCTGTGTTTGTTTAAGCATGCATGTGCTGGAATGTGGTGGAAAATAGCTAGGAAAGCTGGAAAGCACAAGGATCCCACGGCAATGACAGTTTTTGATGTTGGATTTGCATGTGTGTGCTGGAAATGGTGTGTGTATGCATGTGTTTGGGAAGCTTTCTTGCTCATTTTCTGGATGCAATGATGAAGAGTTTAATAATTAATGCATGTAGGTGGCTGAAATGATGAAGAATGAGTGGTGGAAATGAAAGGGAAAGTTAGAAAGACATGTGAAGATGCTGGAATTGGTGTGTAGGCCACGGCAATGTGTTTTCAGGATGGTTCTTTGTGGTTGTGATGCATGTGATTGCATGTGTTGATTGCTAAGGTGTGTGATGATGAGTGTAAGTGGAATAAAGAATGAATGAAGGCATGTGAATTAGGTGGAATGCTGGAATGATGAAGGGGATACACGGCACAAGGTTGGAAATGCATGTGAATGCATAGAGGAAATCTGAAAATGGTCATAAGGAATGCATGGCAAAGGAAGTGTGAGTTGGTGTGTGAATGCATGTGGTTTAAATGATTAAAGGGGGTGAAAGATGGCTGAATGATAGATTGAATAATTAGGCTCTAGGGTGGAATAAATGGTGATGCATGTGGGTGAATGTGAAGGGAATATCATTTGCACGGCAAAGAGGGATTTGTGGTGAAATGGATGAATGATTAAGAGTGCATGTGGGTGATTTGAATGAATGCAAAGTGAATGAATAATGAAATGGGAAAGCATGAC
Source organism: Pyrus communis (assembly GCF_963583255.1). Classification (NCBI taxonomy): domain Eukaryota; kingdom Viridiplantae; phylum Streptophyta; class Magnoliopsida; order Rosales; family Rosaceae; genus Pyrus; species Pyrus communis. Next base: position 8,932,881 of record NC_084805.1, on the reverse strand, counting down.
CAAGGTGGAAATGCATGTGAAATGTTGGAAAGGGATTGGGAATGCACGGCTTTGGGGAAAGAATGAGTGGATGTGCAAATGTGTTTTAATTAATGAAAGTGTTTGGAGAATGAATGCAATGATGAAGAGTGAATAAAGAATGCATGTAAGGTTAGCTAGGTTGGCTTTGTTTGGGTGCATGTGTGTTAATGGTGGTTTTGCGTGTGAATTGATGGATTGTTTTTTATGGAATGGATGGTTCTTTGCATGGCTATAAGGGAGAGAATAAGAGAGAATGGGCTAGGCCCTTTGTTTTATGTCCAAAGTGAATACAAGGCCTTCAAATTCGTCCATCCTCTTGGCTCCATGGATAAGCTATCCAATCCATGCCCAAAAATGCTCCAAATGGCCTCAAAATGCACTTTCTTGCTCCATAGGCCCTTAGAACCTGAAAACACACAAAAGAAGCATAAAGGACTAAAATAACGAGAGAAACATAACGTAAATGCACGAGAACAAGCCATTTAAGTCGCACGAATATGCTCCTATCAGTGACATGGTTTGTGATGCGAGAATTACTTGACACTCAAATTAAACCCTCGTTTGACAATTGTAGTAGAATGGATAAGTGAGGGATCGTTCTAGACCGGGGATTAGGAGGGCTTGCTAAAACCTTCTAAATTGACTTAAAAACATAAAAACTAAATTAAAATACTCTTAACAAGACTACTATGACTCAGAAAGGCTTTGAAAAACTCAAATTGTCTAAAACAATCAAATTGACTCAAAAAGAAGCTAGAACTTGATTTAGACAAATTTGCAATTGTTTATGACTCCACAAGCTTAAAGATACAAAAATAAAACAAATACGAATGATTAAGACTTAACAAAATAGGGGGGGAATTGTGGTTGGACGATATTAAATTAAAAAGACAGAATATAATTAAAGGCAAAATGTAAATATGAATGTGATAAAAAATATGGATGATGGAATAGCCAAGGGGTTCTTCTCCACACATGTTACACTTGCAAACAAAATTGATTCTCAGTTGGTCTTTCGATAAGTTGTGAAACTCAATGCTCCAAGTTAATTAGATCCGCTTAGATTAACTTTCAGATTTCCCTAAATTCGTTGGATTGAATGGAATACGCATTACAACCAAATTATTCTTAATCAAAGTCCCTAACTATGGAATACGCATGATAGAGACATTTAACCAAGATCATTAAGTTCAACGGAAATCATAAACATCGACGAGGCATTCGTTACTATGGAATACGCATGAAACTTATGCCAAGAATTCGTTTAACGCGATTGTTTATAAGCAACCTCTACTACTTGTGAATATAAGTTCATAACGATTAGGTGAAATTCACTTATATTCTAGCGTCATATTTATGCATGAAAATTAAGCTTGCAATCTCAATGAACATACATAAATAAGTTATCAATCAAACAGTTAAACGAATTGAATCCACAACTTATGAAATTCCAACCAAACGTAATCAATTCAAAATGCAAATATAAACATAGTTTCGAATCACCCCCTAGCTAAAGGGGGTTTAGTTCCTCATAACTTTGAAATTAAAGAAACACCTAAACATTCCAACAACTCAAACGTGAATTGTATGAACGTTTAGGCACTCTTCTCTTCCCTTCTCATACGTACAAAACAAAGAGAATTAAATTTAAACTTTGAAATCAAAGAAACACCTAAACATTCCAACAACTCAAACTTGAATTGTATGAACGTTTAAGCACTCTTTTCTTCCTCGTTGTTGTAGCACAAGGTCTAAGGTGAGCTTTGGGGATTATGTGAAGTGTTTTGGAGGGATGGGAAGTGGTTGGATAGTGGCTGCAATGAAGGAGAAAAACTGCACAGAAAATGGAAGGGGAATTGCGGCAATGGATGTGTATTTGTGTTGTGTGAAGTGTTGTGAATGGAAATATGAGATATGAATTGAATGAATGAATGCAAGGGTATTTATAGGAGTAGTGGAGGGAACATATGGTTGTTTGTTTAAGATGCAAGTGGCTAATTAATGATGGAAAAGTATGTGATTTAAAGGATGCAAAGTGAATGAATCATGAATCATTGTGGATGAAAGGTGGAAGTGCATGTGTTGATGACTAGGTTAGTGGGTGGAAATCTGAAAATGGCATATAGGAATGGGAGCTCACGGTTTGAATGTGTAAAGTGTGTGTGAATGCATGTGAAGATGCAATAAATAATGCATGTAGGGTTAGGAAATAATGAAGAAATGCATGTGAGATGTTTGGAAAGGAAATGGGAACCCATGGCAATGAAGTTGTTTTGTGTTGTGAATTATGATGAATGCATGTGAGTTAAAGAGGGAGAATGTGGTGAAATGATGAAGTAGGAAGGTGGAAATGCATGTGAGATGTTTGGAAAGGAATAAAGAATGAATGGTGGAAATGTGAGTGAATGATGTGCATGTGTGAGAATGCATGTGGAATTAAGAGGAGTATGGAAGTGAAATAAATGAATGATATGTTAAGTGATAAGTGAATGATATGTGGTGAGTGATAAGTGAATGGTTTGATAAGTGATAAATGAATTAGTTTAAAGGGCTAGGGTTTAAGTACATAGAATGGGCCTAAAATAGGTTGGTTTGTATGGCATAATGTGTTTGATTGGGCTAGAGCCATTGTTTTGTGTCTTCAAGTGCATACAAGGCCTTCAAATTCGTCCATCCTCTTGGCTCCATGGATAAGCTATCCAATCCATGCCCAAAAATGCTCCAAATGGCCTCAAAATGCACTTTCTTGCTCCCTAGGCCCTTAGAACCTGAAAACACACAAAAGAAGCATAAAGGACTAAAATAACGAGAGAAACATAACGTAAATGCACGAGAACAAGCCATTTAAGTCGCATGAATATGCTCCTATCAAATACCCCCACACTTAGCTTTTGCTAGTCCTCGAGCAAAACAGAATAAAAACAAATAAACAAAACGACACTAAACACGTAAAACACAACCTAAACCTTCCAACAACCGTCTTAGGGATTTCCAATGCACATGACAAGTTAAAAATCATCATTCTCACAGATTTTAGTCATCTTCACATTTAAGTACATTCTTAATCATAGTCACCATATACTAGTTCACAATTAAGCATTTAAAACCATGTTTTGAATGTAGTAACATGCCTTAGAGAATTTGCTCAATTCCTTTCAAGATATGCACTCAATTTTTACTCAGATTTTCTAACTACACACCCTAATCTAGTCATATGTGAGAAGATTGATGTAAACATGAAAACGACACTCACATATATGTATCACAAAGAACGCAAATTCTGGAGTTAATAATCAATTTTAGATATGATCTCATGAATGGAATGCTACTACTTAGACGCGAGAACCAGTGACACCATAAGCTCATACCAAGTTCAAACTCCACAAATTGAAATACACAACACTCAAGATAGAAGTCAAGGGTTGTAACGGGGCTTGGGGTATGTGGATAAAGAAGGGATATGGAAAACAAAGGTTCTTAAAGAAATAGTGAGCAAAGCATTTTAATCAACTTAGAATTCACTTTTGAATGAAAACTCAACTTTTGAACAAAAAGGGAGAATTTAGACAATTTACGCCCAGAATTGGTGTTTTGGAACCTTTCTTCAATCACTTATTATTCTTTTTTTTTTTTTTTTTTCTTTTTTTTTTTTTTTTTTCTTTTGAATCTCAAAACAAAAACACTTAAACATTCTCTCCCCCACACTTATTTTCTTTCATAATGTAACTCAAAAGGAATTCAATTAAGTCATGCTCACTATCTTTTAAGAACAAGGGTAAGGACGGTCATATTCTAGGTTAGGTGAAGATAAAGTGGGTAAACAAAGAACATGGGTTAACATGGCTCAACGGGGGTAAAACTTACAACATATACGAAATATGGGAAGCGAGGCTATTTGGCTATGGTGGCAACTACACAACTTCATCTTGATATATGTTATGCAAATCAATAACATGCTTTGAATGAAATGGGCATGAGTTCTAGCATTTGGAACTATATGATGAAACGCCTTCTAAGTACTAACCAAGCAAAGAATAATGAGATCATGCAACGATTTTAGAAAACAAGAAATCACAGATTATACTCTCCAAAGAACGTTATAGGCTCAAGTCTCTCAGGGTTGTAGCATTTGTTTGAGTTCCTTCCTTCAGGCATGTTACAAAAACTAAATTTTCTTTTATGATTGCATGTGAAGTTATACATTATAACCATAACCAAGCATATACCAAGAGTAAATCAAACTTTTCTCTATGTTAATAACTCTTTTTAACAGTCATGCAATTACAAACCAAATCCTTATCATTGTGTTGGAAGGTATCCTAAGACACAAACACACACACAAAAACAACTTTAAAACAACTCTTTTTGGGTTTTTCAAAACAATTTTTCAAATTTTTATGGGATTTTCGAATTTTTAAGACAAAACACACTAAAACACTTTTAAAACAGTGAGAAACAACATGTGAAGTGATAGGTGATAAAATCCAACGAATTTGCATCAAATATACTTAGTTACCCCCCCACACTTAAATCAAACATTGTCCTCAATGTTTTAAGCATAGATTCACACAAAGCATAAGTAAATACACAAAAAGCACTTAAACATACTAAACATGGCATAATGTAATTAACAAAGAGAAGAGTTTAGAGACGCAAATCTGGTTATAGAGTGTAAATTCCATCTTCTCTTTGTTGATTGCATTGAGGCTTGATCTTGATGATTCCACAGGCTTACTTTTGAACTGGTTTCTGCCCATCGTTGATTTTCCTTTGTGCTACTTCTTGAACTGGGCAGCAGGATGGTTCTTTTGGTCTCCCCCGAAGGTCTGAGCTTATCCCTTTTATCTGTTTCTTTGTTCAATCTTTCCAATTCGTATTGAAAAGGGTTGGAGGATAACTCAGCCTATGTTTGTCTCCACATGCTTCAATGTATCATTTGCACTTGCCTTACTCGCTCCCCTTTGCAGAAGTGGTCCCTTCTCCGGAAGTGTATCAACCGTTGAAGATGACTACTCGAGAGCAACGCTAGGTAAGCAATCAGGAATAGATTCCAGACAGTTGGCTCCAGAATGGAAGACTGACTCCAAGTGCCGGCTGATTGCTTGTTTTACTTTGCCATGCGAGTAAGAACAAGGACAAAGAAAAAGACAGGGAAAGAGCATGATATGAGATACTTTTGCTTTTGACCTTGATGATATGAGATACCTTTGCTTTTGAAGAAGCGGTGAATGAATCAGCACATGTATTTGTTGTGCTGTTTCCTCCTGGGTCATATGTACTCCAGGCATCTGGTATCATCTTTGGGGAAGAAGAAAGAATTGAGTCTTTCGAAAGGCTTTGCTGGGAGTGCGCCCTCAGAGGTGAAAGAGAGTTGGGCATTTTCTTCAGGTTTACCCTGCCATAAAAGACGAAGGTCGACATATATAGAGATAATATCAAGTGGTGGTACTTTTTACCTTTGTCGACAAACGTTTTGATCCCGCAAATCCGGCTTTTTGAAATAATGGCGCCTCTTCGATCTCTGAACACGCCTCTTCGATTTCTGAGCAGGCGCCCCTTCGATTTCTGAATGACGTCCCTTCGCTTGCTAAACGACACGTGGTAGTGCAGATGCGGCTCCTTTTGACAAAGCTGCACGCGTCTTCTGAAAAGCTGAGAAAGTGTCGCCGAACTTTGCGCTTGTCGGCTAAAGATGTGTAGTTGCGATGATGGCCTCCACATGTTGTCTGAAAAGAAGAACTCTTTTGACAAAGTTGAACACGTCTTCTGAAAAGCTGAGAAAGCGTCGCCTAAATTACGCCGGAAATTCCGGCTTTTTGAATCGGTGGACGCGTCGCCTTGGCTTCTTATTGAGGTATCGATCACCGCCACAAACACACTCTGAAGAATTCCCATTCTTGAAAATTGACTCCGGCCCTTTGAAATTTAACTCCATCCCTTCTCTTTGAACACTTTTGAAAAAAATGGCAAACTCATCGAACCTTAGCTTGGAATTGAGCCTTAGCAGTGATACGGGCGCGCCGCGTCAAGGTAACGTATGGCGTCCTTCTTTCTTTTCTTCTAACGGTCCTCTTTCAGGTGAAGACTCTGTGATGCAGGACGCCACAACAGCTACAATAGTAGCTAGGAACCTCCTCACACCAAAAGATAGTAGGCTGCTGTCAGGACGGTCCGATGAGTTGGCCGTTCAAGAGTCCCTCGCACTTAGTGTTCAGTGTGCGAGTTCTGTGTCCAACATGGGCCAACGCCTGCTTGCCCGCTCCCGTCAGGTGGAATCATTGATGGCAGAGGTGGAAAGTCTCAAGCAGGAGATCCAGCAGCTGAAGTATGAGAATAGAAGTTTGCATGTGCTTGCAAATAACTATTCGTCGGGCATGAAGAGGAAGCTTGATGAGCTGCAAGAGTCTGAAGGTCGGATTCACAGTGACCGTCAAAGGTTTTCGTCTTTCCTCCAGAGGCACCTTTTTCCTGGCTCATCCAGCGCTTGGCCAAGTATTGAGGCCTGGAATGCTCTATCTTCGATGCCTCCCGCTCCGATGCCTTCTGTTCCTACGCCTTCCGCTCCGATGCCTTCCGTTCCTACGCCTTCCGTTCCTACGCCTTCCGCTTCAAGAGTAAAGCCACGTAGTGGGGCCTCAAGCAAACAACCTTTATGAAGCATCATCTTTCTTTGTTTAGCACTGCCTATCAATAAATCAAACATTTTCTGAATGTTACAATCATAGACTCACACAATTAATAAACAAACAAACAATAACAACTAAACAACCTAACAAGGCAGAAACGAAATAGCAACAAAGAAAAGAATTTTTTTTTTTTTTTTTTTTTTTTAAATTTTTATCAAATTTTCGGAGTTTTATACCAAGACACTATAAAACACACTAAAACACTCTAAAAACGCTTAAAACAGCAAGAAACCACATTCTAAGTGAAAGGTGAATAAATCCCACGAAATTCATGCAAATACAAATTGTTTACCCCCCCCCCCCACACTTAAATCAAACTTTGTCCTCAATGTTTTAAGCAGAAAATCACAACAGAGCAAGCAAATAAACAAATACGAGAAAGAAAGCAAAGTAAAGGCAGTAAAGAAAAAGAAAGGAATAAAAATAAGTCTCTTAAAGGGGTTTCCAAGTTCTTCTCTATTCGGATGCATGGGTTGCCTCCCACGAAGCGCTTTCTTTTACGTCTTGCAGCCGGACGGTACCTCCGTTTAAGCTTGACTAGGTTCCACGGCATGGAGGGGTACCTCCTCCACGACATGCTCCTCAAACATCTCGTAATAGGGCTTCAATCGATGCCCATTCACTTTGAATTCTTGCTGCGTCCTTGAACTTTTGATTTGCACTGCACCATGAGGGAAAACATTAGTAACAACAAACGGGCCAATCCATTTAGAACGCAACTTACCAGGAAACAAACGTAGGCGAGAGTTGAAAAGTAACACTTTCTGCCCAACTGTGAAGGTCTTGGTTCGAATCATTTTATCATGGAATGCTTTGGTCTTGGCTTTGTACATTCGGGCATTCTCATAGGCTTCATTCCGAATCTCCTCAAGTTCATTCAATTGGAGCTTCCTATGAACTCCCGCTGCATCTATGTCCATGTTGAAAGTCTTCACGGCCCAATGTGCCTTGTGCTCTAACTCTACGGGCAAATGACATGGCTTACCATAGACGAGCCGAAAAGGTGACATCCCAATGGGTGTTTTGTATGCCGTACGATATGCCCACAGTGCATCATCTAAACGTAAGCTCCAATCCCTCCTTGTTGGTCCAACGGTCTTCTCCAAAATTTGTTTGATTTCTCGGTTAGACACCTCAGCTTGGCCATTTGTTTGAGGATGGTAAGGTGTGGAGACCTTATGGTTGACATGGTACTTTCTTAGCAACGCCTCAATGGTCCGATTGCAAAAGTGAGACCCTCCATCACTTATGATTACTCTCGGCATTCCAAACCTAGCAAAAATGTTAGTTTTCACGAAATCTGCAACCACCTTAGAATCGTTAGTACGGGTGGCTTTTGCTTCCACCCATTTAGAAACATAATCAACGGCAAGCAAGATATAAGTGAAACCATAAGATGGAGGGAAAGGGCCCATGAAATCAATGCCCCAAACATCAAAAATTTCAACATTAAAGACAGGGGTTTGCGACATTTGGTCCTTGGTACCTATGTTACCCATTCGTTGGCAACGATCACAAGACATACAAAAGGTTCTAGCATCCCTAAATATAGTCGGCCAATAAAAACCACACTCTAAAACCTTGAGGGCAGTGCGTTGTGTGCCAAAATGACCACCACATGCATATGTGTGACAAAAGCTTAGAATTGAGTGAAATTCAGAATCATGCACACATCTACGTATAATTTGATCTGAGCAATACTTCCACAAATAAGGGTTATCCCAAACATAGAAACGTGCATCATTTTTAAGCTTATCACGTTGGTGCTTGTTTAGTTCATTTGGAATTTGTTTAGCCACCAAGTAATTCACTAAATCTGCATACCATGGTTCACTTACCTCAATGGAAAGCAGCTGCTCATCGGGAAAAGTTTCAGGGATAGGTACGGCATGTTCATGCTCCTCGTGGATCATTCGGCTTAAATGGTCAGCCACTACATTCTCGCTTCCTTTCTTATCCCGGATTTCAATATCAAATTCTTGAAGAAGAAGAATCCAACGGATAAGCCTCGGCTTTGCTTCCTTTTTCGTGAGCAAGTACCTCAAAGCTGCATGATCAGAATAAACGATTACTTTAGTACCAATTAAATATGAACGGAATTTATCTAAAGCAAAAACCACAGCTAGAAGTTCTTTTTCCGTCGTGGAGTAGTTCAATTGGGCATCATTGAGAGTCCGAGAGGCATAGTATATGACATGCGGCCGCTTGTCTCTTCTTTGTCCTAGAACAGCTCCTAATGCATAGTCGGATGCATCGCACATGAGCTCGAACGGAAGGCTCCAATCTGGAGGTACAATAATGGGGGCTGAGACTAGCTTCTCCTTGAGTTGGTTAAATGCCGAATTACACTCTTCATCAAACTTGAATGGCACATCTTTTTGAAGCAATCGGCAAAGAGGGTTGGACATCTTGGAGAAGTCCTTGATAAAACGCCTATAGAACCCTGCATGGCCAAGAAACGAACGTACCTCTCTAACCGAAGTAGGAGAGGGTAAGTGACGTACAAGGTCTATTTTTGATTTATCTACTTCAATTCCTTTTTCTGAAACAATATGTCCTAAAACTATACCTTGTTTCACCATAAAGTGACATTTCTCCCAATTCAAGACAAGGTTAGTTTCAACACATCGTTTCAAAATTAAGGTCAGATTATCCAAGCAATTATCAAATGAACTCCCAAATACACTGAAATCATCCATGAAAACCTCAATGATCTTTTCAACAAAATCGGAAAATATACTTACCATACACCTTTGGAAAGTGGCCGGTGCGTTGCATAAGCCAAATGGCATGCGACGATAAGCAAATGTTCCAAAGGGACATGTGAATGTGGTCTTCTCTTGATCATCCGGGGCTATCACAATTTGGTTATATCCAGAGTATCCATCAAGAAAACAGTAAAAAGCATGACCGGCTAACCTTTCGAGCATTTGGTCGATGAATGGCAAAGGAAAGTGATCTTTCCTAGTCATGGCATTTAGCTTCCGGTAATCGATACATACTCGCCATCCAGTCTGAATGCGTGTAGGCACGAGCTCATTCTCATCATTCTTGATAACAGTTACTCCGGACTTCTTGGGAACGACTTGAACTGGAGAGACCCAACGGCTATCGGAGATAGGGTAGATCACTCCGCAATCCAAAAGCTTGATTATTTCCTTCTTCACCACTTCCATCATCGGAGGGTTGAGACGGCGTTGAGCCTCTCGAGTTGGTTTAGCCCCCTCCTCAAGAAGTATACGGTGCATGCATGTGGTAGGGCTTATTCCTTTAATGTCGGCCAAAGTCCACCCTATGGCCGTTTTGTGTTCTCGCAGCACCCTCACAAGCTTCTCCTCCTCCATTGCCGTGAGACTTGATGAAATGATGACGGGCAATGTTTCGCCTTTTCCCAAAAACACATACTTCAAATGGTCTGGCAACGGCTTAAGTTCAAGCGATGGTGCCTGAACAACAGAAGGTAGCATCTTAGTGGAAACTGAATTTGAAAGTGAGAGTGGAACCTTACCATATTGTTGTGGCAATGACTCAAGGGCTGCCACAACCTCAATTATTTCTTCACTAGAACCCATTGCAAAGAATTCCTCCTCCTTGCCGTGGCCTTGCATTGGCCCAAATCCTTCATTTTTGCGCTCTATGGCCTTAGTGATGGTTGTTTCCAGGGCGTCCTCGTTCAATTCTTCAAGGTATACCTGCGCCAAAGAATCGATAACATCAATGGAAAAACAAGAATGGTCATCAACGGGATATCTCATAGTTTCAGAAATATTAAAATCAATCACTTCCCCATCGAATTCCATTGTCAAGGTGCCTTTGTATACATCAATCTTCGTTCGGGCCGTCTTCATGAATGGCCTACCAAGGAGAATCGGCAAAGATGTAGAATGGGCTGAATCCTCCATGTCTAGGACGTAGAAATCAGCCGGAAAAATTAAATGGTTCACCTGCACAAGCACATCCTCCAAAACTCCTTTTGGATACGCGTTAGAACGATCAGCCAATTGTATAATTACACCATCTTGTTTTAATTCACCCAAATTCATAGATGCATAAATAGAATAAGGCATGACATTTATGGATGCACCTAAATCAAGCATGGCATGTTCAAAACGATTATGTCCAATTACACAAGGAATCGTGAAACTACCGGGGTCTTTGCACTTGGTAGGCAGTTTACGTTGCAAAACAGCGGACACATTCTCGCTTACCTTCACTACCTCTTTGTTTGCCCTTCTTCTCTTTGTATTGCATAGGTCCTTGAGGAATTTAGCATACTTTGGAACCTGTTTGATTGCATCGAGAAGCGGTATATTCACTTGCACTTTCCGGAACGTTTCAAGAATGTCCTTCTCGCTTTCTTCCTTTTTTTCTTGCATGAACCTGCGAGGAAAAGGTACATTGGGCAGATTAGGACGTGAAGTACATGAATTTGAACTTAAATTACCTGATTTGGCCGAGTTAGGGTGATCTGCCTCAGGTTGTGTCGTCTCTTCATCTACTTTCTGGGCAGATTTGGGATTGTTTGGCTCGGTCCCAACTTCTTTTCCACCCCTTAGGGTGATGGCCTTGGCGGATTCGAATCCTCCCTTTGGATTGACTGTGGTTGAGCTAGGAAGCTTTCATTGCTCTCTAATCTGTCCAAGGAACTCAGAAATCTGCCCTATTTGTTTCTTCATATCCGTCATTTCCTTCTCGTTATTTGCTATCCGGTTGTTTTGATTTTGCAACCCCTGCGAAATAGAGGTTAGTAATTGCATAGCTTGATCACTTTCCAAGGACGTACCTGAATGAGATGATGTCGAAGGTTGTTGGGGTTGTTGGGGTGCATACGGCTTGGAATAAAAACCAGGGGGGTTTGGCCTAAATCCTCCTTGTTGGGCAGCTTGTTGTGGCTCCCTCCATTTGAAGTTTGGATGGTCCCTCCATCCAGCATTGTAAGTGTTCGAGTATGGGTTGTTTTGATTTTGTCCTTGGAAACCAATTGCATTGGCAGATTCCCACCCACCATTCTCGATTAGTTGAGGGCACTTGTCGGATGGATGCCCTTGAATTGAGCACACGCCACAAACTTGGTGTTCTTGTGCTTTTGGACCAATCACAACCTGAGAAACAAGAGAAGTAAGATTAGCAAGTTGTGATTGAATTTCAGAAATAGCACTCACCTCATTTACACTTTGTTGCCGTGGGGCTTCCCTTTGGCCCACTCCTTCATATTGTTGAGCGTTGAGCGCTCGGTTGGCTATGAGAATCTTGGCATCTCTTGGTGTTTTGTCCACCAATGCTCCTCCCGCTGATGCATCAACCATTTGACGTTCGATAGGAAGGAGGCCCTCATAGAAATATTGAAGGAGAAGTTCCTCCTTCATTTGATGTTGAGGACATGAAGCTACAAGGCCCTTGAAGCGCTCATAATAAGCCGGGAATGTCTCGCCATGATTCTGTTGAATACCACTAATTTTCTTCCGTAGGAGAATCACTCTCGAAGTAGGGAAGAATTTCTCCAAGAAAGCACGCTTCATACTCTCCCACGAAGTCACAGTTCCCGGGGCTAGTTCGTAGAGCCAATCTTTGGCCTTGTCCATAAGTGAAAATGGAAAGGCCTTCATCTTCAATATACTCCCATCCACATTGACGGGGGTCATGCTCGAACAAACCACCTCGAACTCCTTCAAGTGTTTGTTGGGGTCTTCCATAGACAAGCCATGGAACTTCGGAATATGGTGTAACAAACTGGATTTGAGTTCAAATTCCTCAGTCTTCCCCTCTGCAGCCGTGGGGTATTGGATACAAAGAGGCAATGCATTATCCAAACCCGAGGCCGAAAGCTCCTTGATGGTTCTATTATCTGCTGCCATGGCTTGTTCTTCTTCAAAAATCTGATCCGTGGGCTTTTCTTCTACACCTACTTCGTCTTCTTCAAGCCCAGGTTGTGGTGGAGGTTGTGGTGGCTCTTGTTGACTCCTCGTTCTCCTCAAAGTGCGTTCAAAATCACCGTCAAAGTCGGAGATGTTCTCTATAATAGGCCGAGAGCTACGAGTCATACACAGTACCTAAAAAAAAACAAGGAAACAAACAAACTAAGAATTTGAAATAAGAATGCACGAAAAACAAAATATAAAAATAAAGACAAAGGATTAGCAAAGTTGCTAATCCCCGGCAACGGCGCCAAAATTTGATGCGAGAATTACTTGACACTCAAATTAAACCCTCGTTTGACAATTGTAGTAGAATGGATAAGTGAGGGATCGTTCTAGACCGGGGATTAGGAGGGCTTGCTAAAACCTTCTAAATTGACTTAAAAACATAAAAACTAAATTAAAATACTCTTAACAAGACTACTATGACTCAGAAAGGCTTTGAAAAACTCAAATTGTCTAAAACAATCAAATTGACTCAAAAAGAAGCTAGAACTTGATTTAGACGAATTTGCAATTGTTTATGACTCCACAAGCTTAAAGATACAAAAATAAAACAAATACGAATGATTAAGACTTAACAAAATAGGGGGGGGAATTGTGGTTGGACGATATTAAATTAAAAAGACAGAATATAATTAAAGGCAAAATGTAAATATGAATGTGATAAAAAATATGGATGATGGAATAGCCAAGGGGTTCTTCTCCACACATGTTACACTTGCAAACAAAATTGATTCTCAGTTGGTCTTTCGATAAGTTGTGAAACTCAATGCTCCAAGTTAATTAGATCCGCTTAGATTAACTTTCAGATTTCCCTAAATTCGTTGGATTGAATGGAATACGCATTACAACCAAATTATTCTTAATCAAAGTCCCTAACTATGGAATACGCATGATAGAGACATTTAACCAAGATCATTAAGTTCAACGGAAATCATAAACATCGACGAGGCATTCGTTACTATGGAATACGCATGAAACTTATGCCAAGAATTCGTTTAACGCGATTGTTTATAAGCAACCTCTACTACTTGTGAATATAAGTTCATAACGATTAGGTGAAATTCACTTATATTCTAGCGTCATATTTATGCATGAAAATTAAGCTTGCAATCTCAATGAACATACATAAATAAGTTATCAATCAAACAGTTAAACGAATTGAATCCACAACTTATGAAATTCCAACCAAACGTAATCAATTCAAAATGCAAATATAAACATAGTTTCGAATCACCCCCTAGCTAAAGGGGGTTTAGTTCCTCATAACTTTGAAATTAAAGAAACACCTAAACATTCCAACAACTCAAACGTGAATTGTATGAACGTTTAGGCACTCTTCTCTTCCCTTCTCATACGTACAAAACAAAGAGAATTAAATTTAAACTTTGAAATCAAAGAAACACCTAAACATTCCAACAACTCAAACTTGAATTGTATGAACGTTTAAGCACTCTTTTCTTCCTCGTTGTTGTAGCACAAGGTCTAAGGTGAGCTTTGGGGATTATGTGAAGTGTTTTGGAGGGATGGGAAGTGGTTGGATAGTGGCTGCAATGAAGGAGAAAAACTGCACAGAAAATGGAAGGGGAATTGCGGCAATGGATGTGTATTTGTGTTGTGTGAAGTGTTGTGAATGGAAATATGAGATATGAATTGAATGAATGAATGCAAGGGTATTTATAGGAGTAGTGGAGGGAACATATGGTTGTTTGTTTAAGATGCAAGTGGCTAATTAATGATGGAAAAGTATGTGATTTAAAGGATGCAAAGTGAATGAATCATGAATCATTGTGGATGAAAGGTGGAAGTGCATGTGTTGATGACTAGGTTAGTGGGTGGAAATCTGAAAATGGCATATAGGAATGGGAGCTCACGGTTTGAATGTGTAAAGTGTGTGTGAATGCATGTGAAGATGCAATAAATAATGCATGTAGGGTTAGGAAATAATGAAGAAATGCATGTGAGATGTTTGGAAAGGAAATGGGAACCCATGGCAATGAAGTTGTTTTGTGTTGTGAATTATGATGAATGCATGTGAGTTAAAGAGGGAGAATGTGGTGAAATGATGAAGTAGGAAGGTGGAAATGCATGTGAGATGTTTGGAAAGGAATAAAGAATGAATGGTGGAAATGTGAGTGAATGATGTGCATGTGTGAGAATGCATGTGGAATTAAGAGGAGTATGGAAGTGAAATAAATGAATGATATGTTAAGTGATAAGTGAATGATATGTGGTGAGTGATAAGTGAATGGTTTGATAAGTGATAAATGAATTAGTTTAAAGGGCTAGGGTTTAAGTACATAGAATGGGCCTAAAATAGGTTGGTTTGTATGGCATAATGTGTTTGATTGGGCTAGAGCCATTGTTTTGTGTCTTCAAGTGCATACAAGGCCTTCAAATTCGTCCATCCTCTTGGCTCCATGGATAAGCTATCCAATCCATGCCCAAAAATGCTCCAAATGGCCTCAAAATGCACTTTCTTGCTCCCTAGGCCCTTAGAACCTGAAAACACACAAAAGAAGCATAAAGGACTAAAATAACGAGAGAAACATAACGTAAATGCACGAGAACAAGCCATTTAAGTCGCATGAATATGCTCCTATCAGTTTGCCATAAACAAGCCGAAAGGGGGACATTCCTATGGGTGTTTTGTAGGCGGTCCTATAAGCCCACAATGCATCCTCTAACCTCAAGCTCCAATCTTTTCTTGTTGGGCCAACCGTCTTCTCAAGAATCTGTTTTATCTCGCGATTCGACACCTCGGCTTGCCCGCTTGTTTGAGGATGATAGGGTGTCGAAACCCTATGTGTAACTTTGTACTTCTTGAGCAGTGCCTCGATTGTGCGATTACAAAAATGTGAACCTCCATCACTGATAAGGACTCGAGGCATTCCAAACCTAGCAAAAATGT
This sequence comes from Pyrus communis, assembly GCF_963583255.1. Lineage (NCBI taxonomy): Eukaryota > Viridiplantae > Streptophyta > Magnoliopsida > Rosales > Rosaceae > Pyrus > Pyrus communis. Next base: position 8,917,345 of record NC_084805.1, on the reverse strand, counting down.
TAGACTTCACAAAATCTGCAACCACTTTGGAATCGTTAGTACGGGTGGCTTTTGCTTCCACCCATTTGGAAACATAATCCACCGCCAACAAGATATAGAGAAAACCATGGGAGGAAGGAAAATGACCCATAAAATCAATTCCCCACACATCAAATATTTCAACAGAAAGTATAAGGTTTTGTGGCATTTGATCCTTAACACTTATATTACCCATTCGTTGACAACGATCACATGTAAGGCAAAATGTCCTAGCATACCTAAAAATGGTTGGCCAATAAAACCCGCATTCTAAGACTTTAAGTGCAGTGCGTTGGGTGCCAAAATGTCCCCCACATGCATATGAATGACAAAATGTTTAAATAGATTGAAACTCAGATTCATTCACACAACGTCGTACAATTTGATCAGGACAAAATTTCCAAAGGTATGGGTCATCCCAGACATAAAACCTAGCATCCTTTATCAGCTTATCACGTTGATTCCTATTAAGTGTGCTAGGAGTATGTTTAGACACCAAAAAGTTCACCAAATCTGCATACCAAGGCTCACTTACCTGGATAGACATTAATTGCTCATCGGGAAAGGTTTCAGGAATTGGCGATGCTTCCTCATGTACCATTCGACTTAGGTGGTTAGCCACCACATTCTCCACGCCCTTCTTATCCCGAATCTCAATGTCAAACTCTTGTAAAAGCAACAGCCATCGAATTAGTCTAGGCTTGGCCTCCTTCTTCGTGAGCAAATACTTGAGAGCTGCATGATTAGTAAAAATAATAACTTTAGTACCAAGTAAGTATGACCGAAACTTATCTAATGCAAATACCACAGCAAGTAATTCTTTTTCAGTGGTTGAGTAATTTAATTGAGCATCATTTAGTGTCCTAGATGCATAATAAATAACATGAGGTTGTTTGTTCTTTCGCTGCCCCAAAACAGCACCAATCGCATAATCCAAAGCATCGCACATCAACTCGAATGGAAGGTTCCAATCTGGGGGTGTGATAATGGGGGCCGAAGTGAGAACCTCCTTTAAGTGCTTGAATGCCGTGGAGCATGCATCATCAAACTCGAAAGCCACTTCTTTTTGAAGCAACCGGCATAGTGGTTGTGCAATCTTGGAGAAATCCTTTATGAAACGCCTATAAAAACCTGCGTGACCAAGAAACGAACGAACCTCTCTAACCGAAGTTGGAGAGGGTAAGTGACGAACAAGGTCTACCTTAGATTTATCCACTTCAATGCCTTTTTCAAAAATAATATGTCCTAGAACAATACCTTGCTTAACCATGAAGTGACATTTTTCCCAATTAAGCACAAGATTCGTTTCAACACAACGTTTCAAAATTAAGGTCAGATTATTCAAGCAATGATCGAATGAATTACCAAACACGCTAAAATCACCCATGAATATCTCAATAATCTTCTCCACATAATCAGAAAATATACTCACCATGCATCGTTGAAATGTCGCAGGGGCATTGCACAAACCAAATGGCATACGCCTATATGCAAAGGTGCCAAAGGGGCACGTGAAAGTTGTCTTTTCCTGGTCCTCCGGAGCTATCACAATTTGGTTATATCCAGAATATCCATCAAGAAAGCAATAAAATTTATAACCGGCTAACCCTTCTAGCATTTGGTCCAGGAATGGCAATGGAAAATGATCCTTCCTTGTCATGGCATTTAACTTCCTGTAATCAATACAAACACGCCAACCTATCACAACACGAGTGGGTACAAGCTCTTGTTCTTCATTCTTCACCACCGTGACTCCGGACTTCTTTGGAACAACCTTCACGGGTGACACCCAACGACTATCAGAAATAGGATATATAACACCACAATCAAGCAATTTTATAACCTCCTTTTTTACTACTTCCAACATGGGTGGATTAAGGCGACGTTGAGCTTCACGAGATGGCTTCGCTCCCTCCTCCAAAAGGATGCGATGCATGCATGTGGTGGGACTAATGCCTTTGATATCCGCCAAGGTCCATCCAATGGCAGGTTTGTGCTCCTTTAACACCCTTATCAACTTGTCTTCTTCTTGGGCCGTGAGTGAGCTAGAAATGATGACAGGTAGTGTCTGATCTTCTCCCAAGAAAACATACTTCAAGTGACTAGGTAATGGCTTTAACTCAAGTGTAGGTGGCTGCACAATTGATGGAAGTAACTTGTTAGTCAAAACCGAATCTAAAAGTGAGAGTGGAGACTTACCAGAGTGTGAAGGCAATGACTCAAGGGCCGCGACCATTTCAAGCACTTCACTACAAGGGGGCACGGCAATATGGTCAAGTTCCATGTCGTGGCTTGCAAGGATTCCCCCACCCTCATTTCTTGCTCCTATGCCGTGCACTAAGGCTACTTCAAGTGCATCTTCGTTCCTTCGATTCAAATGTATCTGTGCCAAAGAATCAACAATGTCAATAGTAAAACAAGAATGGTCCTCATCTGGAAATTTAATGGTTTCAGAAAGATTAAAACGAATAATGTCCCCATCAAATTCCATGGTTAATGTTCCCGTATACACATCTATCTTTGTTCTCGCTGTTTTCATGAATGGACGGCCTAGCAAGATTGGCAATGATGGCGCATGGCTCGAATCCTCCATTTCTAAGACATAAAAATCTGCAGGAAAGATAAGATGATTGACCTGCACTAAAACATCCTCAAGGACTCCCTTGGGATAAGCGTTAGAACGATCAGCCAATTGAATTATAACGCCATCTTGTTTTAACTCACCCAGGTTCATAGATGCATAAATGGAATATGGCATAACATTAATAGAAGCACCTAAATCTAACATGCATTGCTCAAATCTAGTGTTTCCAATTGTGCAAGGGATAGTAAAGCTCCCTGGGTCCTTACACTTTGGAGGTAACTTTCGTTGCAAAACCGCGGATACATTCTCACTTACTTTCACAACTTCTTTGTTTGAAATTCTTTTCCTAGTTGTGCATAACTTTTTTAAAAACTTTGCATACCTGGGCACTTGCTTAATAGCATCAAGTAAAGGAATGTTTACTTGGACTTTTCGAAAGGTATCCAAAATGTCCTTTTCGCTTTCTTCCTTCTTCGATTGTGCAAATCTGCGAGGGAAAGGAACATTGGGCAGATTAGTGTTCGAAATCACAACATTTGGGACAACCTTACCTGAGGTGGATGGATGAAAGGTCTTAGATGGCTGCGGCATGAGTGGTGCCACCCTTGCCGTAGGGTCATTTTTCTCCTCTTCTTCGATTCGTATCTTCTCATCTTCCTTATTTCCCACTTCTTTTCCACTTCTTAGTGTGATAGCTTTCGCAGATTCGAAACCACCCTTGGGATTAACTACCGTAGTGCTTGGTAACTTACCATTTTCACGAATTTGTCCCAAAAATTCGGCCATTTGGCCCATTTGCTTCTTCAGCTCATTAACCTCCTTTGCTTGGTTCTGCATTCCCTGCGCCATTGTGGTTAGTAACTAATATGTTTTATCGTCATTCATAGACGTACCTGAGTTGGTTTGGGATGATTGTGCTTGAGGAGGTGGTTGTGGTGCCATTGGTCTTGGAAAGAAACCCGGGGGTTGTCGGAATCCACTTTGTTGGCCATATTGTGGTGCATCTCTCCATCTGAAATTGGGGTGGTCACGCCATCCCTGATTGTATGTGTTGGAGAAAGGATCACCCCTTGGTTGGTTCTGATTCCCAAAGCCCACGGCATTGGCAGATTCCCACCCTCCGTTCTCAATTAATTGAGGACATTGATCAGATTGGTGTCCTTGAATGGAGCATACACCACAGATTGTAGTTCCTTGCGTCTTAGGGCCTTCAACAAACTGCGATAACATAGACGTAAGGTTAGCCATTTGGGATTGTAACTCAGAAATAGAACTTACCTCATTTACATGCTGTGGCCGTGGGGTGTCTCTCTGCCCAACACCTTCATATTGTTGTGCATTGAGTGCTCGATTGGCAATGAGAGTTTTGGCATCCCTAGGTGTCTTGTCCACTAGAGCCCCTCCCGCGGATGCATCCAACATTTGCCGTTTAAGTGGTAAAAGGCCTTCGTAAAAATATTGAAGAAGTAGCTCCTCCTTCATCTGGTGCTGTGGACATGAAGCAACAAGAGATTTAAAACGTTCGTAATACGTAGGAAAAGATTCACCTTGGCTTTGCTGAATTCCACTAATCTTCTTGCGAAGAAGAATGACTCGTGATGTCGGAAAGAACTTCTCTAAGAAGGCTCGCTTCATACTCTCCCATGATGTGACAGTTCCGGGAGCCAACTCATACAACCAATCCTTGGCCTTCTCCACCAAAGAAAAAGGAAAAGCCTTCATCTTCAATATGTTGCTGTCCACGTTCACCGGTGTCATACTTGAGCACACCACCTCGAATTCCTTTAGATGCTTGTTCGGATCCTCCATGGCCAACCCATGGTATTTCGGAATATGGTGGAGCAAGCTGGACTTCAACTCAAATTCATCAGTCTTCTCAGGGGCTGCCCTAGGGTATTGGATGCAAAGAGGTGCAGCATTGGCCAAACCCGAGGCAGAAAGCTCCTTGATGGTTCGATTGTCCACTGCCATGGTTGGTACTTCCTCTTCAACCCAATCCGTGGCCTCCTCTTCAACCTCAACTTCAACTTCTTGCTCTTCTAATTCAGGTTCGGGACTAGGAAGATTAGACAGTTGCGATTTCTTTTTCCTTCTCAAAGTCCTCTCGAAATCACCGTCAAAGTCGGAGATATGCTCACGAACAGGTTGTGAGCCACGGGTCATAAACTAGTACCTGCACACAAGAGCAAACAAGGTTAGCAATCAACCTAATAGACTCGGCACAAGTAAGGAAATAAGGTGCCACACACGGCACAAAAAACAAAACACACACACACGGTGCAAAAAAAAAAAAAATTAAAACAAAACAGAAACTAAACAATTTAAACAAGACTCAAGACAAAGGATTAGCAACTTTGCTAATCCCCGGCAACGGCGCCAAAATTTGATGTGAGAATTATGTTGACACACAAATTAAACCCTATTTGTGGCAATTGTAGTAATGAAGTAAGTAGGGATCGTTCTAACCGGGGATTAACTAGGGGTGCTAATCTAATTTGAATTGACTCAAACAGAAACTAGAACTTAATTGGGACGAATTTGAAAGTGTTATGACTCCAATTGCTTAAAAACACAAAATAAAACAAATACGAATGACTACGACTCAACAAAATATGGGGGGATTGTGGTTGGACGAATTTAAGCTAAATGGGCAGATTGTAAAGAAAACAGATTTTAAGACAAAATTGTAATGAATCAATGGATGATAGGATAGCTAAGGGGTTCTTCTCCACACATGAAATATATGCAACGTAAATCAATTTCCAATTATCAATCCAATAAGTTATGAACCTCGACACTCCAAGTTAATTAGGTCCGCTTAAATTAACCTTCAAATTTCCCTAGAATCATTGAATTGGATGAATATGCATCGCAAACAAATTATTCCTAACAAATTCTCTATATGAACAGCATGATAAAGACATAAGTTAGAATCATTACGTTCTTTGGAAATCATAAGCATCGACAAGGCATTTGTAACTATGAAAAGCATGATACGCTTGCCAGGAATCTACTTAACATGATTGTGACTAGCAACCTTCACTACTTGTGAATATAAATTCATAACGATTAGGTGAAACAAACTTATATCCTAGCACCAAATTCAAGCATGCAAATTAAGCGTGCACTCTCAATCAACATACAAGAATAAGTTTTAAATCAAACGGTTAAGCAAATTGTATTCAAAACTTATTCAACGATAACTGGAAGTAATCAACTTATTTCACATATATAATCATGGTTTCGAATCACCCCCTAGCTAACTAGGGGGTTTAGCCTCTCATGTTCACAAAAAGAGAAACAAAATTGAAATTAAACATAAAGAACAAAAGATTGATTACACCTAAAACGCACAACGAATCCACTTGAATTTCTGCGCGTCCAAGCTCCTCTTTCTTCTTCTCCTTGCTGCGGCAGTGATAGTCTAGGTGAGTTTTGGATGTTTTTCTGGTTTGGGAATGGGTTTATGGAGGTTTGGTGGTGCGGCAATGGTTGTGGAAGGTGTGGAATAGAGTGGAATAGAGTGGGGAGTGGTGGAGGAAGGCACGGCAATGTTGGATGGTGAATGGTTGCTGCTGCTTGAAGATGGGGGAAGGCTGGAATTAAAAGGGGCAGGCACGGCAGAGAAGAATCAAAAATGATATATTGGCTGCGGCAGGATTTTTGTGTGTGAATTAGGGTACGGTTTTTAAGAATGAATGGGATCAAAGGTGATGGAATGCACCGCTTATGGAGAATGGGAATGACGGCTTCTTCTAGAGAATTAGGATGATTCGCCGATTAAAAGATCAATGAATGGGATATGGTGCCACGAATGGAATGATTTTTTAGTTTATTAGGGTGAATGGTAAATGGGGGGGCCACGGCTTAGGTTAAAATGTGAATGTGGCTGATGAGAAAATAAGGTGCATGCTTTCTTGCGACTGTTTGGTTATTTTTCGCTGAAAAATATGAAAAGAAAAATAATAATAATAGGTCCCTAAGGTGCGGCTAAATGGTGGAAACCCTAGGGTTTAGAAATTCAAACCCTCTTTTATTTTTATTAACTAAAATTCACCTAAAGGCTGCTAGAATTTAGGAAATAAAATCAGAAATTAAAGAGGGAATAATTAAAGGGTGCGGCTAGGGTTAGGTTAGGAGAGGGAAATAGGGTTTAATTTCACAACATTGGACAAAAGTGCCCCCCCCTTGCATGGCAAGGGAAGGGAATTAGAGTTAAGGCACGGCAAGGTTGTGTAATTGGGCTAGGGCCTTGGTTTTGTGTCCTAAAGTGCCTACAAGGCCTTCAAAGTGGCTAGAAAATACGGACGTTTAAGTTTAGGAAAGGTTACCAAAACGGGAAACTTAGGGTTAACTTTCCTATATCAAATAGGAAACCTTGTTTGAGTAGGATTCCTCGTTTTGGTAAGAATTCATCGTTGGAGTAGGAATTCGTCGTTTCTTCAAGTCTTCAACTCATTCATTCCTCTTTTGCTCCAAAAGGCTCCAATTTGCATCTTCTTGCACACTTTGGCCTTATAATCTGAAAATACACAAAAGTGGCCTTAAACACTAAAATAACTAAGTAAACACAACATAAATGCACGAGAACAAGCTAATTAAGTCGCATGAATATGCTCCTATCAACAGAGGACTCGAAAGTATTCCGACAGACTCACTCTAGAAGTCAGTACGGCGAGTCCAAGGAACAATCACACGCTCTTGATCAAACTGATGCGTGGTTTATACGCACACAAATTAAACCCTCTTTTTATCAATTGTAGTATAAGTATAAGTAGGGATCGTTCTGGACTGGGGATTAGGAGGGATTGTTAATCACTTGGATTTGACTTAAAAACGTAAAAACATAATATAAAACACTAAACTAGACTCAAAGAATGTAAAACTAAACTTTAAAACACTAAAACAAATCAAAAGACTCAAAATGCTTTTAAAAACACAAACTAAAATGCTATACTAAACTCGAAGAATTCAAAACTAAAAATAAAAAAGATTAAGACTAAGACTTAAACGAAATATGGGGGGATTGATTTTGGACGAATTTAAACTAAAATGGATAGATTGTAAAGAAAACAAATTGTAAATATGAAATTGACGGAAATGAATGGATGGTATGGCTAGCTAAGGGGTTCATCTCCATACATGTTACACTTGCATAATAAAATGATTTCCAATTGCATTTCAATAAACCATGAATTCTCAACACCCCGGGTTAATTAGGTCCGCTTAAATTAACCGTCAAGTTTTCCTTAAGTTAATGAATTGGATGATTGCATACGACAACCCAAAGCATTCCTCACAAGTTCCCTACATGAATTGCATAATAGAGAAACAAGCAAGAATCATTAAGCATCATGAAAACTATAAGTGTTGACGAGGCATTCGTTACTATGATTGCATGAAACTTATGCCAAGAATTCGTTTAACGCGATTGTTTATAAGCAACCTCCACTACTTGTGAATATAAGTTCATAACGATTAGGTGAAACTCACTTATATTCTAGCGTCATATTCATGCATGAAAATTAAGCGCGCATTCTTAATAAACATACATAAATAAGTTATCAATCAAACGGTTAAACAAATTGAATCCACAACTTATGAAACGCAATTAGAAGTAATCAAATCAAAATGCAAGCATAAACATATATTTCAAATCCCCCCCTAGCTAAAGGGGGGTTTATTTCCTCATAACTTTGAAATTAAAGAAACACCTAAACATTCCAACAACTCAAACTTGAATTGTATGAACGTTTAGGCACTCTTCTCTTCCATTCCTCATACGTACAAAACAAAGAGAATTGAATTTAAACTTTGAAATCAAAGAAACACCTAAACATTCCAACAACTCAAACTTGAATTGTATGAACGTTTAGGCCCTCTTATCTTCCTCGTTGTTGTAGCACAAGGTCTAAGGTGAGGTTTGGGGGATTATGGAAATGGTAGAGGAGTGGTTTGGAGGGTTGGGAAGTGGTGGAAATGGAAAGATAGTTTTGGATTCTAAGGGGACTCACGGCAAAGAGAAGGAATGGAAGTGTTTGTGGTGTGTTGTGTATGAAAATGAGATGTGTTTGAATGATGGGAATGCAAGGGCTTTTATAGGAGAATGAAGGTATAAATGGCTGTTTGTTTAAGCATGCAAGTGGCTAATTAATGATGGACAAATAGCTAGGAAAACATGTGAAAGCTGGAATTGCATGTGAAGGTGTTGGAATGTGAATGAAAGCCACGGCATGGGATGTTTTTCTGGAATGATGGCAGGTTGTGCATGTGTTTGGGAAGAGAATAAATGTATGATGGTGGCTGAATGATTAAAGGGAATGAATGGGAGTGACACTAGGTTGGTTATGCATGTGGAATGTGGCTGAATTGTTGGTGAAATGATGAATGGGAAAGCTGGAATTTCAAAGGGGGAGCCACGGCATGGACTAGTGTAATGGTGCTGAAAATGCATGTTTGTGCATGTGATTTGAAGTGATTATTGTTTGGAAATGAATGTGAAGGCATGGCTTGAATGATGAAGAATAAAGGGTGCATGAGTGAATGATTGAATGTGCATGTGGGTGAATGTGAAGGGAATGCATGTGAGGATGCTGGAAATGCAATGGAACTCACGGCACAAGGGTTCTTTGGTGATGAATGTGGTTGATTTAATGGAGGAACAAGTGCATGTGTTGAATTGGTGGTGCATGTGATTAAAGATGGAGAAGGTGGTGTAATGATGAAGTGGAATGGCTGAAAATGCAAGGGGGAGTGAAGGCCACGGCAAAGGTGTTTTGGTGCATGTGTTGGCTGTTTTGTTTGTTGGTTAAAGCTTGTGTTTGCATGTGAATGTTGTTTTAAAGAATGAATGGTGGTATAATGATGAAGTGTGATGAGTGATAAGTGGATGATATGTTGAGTGATAAGATGAGTGGTTATTGATATGTAGATGAATGAATGATATGATAAGTAATAAATGAATGATAAGTGGTTATTGATATGTAGATGAATGAATGATATGATAAGTAATAAATGAATGATATGTGGTGATGATAAGATAAGTGTATGATATGATAAGTGGTGAATGAAGGAGTGGAATGTTGGAATGTTATGCACGACTAAGGATATAGGAAAGGTTTAAATATCCTAAAACTAAAAGGAACAAGGTTCCAACACTTTGGTCTTCAATTAGGTTTTCAATTTCGTCCAACACTTTGGCTCCAAGCATAAGCTATCCATCCTTAGCCCAAAAGTGCTCCAAACGTCTCCAAAATGCATCTTTTTGCTCCTTTAGCCCTTTTGGCCTACAAACACACGAAAATAGTTTAAAGTACTAAAATAACTAAAGAAACATAACGTAAATGCACGAGAACAAGCCATTTAAGTCGCATGAATATGCTCCTATCACAAACTTTCCTACTTTTAAGAGGCAATTGAGACTTATAGAAGAAAACTCCAATAGTACATTACTCCATTCAAGACCTCCTTGTCCTTCAGCTCCTTGAGGAAGTAAACAAGTTGAAGGCTGAACATCAGGCTAAGATACCTGACTGGAACCAACCCAGGCCTGGCCCTCTTACAAGGAGTATCCTCAACACCCCATTCAAGGGAAAACAAAACAGAAACTCGGCTTACAACTCTACACTGGAAAGAAGAATCAGATTGAACACCTTAATCTTTTTTTAGTCCACCATGGCATACCGGATACATACAGATGAAGAGCGATGTCTCATCTTCCTCTCTACCCTCTTCGGTGGAGCTCTAAACTGGTATTGTCGTCTTCCACCTGAGACGGTAGACTCACTTGAGGAATTGAGGAAACTGTTTATAGAGACACATCTTCCAGACCGATCGCTTACGCTCTGCAAATGACTTGTACACCATTCGCTAAAATCCGGACGAGTCACTGCGAAAGTATGTCGGCCGCTTTAGCCATGAATATTCTCGCTGCACTGAGGCAGATGATAAGACCGCCCTCAAGGCCTTCATGGCAAGCCTACATGACTGTTTCTTCAAGTATATGATCAATGCCAACACTTGGAAGACGTACTCTGAGGTGACGGCACAGGCTTACAACCACGCTTCTGTTTAGGCAAGGACATATCAAAGGAAACCCTCTACAGTCACCCCTTATCAGCAAGTGGGGAGTGGAAGCCAAATCCAACCAAATGAGAAGACCTCAACCTTCCAAACGGCAGCAGCGTTCTTCCCTGCCTTACTTAATGCTTCGCCAAGACAACAGACATATCAACCTCAGGGTAAGAGGAAAGATTTCCATCCTCACCAGTCTTATTTTAGTAAGAAGAATAAGGGGCACTATCGTGACAACCAAGGGTATCACCTTAATAATGCCCGCCCCTAGGCAGTTAACGCAGTAGACCAAACACGTGTCAAGACAGGCCCCACCCGAAGGTATAAGACGTACACACATTTGAACACCACATACGCGACCATTTACCCCAGTATAGCTCACCTGATACCTAAGCCAAAGCCGGGGCAACCGGATTACAAGTCTATAAAGAACACGGGTGTATTTTGCTGCTACCATGAGTATAACGGCCATGATGGCGAGAAATGGATCACCCTCTGTGATCATATTGTTGTTGCTAGCACGTGAAGGAAAAATTGATCAATTCCTCTTTCATCCTCCAAGGGATAATCGTAACCAACGCCAAGTGAATGTGATATATTCCATAAATGGCAACACACCTGTATCTGAATCTTCTAACAGGGCCATGAAAAATAGTGAATGAACTTTGAGGCCTGGCCACCAAGTATTTCACGTAGAAGACATTAGGGGAGGCAAGTATCAAAAGCCTAACTGGGATCCAATATGTTTCTACCCTAAGGAAGAAAGAGGTATCACCTACCCTTACAACAACCCACTGATTGTGGAGGCTCACATAGCCAACTTTGATGTACGACGAATCCTGATAAACACGGGGGCTTCGGTCAATATCATGTTTGCTAAAGCTTTCAGGGCACTTAATGTAGCTAAACACTTGCTCGATCGCTCAGTTTCTCCTTTGATAAGCTTTTCTGGTGATGTCGTGCAACCTTTAGGGAGCGTACATTTACCCTTCACCATCGATACAGGCCCTTACACAGCCAGCATCACCATTAACTTCTTGGTGGTTGACTGCCCAACAACATACAATGTCATCTTTGGGCGCACGGGCATCAATGATCTCAAGGCCGTGGTATCCATACATATGTTGTTTATGAAATTTCCAACCCCCTATGGCAACGGTTACATCAGAGGAGATCAACTTAGTGCACGATCATGTTACAACACTTCAGTCAAGCAACAACACTTGCCTGTGCCTAAAGAAACACTTTCTATACATGACCAAGTTATAAAGACCAGCTTGAACAAAGCCAACTTGGATCTTCACGGTGGTAACACTCAACTCGACGATCCTCGAGACGATTTTTTCAGCCATCAAGCACAACCTGCTTAAGAGCTGGAGAAGGTCTCTATCTCAAAAGATTATTCGGACCGCATAGTGAAAATTGGCACCACTTTGTCACCACCCCTTCGATTGGCATTGATCTCTTTTTTGCAAGAGAACATTGAAGTCTTCTCCTGGTCATACGAAGACATGCCAAACATATCTCCTGATATCATCTGTCATCGCTTGAGTATTGATCCCAAGACCAAGCCGGTGAGACAGAAGCAAAGATCTTATGACGCTAAACGATACGAAGCAATGAAGGCAGAAGTTGAAAAACTCAAAAGCATAGGCTTTATCCGTGAAGTCACTTATCCAACGTAGGTAGCAAATGTGGTCCTCGTTAAGAAAAATTCGACCAAGGAAAGTCTCTTGCTTTAAAAAATCTTGTGGAGAATGTGTGTCGACTACACCAACTTAAACAAATGATCCCCAAATGATAGTTTTCCCTTTCCTCTCATTGATAGACTTATAGACTCTACAGCAAGGTATAAACTCTTGAGCTTCATGGATGCTTACTCAGGTTACAACTAAATCTTCATAAACCCTTCGGACCAAGAACACACGGCTTTCACTACTAACAGAGGACTATATTGTTATAAATCATACCATTCGGCCTAAATAATGCAGGGGTGACTTATCAAAGATTAGTCAATTCGATCTGAACAGATTGGGAAGAGCATGGAAGTTATGTTGATGATATGTTAGTCAAAAGCAAACATGCTGACCAACACATCACCAACCTGTCTGAAACCTTTTCCATCCTGAATAAGTATCGAATGAGGTTGAACCCCAACAAATGCACCTTCGGCGTGGGCTCTGGAAAATTCTTGGGCTTCATGATTAGCCAACGAGGCATTGAAGTTAACCCCGAGAAGATCAAAGCAATCATTGACATGAAAGAACCAGTAACTTCAAAAACCATCCAAAGCCTTACTGGCAAGGTGGCAGCCTTGACAAGGTTCATCTCTAAGGTACCGTTTGGTACGTGGGACGGGACGGAACAAAGTGGGACAAGGCGTTCCGTCCCACGTTTGGTGCGCCTAAAACGGGTGGAACGAGCTGTTCCATGGGACGAGTTTTGGGTGAATTTTCGTTCCACCTCACCCCCCTGGAACGACTCGTTCCACATTCGTGGAACACAAAATTATAACCTCTCCGTCTCCATCTTCTTCCTCCTTGTTTCCATCCGAGGGCATCTTTACTCCAGCTCCGTTCCGTTCCGTCCTGTCCCGTCCCGTCCCGTCCCATTCCGTTACGTCCCGTCCCGTCTGCATACCAAACGATACCTAAGGTCACAGACAAATGCGCTCATTTTTCAAAACACTTAAGGGAAGTAAGAAGTATATTACGTGGACTGATGAATGTGCCGAAACATTTAAGAACCTCAAGGAGTACATGAGTAAAGCCCCTCTACTCTCCAAACCTGAAGTTGGTGACACCCTAATTGTCTATCTGTCTATCTCAGATCAGTAGTTAGTTCCGTCCTTATTTGAATGGATGGTAGTATCAAACGACATGTCTATTATGCTAGCAAAGCTCTACAAGTTGCGGAGACACGATACTCCAACATTGAGAAATTAGCTTTAGCATTAGTCATGTCTACTCGGAAACTTCGCCCCTACTTCCAAGCACACTCCATCATCGTGCTTACCAATCACCCTTTTCGTTAAATACTTCAGAGTCCTGACACTTCGGGGCGAATGATCAAATAGGCAACAGCACTGGGTGAGTTTGACATTTCCTACCACCCAAAGCCAGCTGAGAAGGGCCAAGCAGTTGCAAATTTCATCGCCGAATTCACTTATCATGTTGATATTTCTCCTACAGCTGAGACAGTGGCTTCATTACCCCCCGGAAGCTCAGAAGGTAGAACCAACACTCCCAGTATGGACTCTATATGTTGATGGCTCATCCAACCAATAGGGTTGTGGAGCAGGACTAGTCCTGACTACCCCCGACAAAGTGGCAATAGAGTATGCTATTCACTTCAAATTCAAGGCGTCAAACAATGAGGCCGAGTATGAGGCCCTTTTAGCAAGCTTACGTTTGGCCAAACACCTTGGAGTTAAACAAATTAATATCTTCAGTGACTCCCAATTGGTGGTTAACCAGGTCACGAACAACTTCGATGCTAAGGATAACTTCATGGCAGCGTATCTTGCGTAAACGTAGCTTTTCCTCAAGCACTTCCACTACCAGATCATCCAAGTCCCTCGAGCGGCAAACAGTCATGCAGACGTTTTGGCTCGCCACGCCTCAGCAGTGGAAGACAAGATTGCGAGAAAAAATCCTGTCGAATTGTTGGCAGCACCAAGCACCATGGTCGCAGAAGTGTGCAACTTGCAACAGAGGGATAGTTGGATCACCCCGATTTATAAATTCCTTGCTCATGGCACTTTCCCAAATGATAAAGTCCAAGCTAAGCAGATTTGATACAAGTCTACCCGCTACCTGATCATTAATGACCAACTTTACAAGCAAGGTTTTAACCTACCATACTTACGATGCCTCACACCTGCGGAAGTGGAAATTGTCCTTCGGGAAATACATAAAGGAGTCTGCGGAGATCATGTTGGATCTTAATCCCTAGCAAACAAGGCTTTTCGCCAAGGATGTTACTGGCTAACACTCCACCAAGATACCATCAAAATATCCTACTCATGTGATAAGTGTCAACGCTACGCAAATATTCATCACTCCCCTTCTGAGCCTCTTACTCCTATGATCAGCCCTTGGCCCTTCGCCCAATAGAGACTTGATTTGATCGGCCCAATACCTACAGGGAAGGGCAAGGTCCGTTATGCAATCGTTGCAGTTAACTACTTCACAAAGTAGGCCGAAGTAGAACCCTTGGCAACCATTACCGAGGCAAAAATAAAAGATTTCGTATGGAAGAACATCTTTTGCAGATTCAGCATTCCCAATGAGATAGTCACTGACAATGGGTGACAGTTCGACAACAAAAAGTTCAGAAATGTTCTGCTCTAAGTTCAACATTAACTTATGTTTCGCATCCCCAGCTCATCCCCAATCTAATGGACAAGTCGAGGCCATCAACAAAATAATCAAGTGCACTTTGAAAACCAGCTTGGATAAGGCTAAAGGATGTTGGCCAGAATTTGTACCCCAAGTTTTTTGGTCATACCGCACTTCATATCAAACTTCAACAGGAGAAACTCCATTCTCACTTGCCTTTGGTACAGAGGTCGTTGTCCCAGTTGAGCTTAAGCAAATAATGTTCCAAGCCCAGAACTACATGCAAAGTGAAAATGACAAACAACTCACCCTCGATTTGGATCTAGTCGAGAAACATAGAAACCAAGCTCACTTATGGAATGTCGCCTACAAGCAACGCATCTCCAACTTCTACGACTCAAGGGTCAAACCTCTCTTTTTCAAAGTGGGGGACTGGGTATTGAAGAAAAGAATACTCTATGACAGAGTCTCGAGCGAAGGCACGCTTAGCCCAAATTGGGATAGACCATTTGAAGTTATTAGCATCAATCACCCTGGCTCCTACAAGCTCAGGAGCTCCGATGGCAAGACCCTTGGCCATCCATGGAACGCTGATCACTTGAAGTACTATTACAAGTAGACTCACACTGTACAAGTCTTGAGCTACGGCCATTTGGCATCAATTCAATAAAGAGGTGATTTAGACAACTTGGTCCTAACTCTTTTACATCCCTATCACTAAAACGCTCAGGTTTAAAGCTTCAACACGAATGCTTCCAACATGAAATAAAGTCTAAATATATGTCAACAAGACTATAGAAATAAATGAACAGTTCCACAGTATATTTGTTCAATCATACCCAAGTCATGGCTTATATCCAAATAAGGGATCTATTCAAACATAGCCAAACATTCATTAATGATAATACAAATACTTGACAATTAACACCAAAGCGCACAATACAAGGTGGTAAACATACATAAATAAAAACCCTCAGGCTTACAACATGGCAAATGCCACACAAACAACAAACTAGTACATTCAGAGTATATACAAAAAAAAGAGCACTATGAGTCATCCTCATCTGAGGCCGAACCCCTGACAATATCACTCTACGTTTCAACCCCATCGCCATCACCACCATCCTCAACATCTCCAGAACCATCCTCACTCTCTCGAGACTACTCACCGACACTAGCCTCATTATCAAAGTCATCCTTACTACTAGGATCAACTGCGAGGACGAAGGCTTCACCTCTTTGTCGGTACTCATTCATCTCATCATGGTACTTTCGAATAATGTTTCCATTATCGTAACGCTCAAGGATGGCCATCCATTTCCTTTTCTCAAAATTATCCGCCCGGAGGCAGTGAAGTCTAGAGGCATCATGAAAGGCCTGGGAACCTAATAACTCCTGCACGACAGCGTTCCTCTTAGTTGGGATACTCCTCTTCAACCCAAAAACCTTAACCAATGCACTATCTAACTCCCCTTTAACCTTGGAAACTTCGAGGATAGTTGTCTCCAACTGTTTCTCAGTCACCTCCAATTGTTTCTTGAGCCTTACATTCTCACCATTCCGCCTTTTCAAACTCTCAAAGTTTTGATCCTTGAGGCGAATGGCCTCAGCCAAAGCTTTGCTCATTTTTTTGGCGTTATTCACAAGTTACTTATTCTCTTTAAACTTTGCCTAGTACCGTTTGACCTCTCGTAGTCTGTCGTCGTACTCGATCATGACCCACATGACAAGATGATCGTCACTACCAAGAAAAAGAGGGGAGAAAGTAAAGAAATAACATAGTAACACTTACATAAAAAGATAGCCTCATTATCCGGTCACGATCTGATTCGTTCTCATCTAGCAGCTTGCCAAGCTCGTCAATAATGGATCGACGTCCTGCCAGGAAATTATTGACATACCTGAAACTACTTGGTTGCATGGCAACCTTCAAGTCCTTCTAATGGATGCTGCCAACCTATTCCTTATACTTCCTCTTACGGCTGGAGCTAGGGTCACCTTCTTGGTCAGTGTCCTCCATGGTTGGAGGAAAGATGGGATTGATGGTAGGAAGAGGAGGCAACAGTCCTCTCTCCTCCCCTGCAACTATGGCAGTAGCACACCCGATGGCCTCAGCTTCAGCCTTCTTTGAGGCAGTAATCTTGAGGACCTTATCTTGCGACTTAGGTTTAAGAGGTGGCCTCATTTGTGAAACAAAATGTCATCTACTAGAACTAATATGGGTGATCTCCCTTTCTTGGTGCTAGTCCCCCCTTTCTTGCTCACTTTCTCCACTGAACAAGAAAAATCAAAGTAAGGAATGCAACTTTGTAAAAGAAAGAGAGGGCGAAATGAAAGATACAACTTACTTACTCGTCTCTGGCACTCCGACACTAAGGGCTGGAAACCGTACTTTCGAAAGAAAGGTCGTAGCTTGCCCAAATGTCTATCCTCCTTAGGCACCCTTAACACATTCTCTACATCAGCCAGCTCCCGTCCGGAAAATTTGATGGTGTCTCACATCACTGCATGAAGGAAAATGTTAGACGTAAGAAGAAATCATAACAAATAACAAACAATGCGAACAATGGATACATTACAACCTACAGTCTGGAAGTGGGTAGGGATACGTCGCTCAAGTGTGACCCCCTAACATGCTCCCAATCATTATAAAGACAGCACCAACAGTTTTTCCAAGTCCAGTATGCATTTTTCTTACCAAAGACAATACGCTCTCTCTCACTCCAGCATGCACACTCGGCATACCCAATGCATGCCTTCATCGGGCGCATCTTTTAGCAGTAACGCCACTGATGGAAGAAAGGCTCACCTAACCCACATTCCATCCAAATAATATAAAACCCGATCAAGGTATCCTAAAAACCAAGATTAAGTTGCCCAGGAGCATATCCAATGAAAGATAGCATTCATTGCAACCACGGGTGCAAAGGCAGCTTCACCCCTAAAGTCAATAATATTTGGGTATAGAACATAACATGACCCTTGGGCTGTTCAAAGGGCAATTCTTCATGATGTACCAAACGCATTCCTATACTACGGGGGATACTACATGACTGCCTTAGGGCCTCAAGTTGATTTTCGCTATCTAACAAGTTTTTCTCTAAATGGTCTGATGTGAACTCAGAGCGAAATATGGGTATGGCATCACAAACAACCCCCTCGTCTACTGACATGAAGGAAGAAGAACCAATATTGGCTAAGGTTTGACAATTGCAAAGATCATCCAACGTTTCTTTTGTACAAGACTCTAACAAAGGCCCTGAAGACTCCAACATTGCAAGCTCAAACCTAGAGCTAGAGCTAGGGAAACCCTCATCACTAGGACTTCCAGACTCTGACATCTACAACAAACAGAAACAAACTCTATCACTACATGAAAGATCGAAACATAAGGAAGTTCCTAGGGCATGAAGAAAAGTTCAACCAATTCATCATGTTCTTAACCAAATACATGATCACTCAAACAATTCAACAAGAATGAAAGCATGCGATCTAGTGGAGAAGACTACCAACCTGAAGATGGTGCAAAGCAATGCCAGAATCCATCTCCACTATAAAACACTCTGTCTTCAAAAATTACTACAAAATGAGCAAATGAAGGCATGGTAAAGAGTGGAAACTTATCCTTCTTATATAAGTTCAACAGGACCAAAGAATTTCAAAATCCAAATTCAAATCATGAGAAAGCCCCACATGGAAAGTCTTCAAACTTCCACACAAGCTAGGGAGTTATCTAAAAAACAAAGGAGGGGGAGCACAGCAACTTCATCAATGGAAGACAATTACAATTCTCAAAAGCTTCTCACACTATTGATCAAGATAGTGTGAAACAAAACCAATTTATGGTGCCAACAAAAGCTTCAACAAATCGAGGGCAACTACAAATGTCAAAAGCCTCACACACTCTTGATCAAGACAGTGTGAAGCAAAACCAATTTATGGTAACCAACACAAAGCTTCACTTACAAAGCTTCAACTACAAAGCTTCAACCATAAAGCCTCACCTACAAAGCTTCACCTACAAAGCTTCAACTACCAAGCTTCACCTACAAAGCTTCAACCACAAAGCTTCACCCACAAAAGCTTCACCCACAAAGCATCACCCACAAAGCTTCAACCACAAAGCTTCAACTACAAAGATTCACATACAAAGCTTCACCCATAAAACTTCAACACTAAAACATTTAAAAGCTTCACACACTCTTGATCAGGATAGTGTGAAGCTAAATCAAGTTTGGTGTCCTAAAATAGCTTCAATCATTCAAGTTATATACCTAACCAAAAACCTACAATCAATAAACCCTACCTATTAAACTATTTTCCGAACACAAATCCTTGCTCCAAATAAACAAATTTTGTCCACAAAACCCAAGATTCTCTTGAATCTATACAAAAACACGTGGGTAAAAATAAACATTTTATGTTTTACACCCACAAGGTTCCAAGATTCTCCTTCTTATTTATTTATTTCTATATGTTTCCAAACATATTATAATAGAGTAAATGACAAGTCAAAGTTCCAAATTTAATGGTGAACAAAAATACAAGAAATTCACCAGCAATGAAGGTGCTACAAAAACTGGAACCTCCCCCAAACTAGAAATCCAACCCAAGCAGCCTATTTCTCTCTCTCCCTCTTCCTACTCCTTTCATCTATCAAATTTCTGCAACTTTTGAACATCTTATAGTTCTTCAACAGATGAACAGCTTTCAAGAAGGAACTATTTATGTTTAAGCGAAGGAAATTAGAGTGTTGAAGCTTCAAATATGACAGTCAGATTCCTGCAGATTTCAAAGCTGTTGTGATGTTTCGAAGATCTATAAGTATTTAACCGTTAGTTCGTTCTGAATTTTTGATACATTATGGAAGAGATGATGAGGAACAACTTCGATGAAGAAAGTATGCTGATCTGAGCAAGAGAAAATGGAGTTTCGAAACTCACAACAGGTCTGACGGATTGACAGACAAATGATGAACAATCACACATCATACCTAAATTTCTGGATTTGTACTACTCTGATGGATCTCAAATTCGGATATGTTGTAGTTTGCAAGTTAAGGAACAACTAGAGTTTCGAAACTCACAACAGGTCTGACGGTTGACAGATAAATGATGCACAGTCACTCATCATGCCTGGATTTCTGGATTTGTACTGCTCCGATGAATCTCAAATTTGGATATGTTGTAGTTCACAAGTTAAGGAACAACTTTCATGAAGATGGCTTTGCGAATTGAGTTACAGATGATGGTGTTATATTGAAGAGTTACAAAAGAGAACAATGGGAGCTGCGTAGAGAAGATGGACAGGCTGAGGAGGAAGCATGTGACCTACTGTGCAGTTAGGGCACAGAAAAACCTAGTAAAAAACTGAGCCTTCTACTTCGGGCCTAGTTACCATTTTCAAAAAAAAAGTTGTAAAGGGCTAGGGCTCTCTTTTTCCCTTGGGCCTAACAACCTTCAAAAAAAAATATGAAGAAAGGGTTTTGAACTACCACTTAGAAAAGAAAAGGGTGAGGTTTTATTAATTTGGAAACTTGACTACTAGCAAGACACCTCATTCGTCAACTCTCTCGACCGGAGACTTGGGGGACTCCTACCATATGCTACTACACCTCGATACTCGGAAGTTTCGCGACTAGTTAGTGACTTGGACATTTCAAGTCCCCAATTAAGAAGTTTTCCTCGCTTAGGAAATTAAGGGAGCACTATTTCAATCTACAGGATCCACCCACGAAGTTACAACATGCAAACTCCAACAAAAGAAAAAATTCAAAAAACTTAATGAAGGATGCCTTAGTGTATTTAACACAACATGTTGAATGAAGTAAAGCTTATTTATTGATATCTTCGATAAATTACAAATACGTGCATACACATGAATCAAAACAAACAAACAGGATGAGGCCGTCACAAAGTTTGCTCATGAGAAGTCTCAACACTTGGCAAAGCCCCAGAAATAGGAAGCACCGGAAGGTGATCATTTGGAGCCTCAGTACTAGGCAAAACCCCAAAAAGAAGAGGCACCAGAGGTTGATCATTTAGAGCTTCAGTACGTGGTACAGCCCTAGAGGACGAAGGCAATAAATGTCTTTCGAACAAACTCACAAACCTCTTATGATAATTTAAAATCTGACCCTCGGATCATGTTCGTAGCATAACTATATGCAAGTTTGTGCAACTGTTTATTCTCATGCTTAAGCCCTCTGATCTCTTGTTTGAGACTTATCACTTCAGCCGCCAACGATTCAACTTGGCGGGTTCGAACAAATAGGCGTTGGGCCATATTAGACACAAAACCTGCACACTGAACACTAAGACCCAGAGAATCCTTAACGGCCAACTCATCAGATCGTTTGGAAAGTAGTCTGTTGTTTTTTGGGAGTGAGAAGATTCTTGGCCACCACCGCAACGATCATGTCATTCTTCATCACAGAGTCCCCAATGGTAAGGGGACCAGTAGACAATAAGAAGGATGGGCACCATATGTTATCTTGAGGAGACATGGCTACCTCTTCCACAGCATTCAAGTCCAAACGACGATCAGACGGGCCAGACATTTTCAAAAATGATGAAAGAAAAATAGGTCCAATAAATCTCAGAATTACGAAAATAAAGGAGGAATTCCTACAAGCAGTAACTCTATGAACGTACTTCTTGAACACAATTGGTGCCCTTATAAAAAAAAGGGCAATAGGGTCGTTTGTTCAAAAATCGAAGAGGCACCATTCTCCGAATTTCGAGAAGCAGATTTTCCTGAGTAAAATTTATTAGCAATCTTCACATGTGACATCAGTTCCTCGGATACCAAGGATAACTTTACCAAAGAACTCTGACAAAGTTAAGACACGTAAATTTTGAAGGTCCAGCTACCCTACTATTACCCACAAAGGTAAAGAAACAGCACTACTGCTTGATAACTAGAAAATCCCTATGTGTGTCAACCTCCGTGCTCTATGGTAAAGTAGACTTGCAAAAATGCCCAACCTTTCCTCACATCCGAGAAAGCACTCCCAACAAGATTGCTTGCTCAGAAATCGAAAAGACACCGTTTTCTGAATCTCAAGAACCAGATCCCCAACAAGATTGCTTACTCAAAAATCGAAGAGGCACCACTCTCCGAATCTCGAGAACCAGATCCCCAGCAAGATTGTTAGTTCCAAAAATCGAAGGTACACCACTCTCCGAACCTCGAGAGCCAGATTTTCTAGGATAAAAATTGTCGACGCTTTTCACACATAACATCAACTTTCCAGGTAACGTGAACCACTTTGTCAAAGATCTCTGACAAAGTTAAAACACGTGAACCTTGCAGCTCTCACTACATTGCTATGACCGAAAAGGGTAAAGGAACAACATTTCTACTTGTTGTTGGAAGAATTCCTATATATGTAAACTTCATCCTTAATAGCCAGGCAGACCTGCAAAAAATGCTTAAACCTTCCTCACATCTGAAAGGGCACTCCTAATATAGCCTCTCGAAATACTCTGTTTTCTTCCCCCTCGATAATACCTCTGCCAACTAGCCACACCAGAGCAAGAGTATCTCATATCATCAGGGTCAAAAGCAAGAGTATCCCATGTCATACTTTTTCACTGTCTTTTCCTTTGCCCTTTCTTTTACATGCAAGACAAAGGGAAAGGAAGCAATCAGTCGGAACCTGAAATCAAACTTCCGATCTGGAACTGATTGCCCGGAACCTTTACATGGTTGCTTGCCTAGCATTGCTCTCGAGTACTCATCCTCAACTGCTATCAAGGTCATGAATTCCTTTGACAAATACCTCAAAACAGTTGGTACGATATTGGCTCTTTACACTGAAGCCGCCAAGCATGGATGAGTCACCGAGAAGTAGTCCTCTGAAGGACCATTTAAATGCAAAGGTTGCGCACCACTTCTGCTATACAAAAAATTAAAGCAAAAGGTTCAACGATGAGCTGGAACAGATCAGTACATCACGACGTCCTTCCTGTAAAACCGCACAATCCAGACGGATGAGTCTAAGTCAAATCCAAGCTCAACATCGTTACTTTAATTGAAGAGATCGAAAAGCTTCAACAGCTTTTTGCTAGCTCCGTCGCCGAAGAACAAAGCCTCGCTATACCACATCCACTACTTTTTAACAGCAGAAGTATCCCATATCATCAGGATCGAACGTACTCTAGATTTGACGGACTTGTTTTGACCCTCAAATTCTTGAGTCAGCTCGCTCTTTTGGAGGAAACCGGAAAACCCTCCAACCCAGTTCAAGAATAAGCCTATGAAAAGTTAACAAGTACAACAACACGTGCCGATTCATCCGTTACTTCTTCAAAAGAAAAAATATCTCATATCATCTCTTCTCCGTGTCTTTTTCTTTGTCCTTGTTGCGATCTGCAAGACAAGGAGAAGGAGAACAATCAGCCAGAACCTGAAATAAAACTTCCAATCTAAGACTGATTGCTTAGAACTTTGATTGCTTACCTTGTTTGTTACCTCTTTGGGCAGATCTCCTCGCTCAAAGACTTAAGGGACTCCTACTATAGGGTTTGTATTGCACTTGACCAAGCCCGAAACTACAAGTAAGCTTCAAATGAAAGTGATACATTACCTTGTGCGTCAACATCAGCTAAAGATACCATTCCTGGATGGAGGAAAAATACTTCCAGATAATAGGCCACATCTACCTATAGGGCAGAGGCAAATGGAAATAATATCATGCTTCAGTACTTAGAAGTTTCATGATTGTTCAATGGCTTGGATCTTGCAAGTCCCCAACCGAGGAGCTTCCCTAATTCGGGAATTTAGGGGAGCACTGTTTGTACCATACTTGACCAATCTCGAAACTACTGAGCACCGGTCAACAATATACTGTCAAATACCCACAAGAGTTTCCCTCCAACCAGGAGGCCAATCACAACGCGACACATATCGATATTAGAGGCAAATCACAGCACAACACGTGTCGAAATCAGAGGCCAATCATAGCACGATATGTGTTAATGTCAGAACAAAGCTAGAAACTCTCTTTTATAAAAATTGATCATTCTCCCACAATAATCCCTAATGGCATTTGTACTAAACTATTCACTAGAACTCACTAAAGGAGAGCTTGAACTTATGTATTTGTGTAAACCCTTCACAATTAATGAGAACTCCTCTACTCCATGGACGTAGCCAATCTGGGTGAACCACGTACATCTTTTGTTTGCTTCCCTGTCCCTATCTCTTTACATACTTATCCACACTGGTGACCGGAGCAATCTAGCGAAAGTCACAAACTTGACACTTTCTGTTGTACCAAAGTCCTCGCTGATTTTGTGCATCAACATAAATAATTATACCCCTGCCATCACCATAACACCACATATTCTCCATCATCTTGCAGCTTAAATTCTGATCAGACAAATTCCCAGGAAGAGAAAAACACATAGCTCCATCATCCTTGAACCAACACTTGACGATCCGCCACCAAAGCACGAAAGAAACTGATAGGGAAGTCGATGGGAAAACCACATGCATCTATGCCAACAAAGTCACACAAGTAGAAGGTGGTGGTGTAAACACTCGAACCGGAACTCTATGCACCTTCCGACAAATCTGCGTCAAAACGTGTTTAAGAGATATAGTTGCATATCAAGATTGGTGTGAAAACAAGGGGGGATGAAGCAATTTTAGGGGATGAGAAAAAAAAAAGAAACGAGAACATAATGGAAAGAAATAGGAGAAGTGGGAGAAATTAGTTGTCTGAAACATGGATGAAGGGGAGGAAGGACAGATAATTTGAAGATCAGGGTTTAGAATTACAAGGTAAAACAACAACAGATGGGATAGAGGATCAAAATATAGCATGGGAAATATAAACAAAATAGATGGGAATTGAACTAGAGGTTGTCGCCGATGCTGGCCACAGCTAGGGACGACAGCTGAACTAAAATCAGATCGGGAAAGCCCACACACAAACAGTGCAAAAATTTCTCATGGAGAGAAGAACTCTCACCAGAACGAGAGAAAATAAGGTTATGATTGTTTATCAATGAAAGTATAATTTCTCAGTATTCTTGTTTGCAAACAAAGGGATCACTTAACATATCACTTGATAGGAAAATTAATGGAAGTATATGAAAGTGAGACAAAAAAATAAGTATAGTAAAGTACGATTTTGGTAAAACTTAAGGATAGTAAAGTAGAAATTATCAAAAAAATAAAAATAAAAATTTGTAACGTCCAAATTATGGATGTCGTTAATGAAAGACTACCAATGGCATGCAATTTAGGTGCCCTAAAAAGTACCGGGAGTTTTTCGTTAAAGTTCCCTTTAATTAAACTAAAACTTTGATGAAGATAATATATGCTTGTATATCTATAGTCTATAATACAATGGATAATTCTTATTATAACACATAAAAATTACAACATCTAACCGTTATTGTGTGATTAATTCAAGAAGCTGTCACCATAGCATCCAATATCTTCTCGATCGCTACGGCGGTGGCGGGTAGCTTAGTCTTGATTTACGAAAGAAACCACCTTTTTCACCAAGTCCACAGAATTGTCACAACTTGGGTTGAACAAATGAAACACGTGGTCCTCCTCTGCACTCTCCACAATCTCAACCACCCTACCATACCCACTCTTCTTCAACGCCTCGTAGTATGCCCAACCCCTGTCCCTCAAGAAATCCTTCTCAGCAACAAAAACCAACACCCTCCCGCACCCAATCTCTCCCAATTTCGGATCGTTACCCGGCCTCACCCTCGGGTCATCCGACCCACCACATGTCGGATAAATAACCTCCAACAACTTATCGGGCTCCTCATCCATGAAGTAGGGGTGAAACAAAATCATCCCCAATATCCTTGTCCCGCTCAACCCATCGAGCCCGGCCTGGCGCACCACGTTGTGCGTCAGAGTGGCGCCAGCGCTGTCACCACCTATAAAAACACGGTCAAAGTCAACGTGATCGCTGAGCCAAGCCTCGGGCCGTTACGAGAGGAATGGGTAGCGGCCCATTGGACTGCATCCCAGGAGCCTTCAAAAGCAACGGGGAGTGGGTGCTCCGGGGCACGCCTGTAGTGCACCGACAAAGCCACGACGTTGGCTTCGGAAGCCAGTAACCAAACGTGGTTGTGGTAGAGAGGAGAGTAGGGGGACTCGATGACGAAAGCGCCGCCGTTGATGAAAATAAGGAGAGGGAGTTTGTGGGTCGGGTCGAGGAGCTTGGGTAGGAAGACGCGCGCAGAGAGCCCAGATTGTGGCGAGAGGACAATGTCTTTGGATTGGACCCCGATTGTTGGGTCCATAGAGGGTGGGACGGTTTCGGTGCCCTTGAGTCTCTCGGTCCGTCCGTCATTATAGATTCGAAAGACGGTCGGGAACTCGAATGATACTTCGCTGGAAGGTTTAGAGTCCATCGGAGTCGTCGGAGATATTTTGTTTTGTTTTTTTTTTTGGTAAACTATTTTGTTTTGTTTTGTATTTGGGACCGGGTTTTCGGGTTTTTTATGGAAGACAATGAAGTGAATGCTTTGTGACTTGTTGCGTAAGATAATAAAATGGAACAATATGTGTTGGTTGAGAAGGTCTACAAATGGCGTTAGCATATGGATGCAAATTTCGAAGAAGGATTGTCGGTCGGATTCTTTTTTTTGGATCTTAGGAATCCGATGATTGTGATTGTTCATCGTATATCATGCAGTTATAAATCATTTTAAAATTTAAAATTTAAAATTAAATATAAATAGTACTTAACGAAAACTGACCGCACGATATATAATGAACGGTCATGATCTGGTTCATTTTCCGCAAATTTCAACAATTTTCTTTTGTCGACCAATGATTTTCTGCCACATACACAAAGACAACGTTAGCTAGAATGAGGATCCTCTCCAGATCCTCTTTGTGAGCATCTTGGAAATTCTCAAATCGTGTCCATTCATCGTACATCGTGTGGTAAGTTTTTATCAGATACTATTCATATTTAATTTTAAATAAAAGTATTTAAAATGATTTATGGTCGCACGAAGTACGATGAACGGACACGATTTGAAGATTCCCAATGAGGATCCTAATAGGATCCTCACTCCATTAGATGTACTACCTTTCTGCTCTGTATGCATTGTTGTTCGAAAATTAAGAATAGCGTGTAAGAATTAGAAATTGACAAGTTGAAAGCACTATCTTGTTTTCTATTGCATTTGCATGTAATGTTTCTAATATGTTGGGCTTGGCTTAAGATCAACTTGAACCTGAAGCTGCACCAAAAATGAGAGGCCAAGACCAATGAGTAAATATGGAGGATGGTGATTGACATTTTTTTATAAACAATTTTTTTTTTTTTTAAGTTTAGGCTAGAGTTGTGTTTGGTAAATGAAAAAAAAAAAAAAAAAGGTGTTATTTTTTTATCAAAATCATAAATTCAAAAAAGTATAAAGCATAAGCAGCTAAAGTTGTGCTTGGTAAATGGAAAAAAAAAAGTGCTATTTTTTATCAAAATCATAAATTCAAAAAAGTATAAAGCAGAAGTAGCTCTGCTTTTGAAAACAACGCTTTTTGCACATCACACCAATTCCAAACTAACCCTTAAACTCTGGAAATGTTGAAAGGGTGTATGAATGACTCTTTATTTTGGGGTTTAGAAAGAAATTAATTGTGAAGTAAGCCTCTTCTTTCTAATCAAATCGTCTATACCAGACGAGGCCTAAAAGGTTGAGAATATAATTAGCTATTGCTGATGGTTTTTTGGAGCTTGTGGAAGGCGCAGAACGACTTGATATGGAGAGGAGTTTAGGGTGCACTGAGGTGGTGCTGCGAGCGGAGGAGTGGATGGTTTCTTTCCAACAGTTTCATAAACAACCAAAGGTATCGCAGTCTCGTGACCAACAAAAATGGGGTCAATCACCCTCGGAGTGGTTAAAGTGTAATTTCGATGGTGCTTGGTCAAAAAACTCGAGTGTGGAGCCAAAAATAATCAAGAAAAATATAGAGGCGACACGCGGATTTTTGGGTAAAAAATACAAGATTACTCTTGAGGTACACCGAGATTTCTACCTGCAAGCAAGGAAGGAAGGAGAAGAAGGGGTTTTAAGCGGTAACTTGCATCCAAGGATTGTGCAATCTACCATTGGATTGTTGGAGCGTCTTAGGTTCTTTCTATCATTAGTTTTAGTTTCAATGTTTATTTTAGATTGTTTTTCAACTATGACAAACATGTGGAACTAATTTCTTTTTAGCTAGAGGTGAATTCGAAGCCATGGACATATGTTTTATATGAATTGATTTCCTCCAATTATTGTTTCGTAAAACATGAATGCGATTTACTTATCTGTTTGATTGATAACTTATTCTTGTATGTTGATTAAGGAGACCTACTTAGTTTGCATGCATGAATTTGATGCTAAAATATAAGGGAATTTCACCTAATTGTTATGAACTTATATTTATAAGTAGTGGAAGTCACTAGTCATGATTATGTTAAGTAAATCCATGGCATGAGCATCATGCTTTTCATAGTTACGAATGCTTTGTCAATGCTTATGATTTTCATATAACTTAATGATCTTTGATATGTATCTTTATCATGCAGTTCATATAGGGAACTTGATAAGAATAATTTGATTGCGTCGCTGAGTCCAATTCAATGAAATTAGAAAAATCTGAGAATTAATTTGTGTAGTTCACAATTAATTTGGGGCATTGTCATTCATGGTTTATTGGAATAATAATTGGAAATCGATTTGTGTGCATATGTGTCATGTGTGGAGAATGACCCTCTAGCTAGCCTATCACCCATCAATTCACCCACATTCGTATCAATTTACTTTGTTTCTGTAACTTGTTTGTTTTAGTTTAAATTCATCAAACAAACCCGCCATTTAGTATTTCGAGTCTACTTAGTTTAATTTTCGTCCAAATCACTCCTTAGTTCTTGTTTTGAGTCAATTTGCTTGTTTTGTGCTGTTTGAGTTAGTTTAGCTTGTTTTGAGTTATTTGAGTCACTTTAAGTTTAGTTTTCTATTTTTGAGTCTAGTTTAGTGATTTAGAGTTTAATTTGTGTAGATTAGCAGTCCCTCCTAATCCCCGACCTAGAACGATCCCTACTTTCATATACTACAACTATCAAAAAGAGGGTTTAATTTGTGTGCTATTTTATATCACATCAAGTTCTTCGGCCAAAGTCCC
Organism: Pyrus communis; assembly: GCF_963583255.1. Classification (NCBI taxonomy): domain Eukaryota; kingdom Viridiplantae; phylum Streptophyta; class Magnoliopsida; order Rosales; family Rosaceae; genus Pyrus; species Pyrus communis. Next base: position 8,888,170 of record NC_084805.1, on the reverse strand, counting down.
TCCCCCCCAATTCATCGTGGGCGCGTGAGGCTCTTGGCCTTGACCTAAGGTGTTATTTGTTTTGTAGGTGCAATTTTGTCCATTAAGAAGAAGACAAAAATTTGCATCCACATTGAGCATGGGTGGTGTTGGAGCCGTCATTCGGGATCACAACGAAAATTTTTTTAGCTGGGCTCTCGGCTTCTGTTGATCACACTACATCTCCTTTTCAGGTGGAATTCTTGGTAGCTAGAAGGGCTGTAATGTTCGTGTTGGAACTATTTCCAGATGGGAGACCTTTTCGTTTTGAAGATTCTGCAATAGCTTTGGCAGCTATGCAACGTCGGGGTGTAGATACATCAAACATGGGGCCTTTAATTAATGACATCAATCATTTTCTAGGTTCCTTTCATTTGACAATGTTACTGCATATTTGTCGAGATGCAAATCGGGTAACGGATAGACTCGTGTGTGCTGGACTTGGATGTGCGGCTGAGATGGTTTAGTGTTGATAGGAGCATATTTAGGCGACTTACTTAGCTTGTTTTCGTGCATCTATGTTGTTAATTCATAGTTGTTTTAGTAGTTTAAGCCATTTTCGTGTGTTTTTAGGTTCATATGGCTAAGGAAGCAAAAAGATGCATTTTGGAGCATTTTGGAGCAAAATTGGGCTTGGAATGGATAGCATATGCTTGGAGCCAAAGTGTTGGACGAATTTGAAAGCCTTGTATGCACTTTGGACATAAAACAAAGGGCCTAGCCCAATCAAACAATCCTTTGAGCCATGCAAAACCTCTAGCCCAATCAACAACCCTTAGCCACATGCATTTCCACCTTCCTACTTCATCATTTCATCATTGCACCACCATTCACACACACATGCACTTACTCTTTCATCATTGCATCACCATTCACACACACATGCACTTACTCTTTCATCATTGCATCACAAATTCAACACATGCCATTTCCACCTTCCTACTTCATCATTTCATCATTGCACCACCATTCACACACACATGCACTTACTCTTTCATCATTGCACCACCATTCACACACACATGCACTTACTCTTTCATCATTGCATCACAAATTCAACACATGCATTCACACACCAACAACCTAGCTCTTTTTCCATCATTATTTCATCCACATGCACTCTCAATCATAACAACCACATTCACTCTTAAACAATCACCCACATGTTCTCCCATTCCCCCTATAAAAACCCATGCATTCATACACAAAAATCTCATCTCATTTTCATACACAACACATCACAAACACATCCAATCTTCCCTCATTGCCGTGAGCTACCATTCCCTTATAATCCAAACACCACTCCTCATCCATTTCCATAATTCCCCAATCCATTCAACACACCAACAACATCCCTTAGACCTTGTGCTACGACGAAGAGGAAGATAAGAGGGCCTAAACGTTCATACAATTCAAGTTTGAGTTGTTGGAATGTTTAGGTGTTTCTTTGATTCTCTTTGTTTTGTACCATGAGGAAGTTCCTCTCGGCTTCATTCCATTAGATACACTCTCCCATTTCTTAAAGGATTTCGACATCAGTTTTGCTTCAAGGGTTCTTTCTTCTTAATCCTATGTTCACTCATGTTATATATTTTTATGTCAAACCTTTTGTAAACATGAAGTGTAACTAATCTCTCTCTAGGGATTCGATGTAGCCTTGCAAGATTGTCATGTAGTTAATTCGGAATTCTCATTTAATCTATCTATTTCTTGTTTCATTCTCCGATTTAATTGTGACTTAGTGTGTTGATTTTAATGCTTGATCATCATTTGAATTAACCACAGGTTGTTTAGCCAAGATTAAAGCACACATCATGCATAATCTTGGTAGATATGTGAATGAATGAAGGGAATGTTTTGCAAACATCCTGCCGAGTGTTCCCTTTGGTTTTGTGAAAGTTTCTTGTGCACTACATAGTCTTGATTAGGAACCAAAGTTGCACATCACAATTAGGCTCATGATTAGAGACATTTGATCAAATCCACACATCATATGGCTGATCATATCTAAGTGAAACAAACCCAAGAAATAAGTAGAGGGATGAGTATAATCTGACTTAACAAGCATGGACTTGGCTTAGCAATGGTGAAATCGAATCTCTAGCTTCATCTCCATTTGTGCTATCTCTTTTTATTAGCTGTTGATTCATTCATTTTGTGTTTACTTCATTTCCTTATGCTTTAATTTACAATCTGTCATTTAGTTTAATCAAAACCTAAATCCCCCTTTACCTTATTGTTCAATTTAGTTAGAAATCAATTTAGTTTATGCTTTAAAGCATTTTGAGTCTTTGGTTTGTCTTAGTGTTTTAAAATTTAGTTTTGCATTCTTTGAGTCTAGTATAGTGTTTTAGATTGTGTTTTTAGCGTTTTTGAGTCAAATCCAAGTGATTAACAATCCCTCCTAATCCCCGGTCCAGAACGATCCCTACTTACATACTTACTACAATTGTCAAAAAGAGGGTTTAATTTGTGTGCGTATAATTCTCGCATCAGGTGTGGATACCCACCAATTCTAGTCTAAGATGCTTTAACTAAGGATGTTTCTTAATTAATTTTTTATGATTGTATTGTTTGGAGGATGGTTATATTGTTAATTATGCGAGGCATTCTTTTTCTTTTGTCCAAATTGAAATTTCCGGCAAGGTTTTATCAAGGTTTATAATACATTCCATCTTTCATATTGATGTACGTATTTCTCTTATTTCAATAAATATCGTACTTCTTTTCAAAAAAAAAAATAAATAAATAAAAAAGGTAAAGAGTAGACTTTACCTCCTATTTTTATATCTTTCTTTGACTTTTTAAACATTGATTACACTTTCAATGCATTACCTTTGACGTTTAACTTGCGCGGACGACGTTAATCTCTCCTACGATCATTCTGCTTCTCACAGAACAGAGGAGCAACTATCGTGACACGAAGGCGGAGATGGAGCAGTTCAGAGGCCAACCGCGGCTTCCGAAATTCGCCGTGCCAAAGCGATACTCCATACGGCTGAAACCCGACCTCATCGCTTGCAAATTCGCCGGCTCCGTCGCCATCGACCTCGATATCGTCTCCGATACTCGATTCATCGCCCTCAACGCTACCGAGCTCGCCGTCGATGCCGTTTCCGTCTCTTTCACTCACTCTTCCAAGGTACTACCACCGATCATCGGTGCACTCATTATTTGCCTCAATTCAGACAATTTTTTTTTTATCGTTTTTAGCTTGGATGATTTGGTACTTGACACTCATCGATTTTTAAAGTGATTTTTCTCGGAAGCACTTATCCCATAAGTGATTAATCAATCCTTGATTAGTGATTTTGCTGCCTTGTTTGGCTGCTGCTTAATTAGAAAGCTGTAGGAAAAGGAAAATGGATTGGAGAATAGCTATCTCATTTAATTTAATTTAATTTAATTTGAAAGTCCTAATAAGTTTATCTGATTGTTTCAGCTGTACCAAAATAGTGTTAAAAGTAACTCATACAATGAGTAAATGACTGTTTGAGCAGGTCTTTAAGCCTTCAAAAGTTGAGATATTCAACGAAGACGGGGTTTTGGTTTTGGAGTTTGGAGAGACACTTCCGATTGGTTTGGGAGTTTTGGCTATTGGGTTTGAAGGTATTTTGAATGACAAGATTAAGGGATTTTTTAGAAGGTAAGGACGTTCCTTGAATTCCGGATTTGTTATACAGTCTGTATAGCTCCTTTTCATCTATCAATGTGCCTATTATACTTCAATGGTGCAGTACATATGAGCATAACAGTGAGAAGAAAAATATGGCAGTTACGCAGTTTCAACCAGTTGATGCCAGGCGGTGCTTTCCATGTTGGGATGAACCTGCTTGGAAGGTCTCTCACTTGCGTACACAGTAGAATAAAAATATTGATTTACATTTGTATATAGTTATTTTGTTAAATCGATTCTGGATACTAAACATGGCTTCTAACTGCAGCTTTGATTTTAGGAGGAAACAGATATGTTGGTTATGGGATGGTAGTATGGATAAGAAATCAATCCTTTAGTTCTGGTTAAATTGTTTAACTTTGAGGGTCTGCTGCATTCACCCCATTTATTCTTACTGGAACTTTGATTGACAGGCTACATTCAAGATTATATTGGATGATGTTCCGTCCGAATTAGTAGCTCTTTCCAACATGCCGGTTGTAGAAGAAAAAGTGGATGGACATATGAAGACAGTTACATATCAAGAATCACCAATCATGTCTACATATTTGGTGGCCATAGTTGTTGGGTTGTTTGATTATATTGAAGATCATACTTCTGATGGTAAAATCATTGACAATCTCTTGTTGTGTGTGTATTTAGTGCAACCGCAACCCTTTCTTGATGGTGCCACATTTTATCTCGTCGTAGGGGTCATAGTGCGGGTATATTGTCAAGTTGGCAGGGCAGACCAAGGGAAGTTTGCTTTGGACCTTGCTGTCAGGACTCTTGAATTTTACAAAGAGTATGTTTATTGATCACAAAATTACTAATCATTCATATTCGAATTTGCAATTACACTTAATGCCTGTTATGGACTATATCTAGTTTCTTTCCCTACCGTTCCTACGATGTGTTGTTTAACACTCAATATGAAATCAATGACGAAAAAGTTTTACAGTTATTTTTCTATGCCATACTCTTTGCCCAAATTGGATATGGTTGCAATTCCTGATTTTCATGGGGCCATGGAGAATTATGGTTTAGTTACGTACCAAGAATCAGCTTTGCTCTTTGATGAACAAAATTCTGCAGCTGCCAACAAGCAAATGGTAACTCTAGCTTTCAGCATTTAGCTTGGTTCATATGATATGTAGTTATTTATTTATTGGACAGTTCTATTCACACACCTGTTTTTACCTCCCACACACCCTTGTTAATTTTTGTCCATCAATCTTCGTAATTCATTTGATTTGAAGGCCGAAAGTTGAAAGGGGTGTGTGAGAAGTAAAAATGGGCCTGTTGATAGCACTACCCTATTGATTTATTTAAAACCCAAATGAAATATATATATGAATATACATTTCTTTTTTGCTTTTGAAAGGTTTCAACTGCTGTGACACATGAATTGGCACACCAGTGGTTTGGCAATCTTGTAACGATGGAATGGTGGACACACTTATGGCTGAACGAGGGATTTGCAACATGGGTATCACTTAACTTCATTTGTTGTACTTGTTATTTTACATGCTTTGGACTTTAATTAAGTATTTTAAACGTCATTAGGTGAGCTATTTAGTTACTGATAGCTTGTTCCCAGAGTGGAAAGTATGGACTCAGTTTGTTGATGAAAGTGCTAGGGGTCTTAAGCTGGATGGGCTTGAAGAATCTCACCCCATCGAGGTACTTTTACATATGTCTTTCGTGCATGACAGGCTTTAAATAGTAGTATTCATCACTATACTTTCAGCACACTATTTAATGAAGGGTATAAGCATACATGTGTTCAGGTAACTGGTATATTATGTTTTAATCTTGGGTCTTTTGGCCACGTAGAGATCAATCATGCTGCTGAGGTTGATGAAATATTTGATTCAATAAGTTATAGAAAAGGAGCTTCTATTATTCGGATGCTACAAAGCTATCTTGGTGCGGAATACTTCCAGGTAGGTTCTTTGATTTTCTTTTTTTTTTTTTTTTTTTTTTTTTTTTTGGGTTTCATACAATACGAGAAAGGTTTTTGATGTGTGTCTCTATTCTTTAATTGAACTTTTGAACTTTGGTTAATTGCATGTTATTTTTTAATGCATCCAGAAGTCACTTGCTTCATACATAAGAAAGCATGCTTCCTCAAATACAATCACAGAAGATTTATGGGCTGCCCTTGAGGAGATATCTGGTGAACCTGTGAACAAGCTAATGAATTCATGGACTCAGCAAATGGGTTACCCTGTTATTTCTGTCAAAGTGAAAGATCAGAAATTGCAATTTGACCAGGTTTCCTTGTTTTGCCTCCTTGAAAATTTTGTTTGATTGTCAAAATTTTAAATTACATCTTGGAGCTCAGATGCATATTGTTAAGCCTTATTCTGTGGTACTTGGAAAATTCTAATAAGTAAATTAATAAACGGCAGACACAATTCTACTTGAGTGGTTCCCAAGGTGATGGGCAATGGATTGTGCCGATAACATTATGCTGTGGCTCATATGATGTGCACAAGAGTTTCCTACTACGAAACAAGTCCGAAAGTCTCGACCTAAAAGAATTTCTGGGCTGCTTCCTAGCAGAGAATGGATGTAGAAGTGCAAGCAATAAAAACAATGCCTTATACAGTTGGATCAAAGTCAACTTGGATCAGACTGGTTTTTACAGGGTGATGTATTCAGATGAACTTTTAGCTGCACTTAGAAATGTTATAGAAAAGAAAGACTTGTCTGCAACCGACAGATACGGTAATCGTCTTTTTATGCACACACACACACGCACACACAAACTTGCATCTCTATGATAGTGAAAAATGGAAGTATTTAGTTTATATCATTTTGTTTCCTTCAACAGGAATCTTGGATGATTCATTTGCCCTTTCTATGGCTCGCCAGCAGTCTTTTGCTTCATTGCTTACGTTGTTGGGTGCTTACAGAGAGGAACTTGACTATACAGTGCTGTCAAATTTGATTGCCGTAATGATCACCTATGCTCTGTGTTTAGGTTATTGTGTATATGGTTTGAGTCTGACTCTGATCTTCACTTCTCAGATATGTTATAAGCTGGCAAGAATTGCGGCTGATGCTGTACCCGAGCTACTGAATCTCATAAAACAATCGTTTATTAGCCTTTTCCAGTACTCTGCAGAGTAAGCTTGTTCTTTTTTTTTAACTATGCAAGTACCAAACTGTCCACTAAATTTGCTTCCTTTTTTTCTTTCTTTCTATTTATTTTGTTAACAGTTTATATGTATGTTGAATTTATCTACAGAAAGCTTGGTTGGGAGCCTAAACCTGGTGAGAGCCATTTAGATTCAATGCTAAGAGGAGAAATTTTAACTGCCCTTGCTGTGTTTGGACATGACCCAACAATTAATGAAGCAAGTAGACGTTTTCGTGAATTCTTGGATAACCGAAATACGCCAGTCCTTCCTCCCGACATAAGAAAGGTTGTTTTGGATGTAAACCATTAATTAAACACTATATTCAAGCTTTTGACTTTCCTGATTAACTATTGTTTCAGGCAGTGTATGTGGCGGTAATGCAAAGAGTAAGCATGTGTAACAGATGGGGCTACGAATCTCTTCTTAGAGTTTACAGAGAGGCTGATCTAAGCGAGGAGAAAAACCGCATTATAAGTAACTACTAATTCATTTGTACAATTAAGGATGCTGATCTAACATCTGAGATTGTTAATTTGTTATGTCATGGGAATAAGATTTCTCTCTGTGCCTGTAGAATCATTAGCATCTTGTCCAGATCCGAGCATAGTACTGGAAGTTCTCAACCTTTTATTGTCTTCTGAGGTATCCGATTTTACTTATGTCTTATATTTGCTGGTTGAAATTTTGTAATTATAAGTACATAATTATTAGAGCATCTCAAAGAAATTTCAAGCAATCGGCATCTATATTTATAGGTCCGCCTTCAGGATGCTGCCCGTGGGCTATCTTCTGTTAGTAGTGAAGGACGGGAAACAGCTTTGACGTGGTTGAAGGTAATTCTGAAGCACTAGTTTCTGAAGAGCATATTATGAAATGTATTTCTATTCTTTCCCTACTTTTGTTAATACGATTCATTTTGCCTTTTGGATGATATCCAAAATACAGGATAACTGGGAGCACATCTCTAAGACCTGGGGTTCTGGATTTGTAATTGCCAGCCTTGTTCGTGCAGTTGTTTCACCGGTTCGTTCTGGCCTTTCAGACCCCTTTTTTTTTTTCTTTTTTTTTTTTTTTTTTTTTGTGTGTGTAATTTTAATCTGTGATTACACAAGCAATATAAATTAGCTACATAATACCTTTCCATTCCTTCTTTTCTTATACCTTCATGTCCATTCGGCGTTACTTTCCTCTGCAGTTGGCTTCATTTGAAAAGGTTAAGGAAGTAGATGAGTTCTTTAAGGTTCATCCCACCCCCTCGATAACCAGAACCTTGAAGCAGAGCATGGAGCATGTGCAGATTAACGCCAATTGGGTTCAGAGTATTCAGGGTGAGACAGATCTTGCCGATGTTTTGAACGTGTTGGCATACAGGAAAGACTAGCTAGCCTTATAATCATGCTGGAAGCATTCATGGAATGCAATTCTTTGCCTTCTGGTTCGTTGATAAGTTCATCTGTAAAATATGTAATGATTGAAAATACACACCTAATGATTTCCAAATCGAAACCCAAAACTTTGAATACATTGCAAGAGTGATCGAGGAGCATTCGAGTTAGTTTTACAAAATAGTACATCGATGACATTTGATTCTGAAGTTGAAAATACACACCAAATGTTTGGGACAGAAATGTGACACTAGAAGATGTCAATGAGCTGCTTGGAAGTGTTGGTGACAAGTGACAAATTGGACAGTATCATTTAGGTGTTACCAGAAAAACTGTCCGCACTCTGCTGTGGGTTTTCAAACTATAATCGACAACAGCCATGAGCAGAGCCTTAGGATGTAAATCTCTGTATTTACCGACTCAAGTGCTCGAGCAGCAGTTACTGTTACAAAAATTAGTCCAACCTTCAGAACACCATAAGAAATCAGCACATTGCAGGTTAAGAGAAAGCTAAGGTACCATCAATAGAAGGAGATGATTCCTACGCTTGAAAAGCTTCACATGCTTTAGATATTTCTGTTATAACATCCTCATATGCGGTTGCAGAATGTTTGATTCTTGACGATCGCGAAATGTATTGCAAACCTGCATCAAGTGTAATAAATTTATAACTACCTACCAAACCTTGGGTTTAAAATGAACCGTAAATTGTAGCAATGGTCTTTCAATTTTAATCAAATTGGAGCAATGATCCCTTAACTAAAAATTAATTACCATTGGTCCCTCGACTCATTAAAATGTGTAGCTATAATCATTTTCGTCAACTTCAATATAAATTGTCAAAATAAGTTATGTTGGAACGACCATTGCTACAATTGGGATCCCTCAGTGATAGGAGCATATTTATGCGACTTAGTTAGCTTGTCATCTTACATTTATGTTGTTAGTTCCTAGTTATTTTAGTATTTTGAGCTATTTTCGTGTGTTTGTAGGTCCAATTGGCTAAAGTGGCAAGAAAGTGCAATTTGGAGCATTTTGGAGCAGTTTTGGGCTTGGAATGGTTAGCACGTGCTTGGAGCAAGGTGGATGGACGAAATTGAAGATCAAAGAAGGCTAGGAATTTGCTAAAGAGATGGAAGAAATTAATTCAAGACTTGGAAGAAAAGGAATCAGCTACAAAGAAGGAAACATGAGTCAAACTTCCTTATTTTGACTTAGTCAATCCTAATCTTTCCTACTTAATTTCTAGCTGTTAAGGGAGGTTCCTAATTGATTTGGGACACTTAAATATGTTTTCTAGAAGCCTTCCCAGCCAAAGGGTCCTTGCCGCACAAACTCTCCCTTTCCCTTTCCTTGCCGTGCAAGGCAACACTTTTCCCTTTCCTGTTTCCTATTTTCTGTCCTTGCCGCAGGTTTCCTTCTCTTTTCCTCTTGGGATTCTAATTTGTTACCCTTTTCTTGGAGGATTTGGAGTCTTAAAACCTTCCCTAATTAATTAATTACTGCCTTGCCCTTTATCCCTTTATTTTTACATAATCTACCGCACAAAAGAGGACCATTCATCATTCACCTATTCAGCCATCCCTCCACCACAATTCCACAACCTCCCTTCACCATTCAATCATCCATCACACAGCCATACCATACATTCACCCATTCACCCTTGTGCCGCAGCAAAGAAGAAGGAGAGAAGACTCCTTGGACGTTTTGGCCATTCAAGTTGGATTGTTGGAGCGTTTCTAGGTGTATTCAATCTTTGTTTTCAATGTTTAAATTAAGTTTTCTTTGTTTTGCTGTGAAAATGAGAGGCTACACTCGTTTTAGCTAGAGGAGAATTCAAAACCATGATTATATTTACAATATGAATTGATTACATAAATCATGAATGCAATTTGCTTAACTGTTGGGATTAAGAACTTATTCTTGTATGTTGATTAAGGGTGCACACTTAGTTTGCATGCATGAATTTCATGCTAGAATATAAGGGAGTTTCACATAATCGTTATGAACTTATATTCACAAGTAGTGAAGGTCGCTGGTCACGATCGTGTTAAGTTGAATTCCTGGCATGAGTATCATGATGTCATAGTTACGAATGCCTTGTCAATGATTATGATTTTCACAAGGCTTAATGATCTTTGATTGTATCTCTATTATGTTGTTCATGTAGGGAACTATTGAAGAATAATTTGGTTGCCGATGCGTTGTCCGTCCAATTCAATGACTTAAGAAAAATCTGAGGGTTAATTAGTGATGTCACGGTTAATCTGGGGTGTTGAGGTTCATGGTTTATTGGAAAAGCAACTGGAAATCAATTTGTATGCAAGTGTGTCATGTGTAGAGAAGGACCCTCTAGCTAGCTTATCACCCATTAATTCACCCAATTTCGTATTAAACTTAGTTTGTTTCAGCAATTTACTTGTTTTTACTTTAAATTCGTCAAAAACCCAATCCCCTTTACTTTGTTGTGTCAAATTAGTTAGAATCTGTCCTAAAGTGTGTTTTTAAGTGTTTTGAGTCAAAACCAATTCAATTTTCGTCCAAAGTAAGTCCTAGAGTCTGTTTTGAGTCTTTTTGGTTGTTTTGTGCTGTTTTGAGTCTTTTTAGTTTGTTTTGAGTTCTTTGAGTCTAGTTAAGTGTTTTTAAGCCTAGTTTTGTGTTTTTAAGCCAATTTAGAATAGATTAGCAATCCCTCCTAATCTCTGGCCTAGAACGATCTCTACTTACATCTTTACTACAATTGTCAATAAGAGGGTTTAATTTGTGTGCTAGTTTATATCACATCACTCAGCTCATCAAAACATATAACTATGGTCCTTTTCGTCAACTTCGTCATAATTTTGTCAAAATGAGTTATGTTAGAAGGACCATTGCTACAATTAGGTTGAATGCAATTTGGCATGAGTTGAAGCTAAATTTTGATATGAAGCATATAATTATTGATAAAACTAAAATATATTTTGACATTTTATATTGGAGTAGCAAGGATAAAACTATGATGTTTATGCTGGTTGCTTAAATAAATAGAAGTAGTTGAAAGATGCTGGTTGCTTAAATAAACAAAAGTAGTTGAAAAATGTTAAAATATATTTTAACATTTTCGACGAAATTATTTCTTGATAGTTTGCGAGGTACAGGTTATCCTTGGAATCCTTCCTATAAGAAATTCAATTGAGTTATAGGTGCACTCTACGTTGATGGAATTTCGTATGTATGTTCAAGGGGAACCTTAATGTCTTAGTGCCCTTATATCATTGAATTTTCTTTTCAAAATTACATCTCATTCAATCATGTTCCATTTTATTACTATTTGTATAACTTTGCCATCTTTTATGACACCCCATGCTCATTCGATACTCTTATTTGAGTTTATATTGCTAAGCGACACCTACACTTGTGTTTCGTGAACTTCTATTCTTTACATTTTTCCTTCAGGAGTATGTTAGAGGTATAGAAGGACGAGAAAAATTTCTCCAATTGAAATTCAATCGGATTCTATAAACTTCAAAATTATATCTATTCATAGACATAAAGGTTTCAATCATGTTTTGGTTCAAGCAATATCGTCTTTCATTATTGAATGGTCCGTTGAACGAGTCAAAAAGTCATGGAATTCTCTTTAGCAATGTACTTCTGTTTCTAATGTTTCAGGCATAAGTTTTTGAATGAAGATAATGGTGGAGGCTTTTTTTCAGCTTTATTCATGTCATTGTTGGCTTCAATGGTTTCTTAGCTTCTGGATAGTCAAGTGGAGCTTCACGCTTTGTACCCACATAAAGTAGTTTATGTAAGAAACTTCCATGTCAGCGAAATTGAACTTGTGACGGTCTGACAATCCAATGAATACAAGATTCTGTTTGGTGCTATGGGAAATAGAAACCTCCATAAGCATCAAAGTTGGAATGTTCGGGTTCCAAAACATGGTTTGGTTTAATTTGCATGAAAAACTTCAGGTTTTACATGGATGTATTGTTTTATGAAAACGTCAGGTTTCAAAGGCACTAATTCGAAACTTAGGTTTCGATTGATATCAACTTCCAATTAAAAAAAAAATGTACCTGCAAGAACACATGATACAATATACAACTAGCGTAGTGAATTTGAGTTGCTTTAGAGACCAATGTGAGTAGCTCTGGGACTACAAAAAGATGTCAACGGTAAAATAAAAAATAAAATATTGGATCGTAATTTATGGAAAATGGATTGCGGGGAAAAAGTATATTTTTTTTTTACGGATTTATGAACAGCAGGTCACTAAATTAATCCAATAGACAGAGTCTAAACAAGGTTAGTTGTTGAAGTGTGGAAACAAGAAAACTAGTAGTTTAGGCCCATATTTGGGTTGTGTGGCAGCGAGCCAAGCAGAGAGAAGCCCATATTTGACCTTGGCCCGAGAGGAAGAACACGTTAAAGAGAATTTTGCGAATAAATTGTCCTTTCATCATCTTTTAGTTGATGAAAAGAATTTTGTTAAGAGTAATGCTAAAAAGATTAAATTTACAAACTAAATAATATTATATTAATAAGAAATAAACATGATAATCAAAAATTTGTAAAATTTGATTTATAAACATAATTTAAATTAAATTAAAAACTAAATGATATTCTTTGCATTATCTTTTTGTTAATAGGTGGTTTAGATTAAATGAAAAAAAACCAAAACTTTTAATTAACTTGAATAATAATTGAAGACATTTTCCGGTCGGGAAACGGCACCAACGGTCAACTAAAAGGAAATCGTCAAACATTAATGTCGTTCTCTTTCCTTAATTAATGGGCCCAGAAGATCAAGCAAACGACGCCGTTTCCACCGTCTACTGCAGAAAAGTACCAACAGGTCGAGAAACGATTCGGTGAATAGAAAATCTCTGCAAAAATTCGAAAAGGACAAAAAAACATACACACGAAAAAGCAGGGCAAGAGAGCGTGCAAGTGCAACGGGTCTCTGAGAGGCATCGAATCATAGTGTTCTTCACGAGAAAAAACTCCAACCCCATCAAAATCTACAGATTTTACTCTCTCTCCTCCTTTCCTTTTTTTTGTTTGTGGGTTTTTGAATTAATGGCTGTTGTGGGTTTTTGAGAAAAGTAAAGCAGGAGGAGGAATGCTTGCCTTTTGAGCTCCCATTACAATGGCTGAGAATCCCTGTTCCTTCAAGGTTTGCTTTTGCCGGCTCCTCATTTCAAATTTTAACTGGTTTTTTTCTTTTTTCCCCTGGAACTTTAATTTTTTTGGGGTATTAGATTCTATCCCTTTTGATTATTTTTAGGGGTTGCATGTGAATTTCCCGATCTGGGTGTTGAAATTTTTGACAGTTTGTTATCCTTATTTATTGCTTGCTTTTGGTCTGTGTATTCTAGCTCAGGCAAACCCAAATTTCCTTTTTAAATAGGAAAGGGGGTCTTAATCACACTATTATTTTACTTAATCACTGAATTAATAGCTCAATAATGTTACTTTATGAATCCTGGGAATTTTTTTGGATCATTCCATTCATACCCATGCCGTTTGTTCATCAGATTGACTCAAAAGTTTGGAACTTTTTTAGGATTAATTACCCTTGTCATGTTTTTAGTTTTAGGATTAATCTTAATTACACTATTGTTGTTTTACTTAACGACCGTGATTTAACTGCTTAGTCATGTGAATTTATGAATCCTGGATTTTTTTGGATCATGGCAATGATACCCATGTCATTTGTTCTTCCTGCCGACTTTACTGTTTATAAACTTCTGGGTAGCTCGATGTCGATCAGATTGACTTGTAAAGTTTGGACCTTTATTAGGACTAATTACCCATGTCGTTTTTATAATTTATTATTCAACCTTCGTTTTGCATTGCCTAATGCATGGAGTGCAGGATATATTTTTAATAAAGGCGCCAAAGAAATCTCCATTGGTGCTGCGGATGATTGTTGTGCTGTTTGCAATGGTCTGTGGTGTCTATATTTGCTCAATTTGTTTAAAGCAAGTCAGCACCCGCACCAAGTCCGGATTTTCAAGTGTTCAGGTGATTCAAAGGCCTTGTCCACATCCTGATGTTGAGCCGGAGGAATTTCGTTATATGCACTACCCAAAGCCCCATACTTATAGCAGGTATGCTACTGATCTGTTGGAGTTTCAAGTTTGGGTTCCATTTGAAATGCAATGATTTAGATTTTTTTTTTTTGTGGATAATAGGGCTGAGTGTGCGTGCAATCCTGTGCGATATTTCGCAATTTTGTCGATGCAGAGATCTGGGAGTGGGTGGTTTGAGACGCTACTGAATAATCATACTAACATAAGCTCAAATGGGGAGATTTTCTCTGTGAAAGTTAGGAGAAGTAATATTTCAACAATCGTTGAGACTTTGGACAAACTTTATAATCTAGATTGGTTGAGTAGTGCCTCAAAGAATGAATGCACCGCTGCAGTTGGCTTGAAGTGGATGCTTAATCAGGTCGGTGCTTTTTCATGCATTTTTTTTCAGTTTTTTATTTTTATTTTTTGTTTCTGTTAATTAGCTATTTGGTGGGTTTTTGAGTGAGAGACAATGGCATTTCAGTTCAGTATGTTTTACTCATTTTCGACAGGAAGTTTTCAGCCTAGCTTGTTGTTTTTGACAGCCAGTTATTATTAGTAAAAGTAACACCAAGGACTCAATTGCCCTATCATCTACCTATTTTGTAAGTTGTTACAGTTACAGATACTATAGTAAAATGTATAGCAAGTCCTTCCAGGAAGTTTGTGTTATAGTTTTGATATTAAATGCATATTCGTGGAGAGTGGTAAAGGGTATGTAGGATTGGATAGGGTAGTTTCTTTATGATCTTCTAGGGTCATCGATGATCGGGAAGTATGATGCTCTTAATGACGATCATGCACGTATTTCATGTGTATCTCACCGGTGGCTAGTAGGACGGGTTTAGAGATGGCTGAAATTAGACAGTGCAATTTTCTGGATAACTGGTAAGCTTGAAGTTTGCTTAAATGTGTACTCTCTACAAATTTTCTGCACTGCTGCTAAGCTTGAACTTTATATGCTAAATGTGTAGCACTTCAGAGTTACGTTGCTTCCACGAAATTTATACGTCAGAAGAAGTTGATGTTAATGGTACTCAATGCCTCGTTTAGATTATGTATGGATGCATGAATGCTCAACACTTGTATTTTGAGAGAGGTAGGCAGCCCTATTATCATCATAAACTGCCTGTCCTGAGTGCAACCGATGTGCCTATTAGGAAGCCAGCCTTCAAGTAACCTAATTTGGGTTATCAAAGGGATGATACATTACAGATTTCATGGCAACTGATGGATCTAGATATTGTTCATCACATTGTTCCATTTCATTGAGAGAAGCATGCCCTCCAAGTAATGAAAACCTTTTGTTTGGAAGTGTAGGACCATCTCACTGTAACTGAAGAATTATTGTTAGCGAAGGGGGTTGAGCTGAGTAACATTTCAAGCTTGCTTGGTATGATAGTTACATGGATGCAAGTCTTGGTTGGAAAGAAATTTGATACGAACTGGGATTTGGGTTAAGTTAGAATGTCCATCTTGTAATTTAATTTGGTCCATTGAAATGTCCATCCAAATTTGTTTGTCATTAGCAATTGGCCTGAAACTCATTATTTATCTTTACTTTTGTATTCGATTCCTTGTTCTAGGTAGAATTTGACGCGTAAGTTAGCTCATGAGATAATTTATTGTGTTTTTCTCTGCTTCTTTTTGTTTTATGCACCGACCAGCGAATTAATATTGCAACAATTTATGCAGGGCTTGATGCAGCATCATGAAGAAATAGTAGAGTACTTCAATACACGAGGTGTTTCTGCTATCTTTCTCTTTCGGAGAAACCTGTTACGGAGGATGATCTCTGTGCTTGCAAACTTGTATGACCGAGATAAAAAGCTGCTGAATGGGACCCACAAGTCTCATGTTCATTCTCCTCACGAGGTCTGTCTCTCCCTCCTTCGTATGCATGCTTTCTACGTAAATGTCAATTGCTTGTTTCTTTATGACTTGACATACAGACTTATTACATGTTCTGGGTGCAGGCAGAGATACTTGCAAAATACAAGCCTATAATCAATGCAACTTTGCTGATACCCAACCTGAAGCAAGTAGAGGATACAAGTACGAAAGCTTTGGAATATTTGAAGAGCACCCGGCATATTATCCTATTCTATGAGGATATCGTAAAAAACCGCACTGTAAGAGAACCATATGAACACTAAACTGATATTTCCTCTTGTTGTTTGCGATAAAATATTATGTGTGTGCCAGTATTTTTGTCAGCGCCCCGATAAAAGGGTAGAAAAGAAAGAATACCAACCTCTGAAAGTTTCAATTTTGTATGTTTGCAGAAGTTGCTTGACGTTCAAGATTTTCTCAAGGTTCCAAAAAGGGATTTAAAGAGTCGCCAGGTGAAGATACACAAAGGTAACTTATCTAGTCAGATTGAGAATTGGGGTGATGTCCAAAAGACACTTGCGGGAACACAGTATGAAAGGTTCCTCAGTGTGGATTATCGAAGAAGGTAAACAGCAGTGAGGCGATGTATATACCGCTTTATTCTTTTAACATTTTTGTTTTCATCTTTCGTCTTCAACCGCAGAAGCCAACAGGTTACGCCTCCCTGTTGAAATTTTGGGAAATTTTGGATGCAGCTTCTAAATTTTGGTTATAGCTTCTGTCAGTCGATTTTTGTTTCTTCTTTGCCACTCGCTTAATATTCAATTGATTCTTTATCCTCTCCTTGTTTACGAGAAATATCGTTGTTGTATTTGAGCTAAATCAATAGAAAAAGTTGCAGTTTCACCTTGCAATTGTTTTGTCTGTGTACTTCATTTTCTTTATGAAACCATATGGAAATCTTTGAAAATTTAAAAGTGCAGTTTGTAGTACAGATCGCCGGCCGCCTGAGTCAGTGAGTCGCCATGGAGGGAGCCTCACGCTGTGGTGGTCCTCTTGCAACTTTAAGGGGTGCCAAAACCAAATGGATACAATGTTTTAGCCTATTGGGGGCTCGGTTGATGAGAACTTGCATTCAACTGGGTTTGCTAAAATGACAATCTCTCAAGCTAATCACGCGATGTCATGTAAGAAAATTAAAACACATGATGGATGAATGGGCTCACTTGGCAGTTTAGAATACTGTAGAATTGGCATTTCAGTTGTGCGTAAGTTTCTTAAAAAGGAGAAGAGTAAATTGCTCATATCTCCCTTTTGAACTTTCACCTAACTTTCAATTTACCCCCCTAAACTTTTAAATTGGAAAATCAAGAACTAAAACTAATATTTTTGGCTGATTTATCCTATCTTTAGTTTTTCATAAATTTCATCCAAATTAATTTTAACTCTTATCACGTGCACACCACGTGACTCTTCTTTGAGAACAAAACGTCAATTTGCTAAAATTTTAGACACAAAAGCTATAGAATTACACAGATTTGCACGGGTTGACATTTTAGAAATCTAAGGTTTTCAATTATTTTAAAGAACGAAGCGACCAAATTACCCTTATATGTTGTGCTTATGTTTTCATTTAACAAAAATTTGGTGGAATAAATGAAAAACTAATAGTAGGGAAAATCGGCAAAATATTAGTGAAGTCCTTAATTTTTAATTAAAAAAATTAGAGGGAAATCAAAAGCTAATTTGAAATTTAGAGATGAAATCAGCAGTTTAGGGTAACTTGTGTTTGTTTTACAAATGTACTAGCCTTCATGAGCACGTGCAGAAGACATATTTTGAATCAAAGCGTGCTACGCGTGACTTACACGTTTTAAATGTATTTATATGCGTAAATTGACAAAAGGAAAGTCAAATATTTTAAGTAAATGAATAATTTTAGATCATGCTAGAAGAAACTCTTCATAAACCAATAAAAGCAGTTGAATTCACATAATAAAATTAGTTTTTATAGCATTTTCATTAAGATTAAAGAAAATAATATTTAATAAACAATTAATTGAATCATATTATTGCTAGCCCATTATGAGGTTAAGCACACTCTCCCTCTTAGTGTAGATAATATTCTTTGTTCAAAAAAAAAAACCAATCATTTGATAATTAATTTAATCATATTATTATCCGTATGCGAAAGACCTTTTTTTTATAATCAGCATTACACGTCTTTTAAGATGTTTTGAATGTGTTTAAAAATAGAGAAAATAATATTTAATAAATGACCTTGAATCACATTATTGCTAGCCCATTGTGAGGCTAAACTCATCCCCTGACATACCCCGAATCTGAAAGTGGAGCGTGCTGGTCGTCACGTGAGGGTGACGTAGCCAAGTGCACAGTGCGGAAGCAAAAGAGTGAAAATACGAGGAAATAAAGTCAACAGGATAATTTACAATAAAGAGATCAGTGAGTGCTAGTGATCTAGGTGCAGTCCAGAATAAAAAGGCAAAGTAAAAGTTCAAGTATCTTAGGTGCAGTCCAGAATAAACAAACACTACACAAGTGATAACTAGAAAATCCTACATGGAGGGTGCTTTCTCAGAAATGCCTCGATGCCTCTGTCTTCACCCACGTCCTCATTGCCTAAAACCTGGAGGGGTGGAAAACAGAAAACGTGAATGGGCAAAAACAACGTTGTTTTTCAAACCATTTCAATATCAAGTAAAAACCCCCTCTCAGAAAACCTGTATACTTTCCAGAAAATATTATACATACTTGTATATCAAATCATGCTAAAAACGATAAAGCTCAAATATGCCATGCCAGATATATGCAGTGCCAAAATATCCAATCAACAATATAAGCATCAAGCAGGTGAGATACACACAAATCATAATATGCTGATAATATCAACACGTTAGCCGGAGTCACCTAAAGTGACCTGTACGGCTGAAACTATAGCTCCTCAACCACTATCCTACACACGAGTCGGAACCACCTATAATGGTCTGTACGACAGGCTGGGTGTAAATAAATACGCTATAATGCTACGATCACGTGAAGGTTGTGCGAAGTATCGCAAGTCACCTGCGAGTTGGAACCGTCTAAAGTGGTCTGTACGACAGGCTGGCACATGCCTTGGATCCAAGGTGAGCGTACGGTGCAGGAGGTGAACGATCACGTGAAGGCTAAGCCCTACTCTGGCGGAGCACAATCACCGAGGTGCAGGACTATAAGCTATATCTCAATCTCATCAACACCATATGTATAACTAACAATATACTCACCTGACTTACCTGTGCGTCCGCAGCACCAAAGCATACATATATGCAACTACTAATGCATAACTAAATATGCAAACACTATGCATGGCATTTAAAAAAACATATAAACATTTAATTGCATTTTCTGGAAAAATTCTCAAGTATATAGGTATATACGGAAAACCAAAAGCCCACTCACTGATACGTAGAAGGATTGTAAGCCCCGAGCCTCACGTGGCTACGCTCGTCCTCCGAATAGTCCTCACCTATATGCGAAACAACTATAAAAACGTCAATTTAATGCACATAACCAACCTTAGATAATAACTTCTCATACATTGCTCAAATGGAGTGTTTGAATATACCAACGTGCTCTACTCAACCTCACGAACATCCCTATATTTTTAAAATAATTTTCTGACCTCCCACGCGCCACCACGCACCGGCCAAGGCATGACTAGACGCACGGGCACGCGTGTGGAACCCTAACGGCGTTAGGGAATATTCCGTTAAAACTAGACCTGGCAATTCCTGACACGACCCGATAACCCGACATGACACGACACGAAATTAACAGATGTTCGGGTCGACACGATAACGAATCGGATCATTATCGAGCAACCCGATAAGCACCTGTTAAGATAACGGGTTGATTCGGGTATACACGTGGGTAACACGATACACAATAAGCAGAATATTATTTTTATAATTTTATAACCCTAAAAAAATACTGTAATAATTATATATATTAATTTAACAATTTTATACCCCTAAAAATTATAATATATATACATATATATATATATATTAACTATAATAATTCTACCCCCAAAATATTAACTATCTATAATAATTATATATATATGTATTAAATTTTGAATTAAATTTTATAAAAACTATAATAATTATTAATTAATGTGCATCCATTGATTCGATTCCATAATTGATAATTCCATTCCATTCCCTGCAGTGCCGCCCTTTTTGAAGAAAAGGGGAGGGAAAATGAAAATGATAAGAAAAGTTGAAAAGGAAACAAAAAAGAGAGGGAATTAGGAAAAAATGGGTAGGCACCATAGGCTGCCAGAGGGAAAAGTGAAAATTATAAGAAAAGTTGAAAAGGAAACAAAAAAGAGAGGGAAAATGAAAATTAATAGAAGTGGTGAGAATTTTTTTTTTTTTTTTTTTTTAAGTTATTAACTTTTTATCACACATATAACATATCTCACTATTTTTATAATGACTCACGTGATGTACTATTCCTTGTACCAATCAATTATACGTACAAAATAAATAGATTTAAATCTACTTAATAAATATATATATATACACACACACCATTGAACTTGATGGGATACGAATTCTCCGAAACTAATTTCAACGATCCCAACCGTCAAACTTATTTGTATATGCTTTGAGATCACATCAGCAAAAAATCACAAAAAACAAACATTCAGAGATCAAGTAACGGGACAAAACTTTTCGACGGTTATAAACGAAAAATCATGATTTAACGGTTATTTTGACTCCGATTTTGATGATTTTTTATAGGAGCATATTCATGCGACTTAAATGGCTTGTTCTCGTGCATTTACGTTATGTTTCTCTCGTTATTTTAGTCCTTTATGCTTCTTTTGTGTGTTTTCAGGTTCTAAGGGCCTAGGGAGCAAGAAAGTGCATTTTGAGGCCATTTGGAGCATTTTTGGGCATGGATTGGATAGCTTATCCATGGAGCCAAGAGGATGGACGAATTTGAAGGCCTTGTATGCACTTGAAGACACAAAACAATGGCTCTAGCCCAATCAAACACATTATGCCATACAAACCAACCTATTTTAGGCCCATTCTATGTACTTAAACCCTAGCCCTTTAAACTAATTCATTTATCACTTATCAAACCATTCACTTATCACTCACCACATATCATTCATTTATTTCACTTCCATACTCCTCTTAATTCCACATGCATTCTCACACATGCACATCATTCACTCACATTTCCACCATTCATTCTTTATTCCTTTCCAAACATCTCACGTGCATTTCCACCTTCCTACTTCATCATTTCACCACATTCTCCCTCTTTAACTCACATGCATTCATCATAATTCACAACACAAAACAACTTCATTGCCGTGGGTTCCCATTTCCTTTCCAAACATCTCACATGCATTTCTTCATTATTTCCTAACCCTACATGCATTATTTATTGCATCTTCACATGCATTCACACACACTTTACACATTCAAACCGTGAGCTCCCATTCCTATATGCCATTTTCAGATTTCCACCCACTAACCTAGTCATCAACACATGCACTTCCACCTTTCATCCACAATGATTCATGATTCATTCACTTTGCATCCTTTAAATCACATACTTTTCCATCATTAATTAGCCACTTGCATCTTAAACAAACAACCATATGTTCCCTCCACTACTCCTATAAATACCCTTGCATTCATTCATTCAAGAACATCTCATTTTCATACACAACACACCACAAAACACTTCCATCTTCTCCCTAGCCGTGAGTCTCTCCATTTTCTGCACCATTCCCTTCCCTTTCTCCTCCATTTCTTCCATTTCCATAATCCCCCAATCCATTCAACACACCAACAACATCCCTTAGTCCTTGTGCTACAAAGAAGACGAAGAGAAGAGGGCCTAAACGTTCATACAATTCACGTTTGAGTTGTTGGAATGTTTATGCGTTTCTTTGATTTCAATGTTTAAATTCAATTCTCTTTGTTTTGTAATATGAGAAATGGAAGAGAAGAGTGCCTAAACGTTCATACAATTCAAGTTTGAGTTGTTGGAATGTTTAGGTGTTTCTTTGATTTCAAAGTTATGAGGAACTAAACCCTTTTTGGCTAGGGGTGATTTCAATACCATGTTTATTTATGTGATATGAATTGATGAATTCCGGTTATGAACTCTTGATTCGTGAATGCAATTGGCTTAACTATTTGATGATTAACTTATTTGTGTTTGTTGATTGAGGGTCGACACTTAATTAGCATGCATGAATATGTGACTAAAGTTTAAGAAGGTTTCACATAATTGTTACTATCTTATACTTGAAAGTAGTGAAGGTCGCTTGTCACGATCGCGTTAAGTTTAATTCTTAGCATGAGTAACATGATGTCATAGTTGCAAATGCTTTGTCAATGCTTATGGTTTTCATTATTCTTAATGATCTTCGATTGTATCTCTATTATGATGACATGTAGGGAACTTTTGAGAATGTTTTGGGTTGTCGAATGATGCCATCCAATCCAATAATATAAGGAAAATCTGAGGGTTAACTAGTGATGTCACGGTTAATTTGGGGCATTGTCGTTCATAATTCAATGAAGGAATAACTGGAAATTGATTCATATGCATAAATATCATGTGTAGAGAAAGAACCCTTAGCTAGCTTCCCATCCATTCATTTCCGTCAAATCCATATTTACAATTTGTTTTGTTTCCAAGTATTCATTTTAGTTTAAATTCGTCCAAATCCAATTCCCCCCTATTTCGTTGAAATCTTAGTCTTAATCTTTCTTATTTTTAGTTTTGCTTTCTTCGAGCATTAAATAGTGTTTTATATTGTGTTTTTATGTTTTTAAGTCAATTTAGAAGGTTTTAGCAAGCCCTCCTAATCCCCGGTCTAGAACGATCCCTCACTTATCCATTCTACTACAATTGTCAAACGAGGGTTTAATTTGAGTGTCAAGTAAATCTCGCATCAAATTTTGGCGCCGTTGCCGGGGATTAGCAACTTTGCTAATCCTTTGTCTTTATTTTTATATTTTTTTTTGTTTTTCGTGCATTCTTATTTCAGATTCTTAGTTTGTTTGTTTCCTTGTTTTTTTAGGTACTGTGTATGACTCGTCGCTCTCGGCCTATTATAGAGAACATCTCCGACTTTGACGGTGATTTTGAACGCACTTTGAGGAGAACGAGGAGTCAACAAGAGCCACCACAACCTCCACCACAACCTGGGCTTGAAGAAGACGAAGTAGGTGTAGAAGAAAAGCCCACGGATCAGATTTTTGAAGAAGAACAAGCCATGGCAGCAGATAATAGAACCATCAAGGAGCTTTCGGCCTCGGGTTTGGATAATGCATTGCCTCTTTGTATCCAATACCCCACGGCTGCAGAGGGGAAGACTGAGGAATTTGAACTCAAATCCAGTTTGTTACACCATATTCCGAAGTTCCATGGCTTGTCTATGGAAGACCCCAACAAACACTTGAAGGAGTTCGAGGTGGTTTGTTCGAGCATGACCCCCGTCAATGTGGATGGGAGTATATTGAAGATGAAGGCCTTTCCATTTTCACTTATGGACAAGGCCAAAGATTGGCTCTACGAACTAGCCCCGGGAACTGTGACTTCGTGGGAGAGTATGAAGCGTGCTTTCTTGGAGAAATTCTTCCCTACTTCGAGAGTGATTCTCCTACGGAAGAAAATTAGTGGTATTCAACAGAATCATGGTGAGACATTCCCGGCTTATTATGAGCGCTTCAAGGGCCTTGTAGCTTCATGTCCTCAACATCAAATGAAGGAGGAACTTCTCCTTCAATATTTCTATGAGGGCCTCCTTCCTATCGAACGTCAAATGCTTGATGCATCAGCGGGAGGAGCATTGGTGGACAAAACACCAAGGGATGCCAAGATTCTCATAGCCAACCGAGCGCTCAACGCTCAACAATATGAAGGAGTGGGTCAAAGGGAAGCCCCACGACAACAAAGTGTAAATGAGGTGAGTGCTATTTCTGAAATTCAATCACAACTTGCTAATCTTACTTCTCTTGTTTCTCAGGTTGTGATTGGTCCAAAAGCACAAGAACACCAAGTTTGTGGCGTGTGCTCAATTCAAGGGCATCCATCCGACAAGTGCCCTCAACTAATCGAGAATGGTGGGTGGGAATCTGCCAATGCAATTGGTTTCCAAGGACAAAATCAAAACAACCCATACTCGAACACTTACAATGCCGGATGGAGGGACCATCCAAACTTCAAATGGAGGGAGCCACAACAAGCTGCCCAACAAGGAGGATTTAGGCCAAACCCCCCTGGTTTTTATTCCAAGCCGTATGCACCCCAACAACCCCAACAACCCCAACAACCCCAACAACCTTCGGCATCATCTCATTCAGGTACGTCCTTGGAAAGTGATCAAGCTATGCAATTACTAACCTCTATTTCGCAGGGGTTGCAAAATCAAAACAACCGGATAACAAATAACGAGAAGGAGATGACGGATATGAAGAAACAAATAGGGCAGATTTCTGAGTTCCTTGGACAGATTAGAGAGCAAGGAAAGCTTCCTAGCTCAACCACAGTCAATCCAAATGGAGGATTCGAATCCGCCAAGGCCATCACTCTAAGGGGTGGAAAAGAAGTTGGGACCGAGCCAAACAATCCCAAATCTGCCCAGAAAGTAGATGAAGAGACGACACAACCTGAGGCAGATCACCCTAACTCGGCCAAATCAGGTAATTTAAGTTCAAATTCATGTACTTCACGTCCTAATCTGCCCAATGTACCTTTTCCTCGCAGGTTCATGCAAGAAAAAAAGGAAGAAAGCGAGAAGGACATTCTTGAAACATTCCGGAAGGTGCAAGTGAACATACCGCTTCTCGATGCAATCAAACAGGTTCCAAAGTATGCTAAATTCCTCAAGGACCTATGCAATACAAAGAGAAGAAGGGCAAACAAAGAGGTAGTGAAGGTAAGCGAGAATGTGTCCGCTGTTTTGCAACGTAAACTGCCTACCAAGTGCAAAGACCCCGGTAGTTTCACGATTCCTTGTGTGATTGGACATAATCGTTTTGAACATGCCATGCTTGATTTAGGTGCATCCATAAATGTCATGCCTTATTCTATTTATGCATCTATGAATTTGGGTGAATTAAAACAAGATGGTGTAATTATACAATTGGCCGATCGTTCTAACGCGTATCCAAAAGGAGTTTTGGAAGATGTGCTTGTGCAGGTGAACCATTTAATTTTTCCGGCTGATTTCTACGTCCTAGACATGGAGGATTCAGCCCATTCTACATCTTTGCCGATTCTCCTTGGTAGGCCATTCATGAAGACGGCCCGAACGAAGATTGATGTATACAAAGGCACCTTGACAATGGAATTCGATGGGGAAGTGATTGATTTTAATATTTCTGAAACTATGAGATATCCCGTTGATGACCATTCTTGTTTTTCCATTGATGTTATCGATTCTTTGGCGCAGGTATACCTTGAAGAATTGAACGAGGACGCCCTGGAAACAACCATCACTAAGGCCATAGAGCGCAAAAATGAAGGATTTGGGCCAATGCAAGGCCACGGCAAGGAGGAGGAATTCTTTGCAATGGGTTCTAGTGAAGAAATAATCGAGGTTGTGGCAGCCCTTGAGTCATTACCACAACAATATGGTAAGGTTCCACTCTCACTTTCAAATTCAGTTTCCACTAAGATGCTACCTTCTGTTGTTCAGGCACCATCGCTTGAACTTAAGCCGTTGCCGGACCATTTGAAGTATGTGTTTTTGGGAAAAGGCGAAACATTGCCCATCATCATTTCATCAAGTCTCACGGCAATGGAGGAGGAGAAGCTTGTGAGGATGCTGCGAGAGCACAAAACGGCCATAGGGTGGACTTTGGCCGACATTAAAGGAATAAGCCCTACCACATGCATGCACCGTATACTTCTTGAGGAGGGGGCTAAACTAACTCGAGAGGCTCAACGCCGTCTCAACCCTCCGATGATGGAAGTGGTGAAGAAGGAAATAATCAAACTTTTGGATTGCGGAGTGATCTACCCTATCTCCGATAGCCGTTGGGTCTCTCCAATTCAAGTCGTTCCCAAGAAGTCCGGAGTAACTGTTATCAAGAATGATGAGAATGATCTCGTGCCTACACGCATTCAGACTGGATGGCGAGTATGTATCGATTACCGGAAGCTAAATGCCATGACTAGGAAAGATCACTTTCCTTTGCCATTCATCGACCAGATGCTCGAAAGGTTAGCCGGTCATGCTTTTTACTGTTTTCTTGATGGATACTCTGGATATAACCAAATTGTGATAGCCCCGGATGATCAAGAGAAGACCACATTCACATGTCCCTTTGGAACATTTGCTTATCGTCGCATGCCATTTGGCTTATGCAACGCACCGGCCACTTTCCAAAGGTGTATGGTAAGTATATTTTCCGATTTTGTTGAAAAGATCATTGAGGTTTTCATGGATGATTTCAGTGTATTTGGGAGTTCATTTGATAATTGCTTGGATAATCTGACCTTAATTTTGAAACGATGTGTTGAAACTAACCTTGTCTTGAATTGGGAGAAATGTCACTTTATGGTGAAACAAGGTATAGTTTTAGGACATATTGTTTCAGAAAAAGGAATAGAAGTAGATAAATCAAAAATAGACCTTGTACGTCACTTACCCTCTCCTACTTCGGTTAGAGAGGTACGTTCGTTTCTTGGCCATGCAGGGTTCTATAGGCGTTTTATCAAGGACTTCTCCAAGATGTCCAACCCTCTTTGCCGATTGCTTCAAAAAGATGTGCCATTCAAGTTTGATGAAGAGTGTAATTCGGCATTTAACCAACTCAAGGAGAAGCTAGTCTCGGCCCCCATTATTGTACCTCCAGATTGGAGCCTTCCGTTCGAGCTCATGTGCGATGCATCCGACTATGCATTAGGAGCTGTTCTAGGACAAAGAAGAGACAAGCGGCCGCATGTCATATACTATGCCTCTCGGACTCTCAATGATGCCCAATTGAACTACTCCACGACGGAAAAAGAACTTCTAGCTGTGGTTTTTGCTTTAGATAAATTCCGTTCATATTTAATTGGTACTAAAGTAATCGTTTATTCTGATCATGCAGCTTTGAGGTACTTGCTCACGAAAAAGGAAGCAAAGCCGAGGCTTATCCGTTGGATTCTTCTTCTTCAAGAATTTGATATTGAAATCCGGGATAAGAAAGGAAGCGAGAATGTAGTGGCTGACCATTTAAGCCGAATGATCCACGAGGAGCATGAACATGTCGTACCTATCCCTGAAACTTTTCCCGATGAGCAGCTGCTTTCCATTGAGGTAAGTGAACCATGGTATGCAGATTTAGTGAATTACTTGGTGGCTAAACAAATTCCAAATGAACTAAACAAGCACCAACGTGATAAGCTTAAAAATGATGCACGTTTCTATGTTTGGGATGACCCTTATTTGTGGAAGTATTGCTCAGATCAAATTGTACGTAGATGTGTGCATGATTCTGAATTTCACTCAATTCTAAGCTTTTGTCACACATATGCATGTGGTGGTCATTTTGGCACACAACGCACTGCCCTCAAGGTTTTAGAGTGTGGTTTTTATTGGCCGACTATATTTAGGGATGCTAGAACCTTTTGTATGTCTTGTGATCGTTGCCAACGAATGGGTAACATAGGTACCAAGGACCAAATGCCGCAAACCCCTGTCTTTAATGTTGAAATTTTTTATGTTTGGGGCATTGATTTCATGGGCCCTTTCCCTCCATCTTATGGTTTCACTTATATCTTGCTAGCCGTTGATTATGTTTCTAAATGGGTGGAAGCAAAAGCCACCCGTACTAACGATTCTAAGGTGGTTGCAGATTTCGTGAAAACTAACATTTTTGCTAGGTTTGGAATGCCGAGAGTAATCATAAGTGATGGAGGGTCTCACTTTTGCAATCGGACCATTGAGGCATTGCTAAGAAAGTACCATGTCAACCATAAGGTCTCCACACCTTACCATCCTTAAACAAATGGCCAAGCCGAGGTGTCTAACCGAGAAATCAAACAAATTTTGGAGAAGACCGTTGGACCAACAAGGAGGGATTGGAGCTTACGTTTAGATGATGCACTGTGGGCATATCGTACGGCGTACAAAACACCCATTGGGATGTCACCTTTTCGGCTCGTCTATGGTAAGCCATGTCATTTGCCCGTAGAGTTAGAGCACAAGGCACATTGGGCCGTGAAGACTTTCAACATGGACATAGATGCAGCGGGAGTTCATAGGAAGCTCCAATTGAATGAACTTGAGGAGATTCGGAATGAAGCCTATGAGAATGCCCGGATGTACAAAGCCAAGACCAAAGCATTCCATGATAAAATGATTCGAACCAAGACCTTCACAGTTGGGCAGAAAGTGTTACTTTTCAACTCTCGCCTACGTTTGTTTCCTGGTAAGTTGCGTTCTAAATGGATTGGCCCGTTTGTTGTTACTAACGTTTTACCTTATGGTGCAGTCCACATAAAAAGCTTAAGGAATGGCATAGAATTCAAGGTGAACGGGCATCGGTTGAAGCCATATTACGAGCATGGTGTGGGGCAAGTGGTGGAAGACATTCCTTTCAATTCCGTGGGCTCAAATGAAGATTAAAAGAAGGTACTCGTCCGGCTGAAAGACGTAAAAGAAAGCGCTACTTGGGAGGCAACCCATGCATCCGAATAGAGAAGAACTTGGAAACCCCTTTTATTCCTTTCTTTTTCTTTACTGCCTTTACTTTGCTTTCTTTCTCGTATTTGTTTATTTGCTTGCTCTGTTGTGACTTTCTGCTTAAAACATTGAGGACAAAGTTTGATTTAAGTGTGGGGGGGGTAAACAATTTGTATTTGCATGAATTTCGTGGGATTTATTCACCTATCACTTAGAATGTTGTTTCTTGCTGTTTTAAGCGTTTTTAGAGTGTTTTAGTGTGTTTTATAGTGTCTTGGTATAAAACTCTTCTCTTTGTTGCTATTTCGTTTCTGCCTTGTTAGGTTGTTTAGTTGTTATTGTTTGTTTGTTTATTAATTGTGTGAGTCTATGATTGTAACATTGAGAAAATGTTTGATTTATTGATAGGCACTGCTAAACAAAGAAAGATGGTACTTCACAAAGGGTGTTTGCTTGAGGCCCCACTACGTGGCTTTACTCTTGAAGCAGAAGGCATCGGAGCGGAAGGCGTAGGAACAGAAGGCATCGGAGCGGAAGGCATAGGAACAGAAGGCGTAGGAGCAGAAGGCATCGAAGATAGAGCATTCCAGGCCTCAATACTTGGCCAAGCGCTGGATGAGCCAGGAAAAAGGTGCCTCTGGAGGAAAGACGAGAACCTTTGACGGTCACTGTGAATCCGACCTTCAGACTCTTGCAGCTCATCAAGCTTCCTCTTCATGCCCGTCGAATAGTTGTTTGCAAGCACGTGCAAACTTCTATTCTCATACTTAAGCTGTTGGATCTCCTGCTTGAGACTTTCCACCTCTGCCATCAATGATTCCACCTGACGGGAGCGGGCAAGCAGGCGTTGGCCCATGTTGGACACAGAACTCGCACACTGAACACTAAGTGCGAGGGACTCTTGAACGGCCAGCTCATCGGACCGTCCTGACAGTAGCCTACTATCTTTCGGAGTGAGGAGGTTCCTAGCTACTATTGTAGCTGTTGTGGCGTCCTGCATCACAGAGTCTTCACCTGAAAGAGGACCGTTAGAAGAAAAGAAAGAAGGGCGCCATACGTTACCTTGACGCGGCGCGCCCGTATCACTGCTAAGGCTCAATTCCAAGCTAAGGTTCGATGAGTTTGCCATTTTTTCAAAAGTGTTCAAAGAGAAGGGATGGAGTTAAATTTCAAAGGGCCGGAGTCGATTTTCAAGAATGGGAAATCTTCAGTGTGTGTTTGTTGTGGTGATCGATAGCTCAATAAAAAAGCCAAGGCGACGCGTCCACCAATTCAAAAAGCCGGAATTTCCGGCGTAATTTAGGCAACGCTTTCTCGGCTTTTCAGAAGGCGCGTTCAACTTTGTCAAAAGATTTCTTCTTTTCAGACAACACGTGGAGGCCATCATCACAACTACACATCTTTAGCCGACAAGCGCAAAGTTCGGCGACGCTTTCTCTGCTTTTCAGAAGACGCGTGCAGCTTTGTCAAAAGGAGCCGCATCTGCACTACCACGTGTCGTTCAGAAAGCGAAGGGGCGCCTACTCAGAAATCGAAGGGGCGCTTGCTCAGAAATCGAAGAGGCGTGTTCAGAGATCGATGAGGCGCCATTATTTCAAAAAGCCGGATTTGCGGGATCAAAACGTTTGTCGACAAAGGTAAAAAGTACCACTACTTGATATTATCTCTATATATGTCGACCTTCGTCTTTTATGGCAGGGCAAACCTGAAGAAAATGCCCAACTCTCCCTCACCTCTAAGGGCGCACTCCCAGCAAAGCCTTTCGAAATACTCAATTCTTTCTTCTTCCCCAAAGATGATACCAGATGCCTGGAGTACATATGACCCAGGAGGAAGCAGCACAACAAATACATGTGCTGATTCATTCACCGCTTCTTCAAAAGCAAAAGTATCTCATATCATCAAGGTCAAAAGCAAATGTATCTCATATCATGCTCTTTCCCTGTCTTTTTCTTTGTCCTTGTTCTTACTCGCATGGCAAAGTAAAACAAGCAATCAGCTGGCACTTGGAGTCAGTCTTCTGTTCTGGAGCCAACTGCCTGGAATCTATTCCTGATTGCTTACCTAGCGTTGCTCTCGAGTAGTCATCTTCAACGGTTGATACACTTCCGGAGAAGGGACCACTTCTGCAAAGGGGAGCGAGTAAGGCAAGTGAAAATGATACATTGAAGCATGTGGAGACAAACATAGGCTGAGTTATCCTCCAACCCTTTTCAATACGAATTGGAAAGATTGAACAAAGAAACAGACCAAAAGGGTAAGCTCAGACCTTCGGGGAAGACCAAAAGAATCCTCCAGCCCAATAGCACAAAGGAAAATCAATGATGGGCGGAAACCAGTTCGAGAGTAAGCCTGTGGAATCATCAAGATCAAGCCTCAATGCAATCAACAAAGAGAAGATGGAATTTACACTCTATAACCAGATTTGCGTCTCTAAACTCTTCTCTTTGTTAATTACATTATGCCATGTTTAGTATGTTTAAGTGCTTTTTGTGTATTTACTTATGCTTTGTGTGAATCTATGCTTAAAACATTGAGGACAATGTTTGATTTAAGTGTGGGGGGGTAACTAAGTATATTTGATGCAAATTCGTTGGATTTTATCACCTATCACTTCACATGTTGTTTCTCACTGTTTTAAAACTGTTTTAGTGTGTTTTGTCTTAAAAATTCGAAAATCCCATAAAAATTTGAAAAATTGTTTTGAAAAACCCAAAAAGAGTTGTTTTAAAGTTGTTTTTGTGTGTGTGTTTGTGTCTTAGGATACCTTCCAACACAATGATAAGGATTTGGTTTGTAATTGCATGACTGTTAAAAAGAGTTATTAACATAGAGAAAAGTTTGATTTACTCTTGGTATATGCTTGGTTATGGTTATAATGTATAACTTCACATGCAATCATAAAAGAAAATTTAGTTTTTGTAACATGCCTGAAGGAAGGAACTCAAACAAATGCTACAACCCTGAGAGACTTGAGCCTATAACGTTCTTTGGAGAGTATAATCTGTGATTTCTTGTTTTCTAAAATCGTTGCATGATCTCATTATTCTTTGCTTGGTTACTACTTAGAAGGCGTTTCATCATATAGTTCCAAATGCTAGAACTCATGCCCATTTCATTCAAAGCATGTTATTGATTTGCATAACATATATCAAGATGAAGTTGTGTAGTTGCCACCATAGCCAAATAGCCTCGCTTCCCATATTTCGTATATGTTGTAAGTTTTACCCCCGTTGAGCCATGTTAACCCATGTTCTTTGTTTACCCACTTTATCTTCACCTAACCTAGAATATGACCGTCCTTACCCTTGTTCTTAAAAGATAGTGAGCATGACTTAATTGAATTCCTTTTGAGTTACATTATGAAAGAAAATAAGTGTGGGGGAGAGAATGTTTAAGTGTTTTTGTTTTGAGATTCAAAAGAAGAAAAAAAAAAAAAAAAAAAAAAAAAAAAAAAAAAGAGAAAAGAATAAGTGATTGAAGAAAGGTTCCAAAACACCAATTCTGGGCGTAAATTGTCTAAATTCTCCCTTTTTGTTCAAAAGTTGAGTTTTCATTCAAAAGTGAATTCTAAGTTGATTAAAATGCTTTGCTCACTATTTCTTTAAGAACCTTTGTTTTCCATATCCCTTCTTTATCCACATACCCCAAGCCCCGTTACAACCCTTGACTTCTATCTTGTGGAGTTTGAACTTGGTATGAGCTTATGGTGTCACTGGTTCTCGCATCTAAGTAGTAGCATTCCATTCATGAGATCATATCTAAACTTGATTATTAACTCCAGAATTTGCGTTCTTTGTGATACATATATGTGAGTGTCGTTTTCATGTTTACATCAATCTTCTCACATATGACTAGATTAGGGTGTGGAGTTAGAAAATCTGAGTAAAAATTGAGTGCATATCTTGAAAGGAATTGAGCAAATTCTCTAAGGCATGTTACTACATTCAAAACATGGTTTTAAATGCTTAATTGTGAACTAGTATATAGTGACTATGATTAAGAATGTACTTAAATGTGAAGATGACTAAAATCTGTGAGAATGATGATTTTTAACTTGTCATGTGCATTGGAAATCCCTAAGACGGTTGTTGGAAGGTTTAGGTTGTGTTTTACGTGTTTAGTGTCGTTTTGTTTATTTGTTTTTATTCTGTTTTGCTCGAGGACTAGCAAAAGCTAAGTGTGGGGGTATTTGATAGGAGCATATTCATGCGACTTAAATGGCTTGTTCTCGTGCATTTACGTTATGTTTCTCTCGTTATTTTAGTCCTTTATGCTTCTTTTGTGTGTTTTCAGGTTCTAAGGGCCTAGGGAGTAAGAAAGTGCATTTTGAGGCCATTTGGAGCATTTTTGGGCATGGATTGGATAGCTTATCCATGGAGCCAAGAGGATGGACGAATTTGAAGGCCTTGTATGCACTTGAAGACACAAAACAATGGCTCTAGCCCAATCAAACACATTATGTCATACAAACCAACCTATTTTAGGCCCATTCTATGTACTTAAACCCTAGCCCTTTAAACTAATTCATTTATCACTTATCAAACCATTCACTTATCACTCACCACATATCATTCATTTATTTCACTTCCATACTCCTCTTAATTCCACATGCATTCTCACACATGCACATCATTCACTCACATTTCCACCATTCATTCTTTATTCCTTTCCAAACATCTCACATGCATTTCCACCTTCCTACTTCATCATTTCACCACATTCTCCCTCTTTAACTCACATGCATTCATCATAATTCACAACACAAAACAACTTCATTGCCGTGGGTTCCCATTTCCTTTCCAAACATCTCACATGCATTTCTTCATTATTTCCTAACCCTACATGCATTATTTATTGCATCTTCACATGCATTCACACACACTTTACACATTCAAACCGTGAGCTCCCATTCCTATATGCCATTTTCAGATTTCCACCCACTAACCTAGTCATCAACACATGCACTTCCACCTTTCATCCACAATGATTCATGATTCATTCACTTTGCATCCTTTAAATCACATACTTTTCCATCATTAATTAGCCACTTGCATCTTAAACAAACAACCATATGTTCCCTCCACTACTCCTATAAATACCCTTGCATTCATTCATTCAAGAACATCTCATTTTCATACACAACACACCACAAAACACTTCCATCTTCTCCCTAGCCGTGAGTCTCTCCATTTTCTGCACCATTCCCTTCCCTTTCTCCTCCATTTCTTCCATTTCCATAATCCCCCAATCCATTCAACACACCAACAACATCCCTTAGTCCTTGTGCTACAAAGAAGACGAAGAGAAGAGGGCCTAAACGTTCATACAATTCACGTTTGAGTTGTTGGAATGTTTATGCGTTTCTTTGATTTCAATGTTTAAATTCAATTCTCTTTGTTTTGTAATATGAGAAATGGAAGAGAAGAGTGCCTAAACGTTCATACAATTCAAGTTTGAGTTGTTGGAATGTTTAGGTGTTTCTTTGATTTCAAAGTTATGAGGAACTAAACCCTTTTTGGCTAGGGGTGATTTCAATACCATGTTTATTTATGTGATATGAATTGATGAATTCCGGTTATGAACTCTTGATTCGTGAATGCAATTGGCTTAACTATTTGATGATTAACTTATTTGTGTTTGTTGATTGAGGGTCGACACTTAATTAGCATGCATGAATATGTGACTAAAGTTTAAGAAGGTTTCACATAATCGTTACTATCTTATACTTGAAAGTAGTGAAGGTCGCTTGTCACGATCGCGTTAAGTTT
The DNA here is from genome assembly GCF_963583255.1 of Pyrus communis. Lineage (NCBI taxonomy): Eukaryota > Viridiplantae > Streptophyta > Magnoliopsida > Rosales > Rosaceae > Pyrus > Pyrus communis. The sequence continues at coordinate 8,853,582 of NC_084805.1, read as the reverse complement.
AATTCTTAGCATGAGTAACATGATGTCATAGTTGCAAATGCTTTGTCAATGCTTATGGTTTTCATTATTCTTAATGATCTTCGATTGTATCTCTATTATGATGACATGTAGGGAACTTTTGAGAATGTTTTGGGTTGTCGAATGATGCCATCCAATCCAATAATATAAGGAAAATCTGAGGGTTAACTAGTGATGTCACGGTTAATTTGGGGCATTGTCGTTCATAATTCAATGAAGGAATAACTGGAAATTGATTCATATGCATAAATATCATGTGTAGAGAAAGAACCCTTAGCTAGCTTCCCATCCATTCATTTCCGTCAAATCCATATTTACAATTTGTTTTGTTTCCAAGTATTCATTTTAGTTTAAATTCGTCCAAATCCAATTCCCCCCTATTTCGTTGAAATCTTAGTCTTAATCTTTCTTATTTTTAGTTTTGCTTTCTTCGAGCATTAAATAGTGTTTTATATTGTGTTTTTATGTTTTTAAGTCAATTTAGAAGGTTTTAGCAAGCCCTCCTAATCCCCGGTCTAGAACGATCCCTCACTTATCCATTCTACTACAATTGTCAAACGAGGGTTTAATTTGAGTGTCAAGTAAATCTCGCATCAATTTTTTACAGCTACACTCCTTGACCCTATATGAATACAATGAATGAATTCAATCTTCAATTTAAAATATTTGCACAAGTGAATACCACAAAATCTTATGTTATACATAATTAAAGTATAAATAAACTCCAAGTGTTAGTCAATCTATCGTTTTGATGGGATACGAATTATCTGAAACTAATTTCAACGATCCCAACCATCAAACTTGTTTATATATGCTTCGAGATCACATCAACAAAAACTCACAAAAAACAAACATTCAGAGATCAAGTAACGGGACAAAGCTTTTCGACGGTTATAAATGAAAAATCACGATTTAACGGTTATTTTAACTCCGATTTTGATGATTTTTTACAGCTACACTCCTTGACCCTATATGAATACAATGAATGAATTCGATCTTCAATTTAAAATATTTACACAAGTGGATACCACAAAATCTTATATTATACTTAATGAAAGTATAAATAAACTCAAGTGTTAGTCAATCTATCGTTTTGATGGGATACAAATTCTCCGAAACTAATTTCAAAGATCCTAACCGTTAAACTTGTTTGTATATGCTTCGAGATCACATCAGCAAAAAATCGCAAAAAACAAACATTCAGAGATCAAGTAACAACACAAAACTTTTCCACGGTTATAAATGAAAAATCACGATTTAACGGTTATTTTAACTCCGATTTTGATGATTTTTTACAGCTACACTCCTTGACCCTATATGAATATCATGAATGAACTCGATCTTCAATTTAAAATATTTACACTAGTGGATACCACAAAATCTTATGTTATACTTAATGAAAGTATAAATAAACTCTAAGTGTTCGTGAATCTATTGTTTTGATGGGATACGCATTCTAGGAAACTAGTTTCAACGATCCAACCGTCAAACATGTTTGTATATGCTTCAAGATCGCATACGTTAAAAATTTCAAAAAACAAACATTGAGAGATCAAGTAACAGGACAAAACTTTTTGACGGTTATCAACGAAAATTCACGATTTAACGGTTATTTTAATTTCGATTTTGATGATTTTTTACAACTACACTCCTTGACCCTATATGAATACAATAAATGAATTTGATCTTCAATTTAAAATATTTACACAAGTGGATATCACAAAATCTTATGTTACATTTAATGAAAGTATAAATAAACTCTAAGTGTTAGTGAATCTATTGTTTTGATAGGATACGCATTCTACGAAACTAGTTTCGGCGATCCAACCATCAAACATGTTTGTATATGCTTCAAGATCGCATACGCCAAAAATTTCAAAAAACAAACATTCAGGGACCAAGTAACGGTCAAAAGTTTTTGACGGTTATTAACGAAAAATCATGATTTAACGGTTATTTTAACTCCGATTTTGATGATTTTTTACAGCTACACTCCTTGACCCTATATGAATGTCATGAATGAACTCGATCTTCAATTTAAAATATTCACACTAGTGGATACCACAAAATCTTATGTTATACTTAATAAAAGTATGAATAAACTTTTAAGTGTTAGTGAATTTATCATTTTGATGGGATACGCATTCTACGAAACTAATTTCAACGATCAACCATCAAACATGTTTGTATATACTTCGAGATCACATACACCAAAAATTGCAAAAAATAAACATTCAGAGATCAAGTAACGGGACAAAAGTTTTAGAAGGTTATCATTGAAAAATCACGATTTAACGGTTATTTTAACTCTGATTTTGATGATTTTTTACATCCACACTCCTTGACCCTATGTGAATACAATGAATGAAGTCGATCTTCAATTTAAAATATTTACACTAGTGGATACTACAAAATCTTATGTTATATTTAATGGAAGTATGAATAAACTCTTAAGTGTTAGTGAATCTATCATTTTGATGGGATACGCATTCTACGAAATTCATTTCAACGATCCAACCGTCAAACTTGTTTGTATATGCTTCAAGATCGCATATGGTAAAAATCGCAAAAAAGAAACATTCAGAGATCAAATAAAGGGACAAGACCTTTCGACGGTTATCAATGAAAAATCATGATTTAACAGTTATTTTAACTCCGATTTTGATGATTTTTTTACAGCTACACTCCTTGACCCTATACGAATACAATGATTGAACTCGATATTCAATTTAAAATATTTACACAAGTGGATACCACAAAATCTTATGTTATACTTAATGAAAGTGTGAATAAACTCTTTAAGTGTTAGTGAATCTATCGTTTTGATGGGATACACATTCTATGAAAATAATTTCAATGATCCAACCGTCAAACTTGTTTGTATATGCCTCACAAAAAACAAACATTCAGAGATGAATTTGATATTCAACTTGAAATATTTACACTAGTGGATACCACAGAATCTTATGTCATGATGATCGAAGAAAATTGAGGATTTTGTAAAAGGAATAACATGTAAGCTTTGAATTTCATTGGCAAAGTTTAAACTTTTGAGAAAGGCTTCACAACCTTTAAAACAAAAACTCTTTCATTTTGCATATCATTGCACATTTAATATTTTGTAATAAATTAGTAGTGTATGGATATTTGTTTATTAGGCTTTTATTTTCAAGTGTAAATGTAGTACTTAAACGACAAATGTGTTTTAATGTTTTGAAGTAATATTTATGTGGCAATGTGTGGTATGTGCAAATTTAAGGAAAAAAAAAACATTTTTCTTAACGAGTTATAGTGGGTCATAACGGGTCGGGTCACTTTACCATTGGGTAAAGTGACCCGACCTATTAAGGACCCGTTAAGATAACGGGTGTGATACGACACGACCCGTTAAGATAACAAGTGTTACACGAAAACGACACGAACACGACAGACACGACCCGTTTGCCAAGCCTAGTTAAAACCCTAACAGATGTTAACGCTCGTTACCTGATGCCATTAGAATATTCCGTTAACTCTGACGGAATATTCTCCTCCTTCTCCAATGAGCCTCGCCGGTCGCCGCCGTCCGCTGTCATCTGCAACTCGATTTCTCGTGCGGAAAACTGGAAAAACTTCAAACCTTAATATCTTCTTCATTTCTCAACCAAATTTCATGAAATTGATACCAAAATGAAGCTTACAACGAGTAAAACAAAACCTTACCACTTTGGAAACCCAAAACCAAAAGAATCTCGCCGAAAAACTCACGATATTCCGGCCAAACCTGCAACTCCTTGAAACTGGGCTTCCCCACGTCCAAAACACTTCAAAATTGTTTCCTCGAGCTTCGTGAGAAGGTTCTAAAGCTTGCTAGAACCTTAAAAACTTCTAAAAACCTCACGATCACATGTGCATGAACAGTGCACCAAAACTGGGTTCACGAGGTCTAGGGTTTTCGAAGGTCTCACGTCGATTTAAGGGTATGGATGAGCTCCTGAGCTCACAAGGAACACAAAGGTAAACTCCTTGACGTCGATCTGTGACAGTAGAAGGTAGTTTGAAGTTCGTCTGTACCTTTGCAAGGGAAATGGGAGAAAATGGAAGAAAATTCAATAGAGAAAGAATATAGAGAGGGTCCACGTGTGTGAGTGTGTGTGGGTGAGGTCCAGATGGCAGCCCACAAACAAAAACAAAACAAACCAAACACCCTACAACACGAAATACGTTCATGGGCAAAATCGTCATTTCACACTAACGGTACAAAAATTGGGACAGGCTGTCACATCCCCCATCCTCCTTAGTGCGTAGATAATACTGTTTGTAAAAAAAAGAGACAAAAAAAAACAATAATTTGACAACTTATTCAATCACATTATTATCCGTGTGCGAAAGATCTTTTTTATAACCGTCATTACACACTTCTGAAGATGTTTTGAACGTGTTTAAAAATAGAGAAATTGAATCACATTATTGCTAGCCTATTGTAAGGTACTAATTGAAAAAAAAAAAAAAAAAAAAAAAAAACTGTACTGAAAAATTAATTATTAAACAACACTGTTAAAAAGACAAAAATGCCCCTGTCATATTTGATGCATTATTTTGGGATGTTTTTGAACTTTTTTTTTTATCTTGAGGGTATTTTTGTCCAAATATTTTGTTGAAACTTGATGACACCAAAATCACTGTTTACCTTTTGTGTTGGTTTTATAAATTGGATAGTTTGTCTGGTGGGGTAGGACATCTTGGATCCTTGACCGGACGGCATAGGCTGGTCAAAGATATGCAATCCGGCACACGAAAGGAACGCGTACGACCGCGCTTTCATCCCTCTATGTCGGCTGCCCTATTGTTAACCGTTAGATGTAACTCGCTTCAACTGTGGGACCCAATTTGGGTTGCCTGTTTTTGCCAGATAAGGACAAAAATTCAAGTCACCTCCCCTCCATTTTCCAAAATTCCACTTTTAAACCGCAAAGCTTGAATCTGCAAAAGGACCACAGTCCCATCTTTTTTGTTACAAAATCCACCCTTCTTCTTAAGGGACAGGCCATAAATTTATTTTCATATATGTTTTTAGCTATAAATAACTTCAAAAGTGGCTATGTACCTAGTTTGCATGTGGTTTTTCATGGCTATATTTGACAAAAATTAAAGAGAATTCCTCCGAAAAGGAAAGAGTAGGAATTTGGAATTGGATTTGAGGATCTTAATTTTTCTTTTGTTTGGCAAAATTTGTTTGGTTCAACCCTTTTGGGCTAATTAAGTAATAATTTCAATGTAGGATCATTAAGATCCACACATTTGACTATTTGGTTCACCGTTCATGATCATATAACTTAATTGGAGTTGAGCATTACTACTACAATACATGTATTGAAGGAGTGCAATTTATTATACCAGCCACACGAATTTCAAAAATTTAATTTATCTTATTACTTGTATTCTAATAGCAATGCTCGGCATTTAACAAATTAAGGATTGTGAACAAATCTATTCCCGGCAGAATCATGCCAATCCCCTTACATAATTTGGATTATATATCCAAGTATATTCATTTTTAATTGAGGAAAGGAATTCGTATGGAACAACGTAAATAAAACAAATATTTGAGTTCAGTGTTTACGATTTGATAGCAAATTTGGTCGTTAGCAAAACATTACCACCACGTTAAGTGTCACTTGGATGAATATCATTTAATCTACCATCAATAGGTTCAATGATTCATGCCAAGTCGTTGACTTACTGGAGGTCCTTAATTACCCTAAAGAAAAGGACAGTTTAAGTGAAAATTTGACAACATGCAATCCAGCTCACCCAAGCATCACTTAGCATCCACTCATGAAAAGAGTTTTCAGCGTGTCCGATCTTTCAGTGCGTCCTAAACACCGCCAACACACTTAAAAATCTTTTTTCTCTCATTTTCTCATGTTTTTCTTTTTATCTTTTTTTCTATATAAAAAATTTAAACAAAATGCTGATACTTAATCTAACCGTTTAAATAAGAGGAGAAGTAATGTAAAAAATTATAAGAAGAGAAAATTCTACTTCGTCCAATTGGGGGTCCCACACGTCACCGACGGCAAATGCGATTTAACGGACGTAGCAAACGGGGTGTCATCTATAAAAAGGAAAATACACGTACAAAAATAAAATAAACAAAAAATGTAAATGAGAAGCAATAACCCCTTTAAAACCCCATTCGTCACTTCAAACCCTCCCTCTTTGCTTCCGCGCAGCCCTCGCCTCCCCCTCTCTCTCTAGCTCCAAGCCTCCCTCTCTGCTCTCTCTCCTCAGATCTCGCAGAACACACAGAACCAAGAATTCCAGAGAGAGAGGTGCAGAGAGAAGAGAAGATCACAAGCTCTGAACTTCATATATGGCCCAGCAATCCAACGGCGGCAGCGATCTGGGCACTCAGCAGCAGCAGCAGCAACAACAGCAGCACCACCAGCAGCAATGGATGCACCAGCAGCAATGGATGGCCATGCAGTACCCGGCGGCGGCGATGGCGATGATGCAGCAGCAGATGATGGTGTACCCGCAGCATTACATGCCTTACGGGGCGGCTCCTCATCATCCTCACCACAATCCGTACCAGCAGCAGCCTCAGGCTGTGGCGTATCAGCAGCAACAGCAGCCGCCGAAGCAGCAGCAGTCGCCGTCACAAAAACAGGGGCCCAACGACGAGGTCAGGACCATCTGGGTTGGTGACCTTCATCATTGGATGGACGAGACTTACCTTCACGGATGCTTTGCGCACACTGGACAGGTTAGCTTTTAGCTTCAGTGGATTTCATGTACATAATTACAGCTCTATGATTGATTGGAGGTTGATGTTTTCTTTTATGATTGTTTGTTGTGTGATTGTCGTAATGTTTTCTTTTATGATTGCATATTGTGGGATTGTCATAGTGTATCCTAGCTTATCTTTGCGGTTTTTCGGTAGTTGGAAATGGAACGCTGATTGAAAGAGTAAGATTAACACTAACCACCCACTTCGAAAATCGCTCTTGGTACATCAAGATGCCTATACCTAGATAGAAATGATGAAGGTTTTGAGTATGTTCAGTGGAGAGGTCTGCTTCTTTACTGGCTATGTTGGGTCAACTCTGTTTATTGCAGATTGGCGGCTGGTTCAGCTTATAATAGTATCCTACGACCAAACAGTGGTATATATGGTCTATGAATACTGTTGAATATGTGAGATTTCTAGCAACAGTTTCTTGTTGAATATAATGACCATAGCTTAACAAATTAAATGCAAAACCCTCCTTGAGTGACTATCGTGTTCATCCGATAGAGGGACTGAGGGAGCAATAGCAGTTGATCCACTCCCATTTTGTAGTAGTGTTATGGCAATGCCCATTCTACTGCAAACCATTCATGTGGTGTGAAACTCTTTTTCCATGTTTTGATTATATTTGTCTTTACTTTAGGTAGTTTACATGTCTTCTGTCAACTATGGGGAAACCAAAATTTTCACTTTGAACTTCGGATATGTCAATTTTCAATTATTGCAGAGCCAAAATCCTTGTTTGAAAATTATTTTGGGCATCCGATCATCTGGTAGTTATATTTGATACGGATAAGTAAGCTTCTGTTTCCAGCCTGTCATCCTCCCCTGCGACATTGGGGTCAAGTGAATGATAGTGATTATTGGGCACTTGGGATGTTTTTTAATTGTGTAGTTATCTCATGTAGCTTTTGCGGCCTCTTGTTTAGTATTGCCAAATATTTGACAAAATGCTGTTGTCAAGTACTTTGCCGCTAACTATGTGCTTTTGGTGTCACGAACTTTGCAGGTTTCCTCAATTAAGGTAATACGCAATAAGCAAACTGGTCAGTCAGAGGGATATGGATTTGTTGAGTTCTATTCACGTGAAGCAGCTGAGGAAGTTTTACAGAACTATAACGGAACTGCAATGCCAAATACAGAGCAGCCTTTTCGTTTAAACTGGGCAACCTTCAGTGCCAGTGATAAACGAGCAGACACTAGTGCTGATCTATCTATCTTTGTAGGAGATTTGGCTACAGATGTCACTGACACTATGTTGCAGGAGACTTTTTCTAGTAGATATTCATCTGTTAAGGGAGCGAAAGTTGTTCTAGATGCAAATACCGGACGTTCAAAAGGTTATGGTTTTGTTAGGTTTGGTGATGAAAATGAGAGGTCAAGGGCTATTGCCGAAATGAATGGTGCGTATTGTTCAAGCAGGGCCATGCGCATCGGTGTTGCAACACCCAAAAAAGCACCTGCATATCAACAACAGTATTCTTCACAAGGTATGATATTTTTGCTTTATATTGGTTTCTTCTGCCCTTCTTTATGAATATATGTCTCCATCAAAAGTCCGCTCATTATTGTCCATGCACCTTTGATAATAAGTCTGGCTTGCTTATCATTTACAGAATTGTAATTTCTCAAGCTCCACAATTCCCTTTTTTTTTTCTTTCAATGTTCTGTACTTTTCTATATGATCATTTAATGTCAGTTGTATCTATCTGTTCGTTTTGTGATGTAAGATGATATGTTAGATGGTTTTAGATAAGAGTTGGAGAGTGGTTCAGAAAAAAAATCGTAAGTGAGTTATCGGCAGCATCATTGCCTATTCTTGTCTATATTTGTTGTGCTTTTTAATTCTTACTCCAGCGTCTTTTATTAGAGAGCTTCTCTAATTCTACTACAGCAATGGTAATACAAATCATCATCATTACATCAATTGTTGGAGGCATGGCGGTTCATGTGGCTTTGTGTTTTTAGTTTGCCTGTTTAATGCTCAAGCCATGAGTGAATTTTATAAGTTTTAGTTTTTTGGATTATTTGTTTTCTTTGCTTCCTATTTCGTGGTCTTATCTCTTCGGTTCTAGATTTTGTTTTGAGAGTTTTATAGGGTCGTTTCCTGCATGTTAAATTCTTTTCATAGATACCAAATCTATAATGTACGGGTTGTTGCTGATACTAACATCTTCAAAAGAAAGTTTCAATTACAATTAAACATTTTTAGGAATTTATTTTCCTATCAATTGATTTCAAACTTGGTTTCCACAAACACTAATGTTTGTTCTCCTCCCCTGGAAACTTTCATTTCAAACTGCACATGAATTTTTATTATTTTATGTTCTTCTATTACTATTTTATCCTTTTTCAGCATCTCTCTTAACTGCTTTGGTGAAACCACTAACAATTAGTCATTTAATTGCTGACATAAGGTATGTACGTACTGGTGGTTTCATATGCTGAGTACTTTTTCCTATCTTTGCAAATTGTCTTCACGAAGTTCGGTAATCTTTAGAAGTTTAGATGATATCCCGTCTGAAAGTTTCAAATCTTTAATTTAGTTGAGTTGTTATTCAAAGTGAGAAGTTAAGCTTATGCCATCTCACATGCGTTGTTAGTATTTTTCTTTGCTTCAGAAAGAGTAGGTTTCCACCAAGCTAGTTGGATTTTTACTTATAATCCCATTAGGTTTTAACCTGCTATGGCACTCTGTGCCAAACAAATCCACTGTTACACGTGCCCCCAGCTGAAAGGAAATAAAAGATAAGAAGCCTGGATCCGCTCCTAGAATCAATCATAAGTTCTAGCTTATTGTTGGAAAATGCAGCTTTCTACTTTAACATGTGTATTTCGAGTGGGACTAAATGTATTACCTTTTTTTCCCTTGACTTAGCATTGGTATTGGCTGGTGGTGGACATGCATCAAATGGTGCCGTCGCCCAAGGTTCCCAGTTTGACAGTGAGCCTAATAACACAACTGTAAGTTTGTGTCTTCTTTCTCGTTAAAAGTATCATTAACCTTATATAGCTCTTTAATCTATCACTTTTTGTAGATATTTGTTGGAGGGCTTGATTCTGAGGTCAATGATGAAGACCTCCGGCAGCCTTTTTCTCATTTTGGTGAAGTTGTCTCTGTGAAAATACCAGTTGGAAAAGCGTGTGGTTTTGTTCAGTTTGCTAATAGGTACTCTTCTTATTTAAGATATATGGATCCTAATATCTTGTTATTTGGAAATAAAGCCGCAATGTCAATATCAATGTTAAAATGATTTATTAAACAATAAACTGTATATAAGAAATACAATCAAAATTTTTTGAAGACTGAAGGAGGTAGGTAGTAATCTTATTTCGTGGAACCATCAACCATGTAACGGACTACCTAATATTGTTTCGGTTTGCAGGAAGGATGCTGAGAACGCAATACAGATGCTGAATGGAACGGTTATTGGCAAGCAAACAGTTCGACTTTCTTGGGGTCGCAGTCAGGGGAACAAGCAGGTAATACTTGGTCATTTATTTCATTTAATTGTCTGCTGACCATCAGGCTATGTGACACTTACAAATCTATCCCTGAATATCACCTGTATTTCTCTTGGCATTTGTCTGGTTTGATCTTTATTGTGCTCTACAACATAGTACGGCAACACATAATCTCCCGTCCCTACCCTGTGACATCCCACATCGCCCAGGGGAGTGATCCTTATATGTATATTCCCATCCCTACCTAGCACGAGACCTTTTGGGATCTCACTGGCTTCGGGTTCCGTAGAAACTCCGAAGTTAAGCGAGAAGGGGGCTAGAGCAATCCCATGATGGGTGACCCATTGGGAAGTTGCTCGTGAGTTCCCAAAAACAAAACCGTGAGGGAATGGTAAACCCAAAGCGGACAATATCGTGCTACGGTGGTGAAGCGGGCCCGGGAAGTGATCCGTCCGGGGCCGGGATGTGACATACCCCCTTCTCTTCTTGCACTCCAAAATGATCCCAATGTTAGCAACATTAGACTACCACAATTATGCCCCATACTTTGGTAAAGTTCCACCATTTTCGCACTTTGTTGACCCCACCCCTATACCCTACAACCTAACCTCTCTTAGAGTTGATGAATTGTCCCCTAGGGTGATTCTCTCTCTCACCCGGTTGTAATTTTCTCATTGTTGACTACATGTGTTTTTGCAGTGGAGGTCGGATTCAAGTAACCAGTGGAATGGAGCACACTATGGAGGACAGGGCTATGGCGGGTATGGACATGCTGTGCCACAGGGTCAGGACCTGAGCATGCACACCGCAGCTGCAGTTAACGGGGCTTCTTAACATGTCTATTGCAGTTGCCAACAGCGTGTAAACTGAACTTACAAAAGTGGCTTTTTAGATATAGTTTATCAGTGCCTTTAATTGAAGTAGGGTTGATTTAGCAGCCCGTTTAGCTAAATCTGTAATGTGAGGAATTTTTGATACCGGATTGAATTGATTATCTTGGAAGTCTGTGTGAGATGAATACTTGTGTCTAGAGTTTTGGGTGTGCCTGACAATCTTCGAATCAACAGGAATTCTTTTGACCCGCAAAATATACGTATTTGAGAAGTAAACGTACTATCCGTAATACGTTTATACTGATGTGATATGGTATTTAGTGTTTAGTTTTTATACTTGTGCAAGTTTTTATCAGTTTGACAGCTTGAACTGGTAGAACACATGCTATGGTTGCGCAAAAAATGAGCAACCCCGGCGTTTTTGGTCTCGCCGCACTAGCGTTTGAGAAGACATCGAACGAGGTCTGGGTATCCCGTCCACCATCTTCTCTCTGGTTCTGTTTCTGGATTTGCTTGGGGACAGGATTCTCTCTGTGCGGTCTCGTTTCTGCTTGCTTTTTGTTGCTATAGGAGGTGAGGTGGGAATCGAAAGACCTCGTACAGTTAACTACTTGAGCTACAAGTTCTTTTTATAATGTCCGCTTTCCTTGTGACAAACTTGCGACGGACAATAGTTGTTCTTAGATCGGTTTTCCGTTTGCTGATGGTTTCGATAAATTCAATAAATACACAAGTGAAAAGGATAAGTACAAAAGAATTAGTTAAGTTTGTTACTTTCGTACGAGTGTACATTTCAGATTGACAGTCTGACATCTTGAAACCCAGCGATTAAATGTTTCCTTGATTCTACTAATTGATCGTATGTGAACATTGGCAATGATCCAGGAACTAGAGCCAGCCTACTTGGATGCTTCTTTAGGCACTGTTGTGAGCTTATTTTTATCAACTGTCTTCTACAAATCTACGATATTTTAATTCAGAATCACATTCAACAAAGTCGAAAAATACATTGTGACAATAATTGTTCACTAGTACAACTTAGCCTGATGCTCTAAAATCTAAATTAAGCTTAATTTTCTGAACGAGGGTCAGAAACAAGTTTTCAATTTTCATTTAAAACTTTTGGAGTCGGATTAGATCACAATTTAGAAATTTAGAAATTTTCATATTATTAAGAATTTTTGAAAGTAGAGTGGAATTTTCAAAACGTAAGCCAGAATTCATATATTTACCAATTTTTTAGATATTTTCGAACTTCTTCATTTATGCAATTTATTATTCTGTCTTAATATTTGGTATAACACATGTGTATGAATTCAGTTTATTTTGTTGTATAATAGTATGTTTATCATTTTTGATATGTAGGTGTATAATTAAATATAAAAACTATGAATAAAATACAACAAAAACTAACAATAAACATGAGACAAATACAAAACTTAATTACAAAGTTCATAATTCTAGTAAATAACCATAAGAAAAATCCAAAATTTCAAAACTTTTTTTATTGAAATAAGTTCAAAACATTTTCAAAAAATTCGGATTGAAAATTCAAAATCTACAAACACATTGCAATTTCCATCCCTTTTTTTTTTTTTTTAGAAATATTCAAATTCAAAAATTATAACGACGAAATCAGAATTTCCAACCCAAGTTGCAGCCCTAGGCTAGGGTACATACAACCCAAGCTATGTCACAAATCTCTTTTTTAATAAGCACACAGAGAGAAGACCTAAAGTTTTTATTTTTTTGTGTCCACACTAAACTCTGTCCTGTGTGCGATTGCGAATATGAAAGAGTAGTCATTGACTATATATTATGCAGCTGAACTTACAAATAATTTTTTTAATAAGTGGAGGTGCATGCAAATGGACACTTCCTATTCCTAATGCAGCATTGGCACCTAAATTGGATGACTTTTGATACATTACAATTTTATACCTGCTGTTATGTTCGTGCACTAATCATCAATGGTAGACTTATACCATGGAAATCAGTTAAATACGAGGAAAATTATGCAAATGCAAAGACTTAAGGGGTACTTATGGATAATATATATATATATTTTTTATCAACGATAGATTTTGTTCGATTAGATGTTTGATCAGTTGATGAGATTCGAACTCACGCCGTTATGTAAGAGCTCAACATATTTTCACTACTGTAGTAAAGGGCCACTTATGGATAATGTAATTCAAAATGGTAGCCTAAAAAACTTGATTATCAAATTGCATAAACATCTATCCACATTTTTCTTGAGTTCACTAAAGAATACACTATATATATATATATATGTATATATATTCAACTGAGCTATAGATACTTTGCATACATATAACAATTTAACTTGTATACTCTTAAACTATCAATTTGAATTAACCTAACAATTAGTATTACATGTTAATCTGTTTGGCAAGAGAATATTTCATAACAATCATTAATGCAATAATTCTACTATGCTATGAAATTTTATATTATTTGTTATTCCATTGGTAGTCTGAAAGGTGGTCCTCGACTACTAACTTGCTGGTTGATGATGTTAAAGTACGTTTGAGGGGGTTTAATTCTATCATGTTCGTAGATCTACCAATATAACGGCTCATCGAATAATCACATTGGCTTTGATTTTCAATTTTATTTTTTATTGGTTTGAGGAACCTCTGGAGTTAATCCAAGAGATATTAAAAGATTATCTTCTTTCATAATATTATGGATAAAACAACTACCGTTTCTCTTTAAAAAGTCGCATATAACTTACAAAGTTTATTGGTTTAGTTTTGATAGCATGACAGTCCATTGTCGTTAATAATAATACTAATAATAATAAAATAATCTTCCTAAGAAAACAAAAAAGTGCCTGAACAAAAAGACTGGCCACAAGTAACATGTCATTTGAGAGCGATTTTTCAAACATTATATAATTTGTGTGTCTGTATATGTGAATGTGTGCGAGAACTATTTTAATTAAAGAGTGTGATTAGTTTTATATTTTAAAATAAAAATCAGTTATGAAAAATTGGACACCAATGAGCAGTTTTTTTATTTTAATATATTACACAATATTGTTTGTCATTATATTGTAAATATTGCGGATTAAAAGTAAGGAGTAAAATAGGAAAAATGAAAGTATGATTGTCATTTGGAGAAAGAGGTTGACACGACCACTTTTCTTATAATTTTAAAATAAAAACCAGTTATGAAAAATAGGATGATAATGGAGCAGTTTTCTTCTAACGGTGGCATGTTTTTTATTTTAATATATTACATAATATTGTTTTGTCATTATATTGTAAATATTATGAATTAAAAGTAAGGAGTAAAATAGCAAAATTAGAGGCATGATTGTCATTTTGAGAAAAAGGTTGACAAGGCCTCTTTTCTTATAATTTTAAAACAAAACCAGTAATGAAAAATGGGACAATAGGCAGTTTTCTTCTAACGGTGGCATGTTTTTTATTTTAATATGTTACATAATACTGTTTTGTCAATTTTTTTTGTTTTTTGTTTTGGCAGCACCATTTTGTCATTATATTATAAATATTGTGGATTAAAAGTACGGAGTAAAATAGAAAAAACGAAGGCATGATTGTTATTTTGAGAAAGAGGTTGACAAGACGTCTTTTCTTATAATTTTAAAACAAAAACTAGTTATGAAAAATAGGACAATAATGGAGTAGTTTTTTTTTCTAATGGTGGCATGCTTTTTTATTTTATATATTACATACTGTTTAGTCATTATATTGTAAATATTGTGTATTAAAAGTAGAGACATGATTGTCATTTAGAGGAAGAGGTTTACAAGGCATCTTTCTTATAATTTTAAAACAAAAACCAGTTATGAAAAATAGGACAATAATGAGTAGTTTTCTTTTGACGGTAGCATGGTTTTTATTTTAATATATTACATAATATACTATTTTGTCATTATATTGTAAATATTGTGTAAAAGTAAAGAGTAATTATATTGTTATTTTTTCTAAAGTTTGAAATTTTAAGTTCATAATTTAAAATGTGTTGAATTACTATTTTAACTGTAATTTTTGGAGTTCTACAACTTTTGGTATTTTGAATGTTTTATTTTGTAGTACTCATTTTATATGAGAGATGACAAAAATTGACATTGTCATCTTTTTTTATACCTTCTCAAGTTCCATAACAAGTTGTTAAAACGTGCATGCGTGTTGTGAAAATTGTGTTATTATTTAATAGAAAACTAGTTAAGTGATATATAATTATATATAACTATATTAGTAAATCAATGTGTACCTGCGAATAAAACCTAAAAGAAATTAGTCATGTTTATCAACTAATTCAAGATAAGCTAAAAGAATGTTTTCCAATATACCTTGGGGGTTTGTATTCTAATTGGACGGTTGCCATCAATAAATAATTCCACCAATCCCATATCAAAACGTACATATGAAATGAATGACAAGATATCTAGCTTGTGAAAATTTTCTTGTGACACGTCTCATCACACAGGTAATACCACTTGCCAATTATCATATGCTTGAAGATAAATCACAAAATATCTATTGTATATGTAGCTAGACCTCAAATTCTCATAAAAAATAGAGAAAATTAACGAAAAATTCAAAAAAAAATTAGTTTTAATTAAAAATGATAAATAAAAGTGTAGTGAATAGTGCCGGGAAAAGGTAAAAAGTGGTTTTTCATTCAAAGCGAACAGTATTCGGAGTATTTCGTTAGAACTTCCAAAAAATAAAGCAAAAAATAACTAGTTCTTAAATCTAACTACTCATCATTTTCTATTTTTAATGTTGTAAAAGATTTTAAGTTCAAATCTTTCATTCTTCGCTAATAAAAAAATGATAGAAAAATGAGTGTTTTAATATCGTTTGTTCAACAAAAATAATTTATATGCCCTTGAATACACTGACATCCCAAGAATCTCTTTCTTAAAGCTCTCAAACATATTCTCACACTTCATAGTAGAACAAATTAACCCTAATGACTACTTAAAGACATAAATAATCACGTAAGTAAACGGATAAAAAGTTTATTTCTTGTGTCTTTATTTTTTTTTGACAAATGATAAGATAATTTACGATAAATTTATTTAAACTACAGGGAGGGAGAACCGAACATGAGTGCATAGGAGGAATACACCGCTCTTGTCATCTCCACGATCAATAATTATGATTTTGCTTTTCAACACATTGTGTATTGGGGTTAAATCCCTCCCCTTCTTTTTAGTTTAGACTATTATAGTAATATTAATAAAAAAGAGCTCTCTCTTTGTTTTTCCCAACCAAAACAAGCAAATTAGCACCACGGATTAAACCTTGTGTGCCACTAACTCCTCCAACACACTACATGCCAATATTATGATCTCAGCTTGAGAGCCATGTATGTGGCTGACCTCCTTAAAATCATTGTCATCTGTCAATTAACTAAGCAACATGCATTTTTTAACATTTCCAAAGACCTTCAAACATGATAATTAAAAACAAGAACGAGAGCCCAAGTAATCGGCCGCCCTTGCACATCTGTTACATGCCTCAAAGAAGATAAGCTCATTTTCTTTGTAGGATAATGTACGTTGACTAAGTGTTCTCATCCTCTGGCCTGCTAAGACATAGATTTACTTTTAAAAATGATTCTTTTTTTCAATTAACTAGTATATACATGAAATTAGGCCGCAGATATCTACTTTGACCATTACAAAAAATTATATAAAAAGGAACAAATTAAATACACACACACACACACTATTATTAAGAGAATCCTCCTTGTCAAATTTTTGCCACTTTTTTTCTTATTTTGCCCTCACTTTTGATACACACTATTGACAAAAGGAGGGCAAAATAGTAATTTTGTACCTTTTGGCAAAATGACAATCATATCCCTATTTTTCCTATTTTACCCTCTTTTTATACTTATTTTTCTAATTTTGGCCTGACTTTTGATACACAATATTTACATAAGGAGGACAAAACAGTAATTATGTAATATTAAAAAAAATATGCATTTATGAAGAGAAATTGTTCACACACACAAAGTGTGTATATAATATATATTATAAAAACCAAATATTGAATCACATTGAAACAACTAGATTATGATCAATTATTATGTCACAATTTATCACTTCTTATATATACTAACCTTCATGCACGCGCTCACGTGCATGCAGAAGGCATTTTTTGAATCACGACGTGCTACGCATAACTTACACGTTTTAAATGTATTTATATGTGTAAACTGACAAAAGGAAAATCAAATATTTGAAGTAAATAAATAATCTTAGATCATGCAGAACAAACCCCCTCATAAACCAATTAAAACAGCTGAATCCACATAATAAAATTGATCTCTATAGAATTTACATTAAGAATAAAGAAAATAATATTTAAAAAACAACTTATTGAATTACATTATTGCTAGCACATTGTGAGGCTAAGCCCACCCCTTCCCCATAGTGTAGATAATATCGTTTGTTAAAAAAATAACAATCATTTGGCAACTAATTTAATCACATTATTATCCACGTGCGAAAGACCTTTTTTATAACCGGCATTACATGTAACATCCCACATCGCCCAAGGGAGTGATCCTTATATGTATATTCTCATCCTTACCTAGCACGAGGCCTTTTGGGAGCTCACTGGCTTCGGGTTCCGTTCGAACTCTGAAGTTAAGCGAGTAGCACGCGAGAGCACTCCCAGGATGGGTGACCCATTGGGAAGTTCTCGTTCGAGTTCCCAAAAACAAAACCGTGAGGGCGTGGTTGGGGCCCAAAGTGGACAATATCGTGCTACGGTGGAGTCGGGCCTGGGAAGTGGTCTCGCCCGGGTGGGGATGTGACATTACATGCCTCTTAAAATGTTTGGAACGTGTTTAAAAATAGAGAAAATAATATTTAACAAACAATTGATTGAATCATATTATTGATAGCCCATTGTGAGACTAAGCATATCCCCCTTCCCCTTTAATGTAGATAATATCGTTTGTAAAAAAAAAAAAAAAACAATCATTTGACAACTAATTTGATCACATTATTATTCGCGTGCGAATAACCTTTTATAACCGGCATTATATGCCTCTTAAGATGTTTTGAACGTGTTTTAAAATAGAGAAAATGAATCACATTATTGCTAGCGTATTGTGAGGTACTAATTAAGAAAATAGCACAAAAAAAACAAATTAAAATGACGAAGACATTTTTTGAATCATGGAGTGCTACGCGACTTACTAGTTTTAAATATATTTATATGCGTAAATTGACAACAGAAAAGTCAAATATTTGAAGTAAATGAATAATCTTAGATCATACTAGAAGAAACCCCTCATAAATCAATTAAAGCAGCTGAATTCACATAATAAAACCGGTCTTTATAGAATTTACATTAAGAATAGAGAAAATAATATTTAATAAACAATTGATTGAATCACATTATTGCTAGCCCATTGTGAGGCTAAGTCCACCCCCCTCTCTTAGCGTAGATAATATCGTTTGTTAAAAAAAAAAAAAACAATCATTTGACAACTAATTTAATCACATTATTATTCGCATGCGAAAAACCTTTTTTTATAACCGGCATTACACGCCTCTTAAGATGTTTTGAACGTGTTTAAAAATAGAGAAAATAATATTTAATAAACAACTGATTGAATCACATTATTACTAGCCTATTATGAGGCTAATGCCACCCCGTCCCCCTTAGTGCAGATAATATTATTTGTTAAAAAAAAAAAATCATTTGACAACTAATTTAATGTACTATAATCAGATTATTATCCGCGTACGAAAGACCTTTTTTTATAACAGGCATTACATGTCTCTTAAGATGTTTTGAACGTGTTTCAAAATAAAGAAAATAATATTTAATAAACCACTGATTGAATCATATTATTGCTAGCTCATTATGAGGTTAAGCCCACATCCTCCTCCTTAGTGCAGATAATATCATTTGTTAAAAAAAAAAAACAATCATTTGACACCTAATTTTATCACATTATTATCCGCGTGCAAAATACCTTTTTTATAACTGGCATTACACGTATCTTAAGATATTTTGAACTTGTTTAAAAATAGAGAAAATAATATTTAATAAACAACTAATTGAATCACATTATTGCTAGCCCATTGTGAGGCTAAGCCCACCACATCCTCCTTAGTGTGGACAATATCATTTGTTAAAAAAAAAAACAATCGTTTGACAACTAATTTAATCATATTATTATCCGTGTGCAAAAGACCTTTTTTATAACCTGCGTTACACGCCTCTTAAGATGTTTGAATGTGTTTAAAATAGAGAAAATAATATTTAATAAACAACTGATTGAATCACATTATTGCTAGCCCATTGTGAGGCTAAGCCCACCACCCTCCCCCTTAGTGTAGATAATATCGTTTGTTTAAAAAAAAAAAAAAACAATCATTTGACAACTAATTTAATCACATTAGTATCTGTGTGTGAATGACCTTTTTTTATAACCGCCATTACCTGCCTCTTAAGATGTTTTAAACGTGTTTAAAAATAGAAAAATTGAATCAGATTATTGCTAACCTATTGTGAGGTACTATTTAAAAAAAAAACCACAAAAAAATAATTATTAAAAAAATGCAGTTAAAATGATGAAAATGCCCTTGCCTTATTTGATGCATTATTTTGGAATGCCTTTGAAGTTTTTTGTCTTGAGGGCATTTTGGTCCAAATATTTTTATTGAAGCTTGTTGACACCAATATCACTATTCACCTTTTCCATTGCCTTTATATATAGATTCTTTTAAAGTTGTCGTTATGGTCAACGATAATGTATGAGGCTTCTTTTCTTACAAAGAACTCAAACTTTTCTTACACCCCCACCTACCTGGGGGGGGGGGGGGGGGGAGCTAGGGTATGAGGACCAAAATATAAAACGAAAGTTTTGTATGAAACACACATTCTTCTTCAATTCATATCCTCAAATAACATGCATGCATGTGCTTAACAAACTCTCATATGTGCGCCTTATATTATTTAGAGTCAATTGTCAATTTAGTTTTTGAATTATCACTTGAGTGAAAATTAGGTTCATAAACTATTTTTTTTCCAAAAAAATCAGTCATTGAATTATATAAATCAGTCAATTATATTTCTAATATTAGATTCGAAACTACTATATTCAATTTTCTGTCAATTTAAGTCACGTTACTTGCATGTGGTACACAATAGAGGGTAGATTGGTAATTTTCATAAAAAATAGTGCATGGAGTTAACTTTGGAGGGTAAATTAGACGTTAGATTCGCAACCTATATGAAATGCTAAGGGCTTATAGGTGGGAAAATGCCGGCATTACACTCTAAAATGTGTTAAGTGACTTAAGTTGACAAAAAATTAGATAAAATAGCTTTGAATATAATAATAGGGATGAAATTAGCAATTTTTATTTATTTTTAATGAATTTAGGGACTTATTTTATCGAAAAAATAATTCAAGAACCTAATTTGCACTAAATTGATAGTTTAAGAACTAAATCGGCACTTCACCCCATCTACGGGGTAGTTAGGATTTGAGGACCAAAATATAAACCGAAAGTTTTATATGAAATACACATTCTTCTCATATGTGACGACCCGTCCCTTATTTTCCATGTAATTTTCTCCCTGAGTGTGTAAATTGACGTTTATGCCTTTTTTGGCAAAGTGGAACCTGATATGGATGTAGTTATTCGGCTTTTAATTTATTTTTCTCAATATCGTAATTAAATAGTACTCGTTACGAAGGCATGGGAACGAGTTAGACCCGAATCGGATTTGTAACGAAAAAGTTACGCTTGGTTAAAGTGCGTTAACAACGGGTAGAATTGTACGCACGTGTGGTAATTATTCAGTGTTGGAAACACTGTTTTAGATAGGGTGAGTTAGATTTTACAGATTTTATGTACATTTTATATTGTACAAAATATGAACCCTTTGTCTTTAAAAATCGGTCTCGTGACCTTTACTCACCCACCAATAAACTTTTCTCCTTTTTCCATCACCCAATCAGATACTCTCTTCTTTTTGTCCAATTAGAACACTTCTTTCTCTCTTTCTCTCTCTCTCTCTTCTTCTTCTTTTCTCCCTCACCCAAGTCTCCCTTCTCTCTACAACAACCAAAACTCATCATCAAGCCTCACATATCAAACTTCAAACTACCACCATCGTATTCCTCTCATCACCACGACTCCATCTGTACGACCCAATCTTAGAATGGACAAGCTTTAAGCTTCCAACTCGAAGCAACTCGGAGCTCTAACTCGGGTGTATGTTCTTCCACGACTTTTCCGTTCAAGTTGCACGGTTTTGGAAGGTTTGGAGACATCTAGGCAACTCCCCATGGCCACTAGCCTAGGTTGAAAGTGGAGCCAACGTGAGAACACATGGGTTTGAGACAACAAAAATAGGGCCAAGAGTTTTGAGGTTTTTTTAGGGCCAAGAGTTTCGAGGTTTTTTTCAGGCATTTTTGTCCACTTTTTGGACTTTTGGAAGGTACAATCTTGTTCTCCTCTTCCTGAGGTTCATTTTCATATAAAGTACGTCGAAAATGGTTGAGAGATGAGAAAGATATGAAATTTAAAAAAAAATTTCTAGAATCCAGCGAATTAATTTTTTTTTCTTTTTCAAAATCCGGTGAACCAAGCGATGGCGAACGACGGAGGACAACTAGAGAAGAAAGAGAATATTGCGTTAAAGTTAACGGAATATTCTGACGCCGTTAGGTAATGCTGTTATACTTAACGGAATATTCCGTCAAATCTGACAAAATATTCTCTAGGGTTTCTATTAGTGTGTGTGGCCACGACCTGGCAGCACGTAAGGGCTCGTCCGGCCTTTAGGCGCTGCATGGTTGACGCATACGACTCCGTGACGTCGAATAAAATGTTTTTGTATATTTAAACCCTCCATTTAAGCAAACTATAGGGATTTTCCTAACCTTTTAGTGTATGTCCTAATTAATTAATTAATTAATTAATTAGTATAGTTGTTTCACACATAGTTGAGAATTACCCCGTGGAAGTACGAGGATAAGCAAGGCTAGGAGGCTATGATCCAACCACGTGTCATTGAGTGGGCATTTGTTTTTATATATAATATATAAAGTTTTATAGTTTCCACAAGTGTTTTGATTAATTTTACGCCTGTCATGCCATATTTTATTTAATTTTAAAAATGCCATTATATTGTTGAGATTTATATATTGTCATGGCATGTTCATATACATTATACTTGCTCTTCATGCACGCTTGCACCGGTGTAGTACTCACCTCGGGCCAGGGCCAGGCTTCACGTGATGTTCACGTCGCACTGCACGCTCACCTTGGATCCATTGTAGGTGTCAGTCCTGTTGTACAGGTTGCAATAGACAACTCCGACTCATATGTGATGCGTCTAGCATCAGTCTTCCCGTGATTGTAGTACTAGAGCGTATATTATGATTACACCCAGTCATGTTCATGTCAGATTCCCTATGCATGAACTCGTGTGTTAGCATAGATTGATGTGCACTTGATTTTACTTATGCTACGATTGAGATGTTATGATTGGCGTATTTCTGGATTTACTGTTGATTTACATTTGATTTCATACTTATACGTAGTATGATTTTTTAGAAACTATAAATGTTTTACGACGAGGGGTTAGTATGTTCAGAAAATAAATGTGTTTATAAACCTTTGTTTTTGCCCACTCACCCTTATGTTTTTCGCCCTTCCAGGACTTAGATAGTTGAATTCTCTATGGTGTACAAGGAATCTCTGGTGGTTTTGACATATCCATAAATAAATGTAGGGGGCTTTTCCTAGTTTTGTATTAAGTACTTTAACTAGTTTCGACCGCACTACTTTTGTCGTACTATCATCTATGCTCTGAACATTTGTGTTTTATGGGTTTTTCCTACTACTGCGCACTCTCTGTATTAGTTTAAATAAATGTTAGTTTTGGCGTAAATTTATCCATATTTTTATGCTTCACTTTCCTTTTTGGTTACGTCACCTTCAGATGTTGGCCAGCATGCCTCGACTTCGGTTGGGTGTGTCATTATTTATAATTTATAACTTTATTTTCAAAAAGTGCTTTGGCTAAGATATTAGAGCAAGTCCACCCTTAAAAAATGTGCTGGCACTCAGCCCATTTAATTCACTCAGTGAACAGTGATAGATTCCATGAACAGGTTAATTGGCCGAATGCATATCCACCCCTAAAACTAAATTTCAAATTTTTTTACCATTGGAAATCCAACGGCTCAGAAAAATAGTCGTTGGAAATCCAATGGTCCTTTCCACATACACGGAAGAACCTCGTAGTGCGCTTGCACAGTGGGCCCCACCTCTGCGATGCTGTTAACCACTTGCGACCACGTGCGCGTGTTTTCCACGCGCCAAGTGCAAAAAAAAAAAAAATGGAAACGGCATGTGACGTCACACTGGCGTTAACATGATGTCACATATCTAGGCCTTGACTCAACACATTTTGGGCCAGCCTATAAGACGGCTTAGGCTGGGTGCTGGCCTATTAGGCTGGACTGGAGCACTTTTTGTGGGTGTCGGACCATTTTGTGGACTGTGAGCCGGCCTATCCCTTTGGGGTGGACTTGCTCTTAGTCTACAATATTCAAAATATTGGATCAGGATCATTTCTTGAGCAATGGGTGAGGATCCTCCTGACCAAGCCCATCGGGTTGTTGAAATTTTAACTTTTAGAGGAGCCCTCTGTTTGTAGCCATTGGATAAAATTTCAATGGTCAGATGAGCTTGGTCAGAATACCTTTGCTCAGGGAAGAATCTTGATCCCAAAATATTGGTGATATGACTATAATGTATCAAAATTATCACTACAACAAAAGACTTTTTAGTGAGGAAACTTTCAACAACAGATTCAGAATAAGCAAAACGACGAACACTTTTGATCGCTATAATGTTTATTTATTATATAGATAAATTACATTTTGCACTCTTGAGTTTCAATGCAATTGCAATCTCATTCAACACCTTTAAAACATTTCAGTTTTATAAATTTACTTAATATTTATTGCAATTTCATACACATGTTAGTTAAACCGTTAATTTGACTGTTAAGTGATGATGTGACAATTATAAGTCGCATATTTTTGCTGATGTGCCAGTCAACTGGTCAATAAATTATAAAATAAAGATTTAATTATTTAAATAAAGCCAAAATAAAATAAATAAATAAAACATAAAGAAGATTGCTGGTGCTGGCTGGACTGGACACACTCGACGGCGAGACCATCCTGGCTCCTGTCCAAGGTCCGACCCGACCTTATCCTCCCTCCACAACCCAACCCCGACTGACCGCTTGACTTCCCAGAGCCACCATGGTTCAGACCTCCACAGTGTTCTTAGAATCCGACATCAATCTTCAGGCTCCGTCTCTGGGTCGTCGTTAAATCTGACGAGGAAGAATGAGGGATTGTGATGGATAGAGTGGATGGGAGGGTGCTTGTATGTGGCGTGCGAGATGAGAGAGAGAGAGAGAGAGAGAGAGAGGATAGAGCAGTGGAAAGCCTGCGTGTTGGGCGTTGGGTTCATCCTGCTTTTCTACATATTTTTGGATTACGGAAGTGAGAAATTGGGTGTGTGGGACTTGTTAAGAAATGTAAATTTCATGGTGCTAAATGCTAGAGGGATTGTGGGGTTTGGAACTGGGCGGGATTTGAAGGTGTTTCCATGGACGATTATTGAGATGCAATGTGGAAAGATGGAGATGCAGAGGAAGAGAGAGAGAGAGAGAGAGAGAGAGAGAGAGGTAGCTGGAGAAAGAGGAAGGGGAGGTTTCGTTTTTAACTTTTTATTCAATTTTTTATTTTTTTAATATTTAATTATTTTGATTCACCACAGCATCAAAATATGTTAGTTTATATTTGTCATCACACTACTTAACGGTCAAATTAATGATTTTACTAATAGATGTATGAAATTGCAATAAAATGATAAATAATGTATGAGATTAAAATGTTTTAAAAATATTGTATAAGCTTTCAATAACATCCCAATCTGAGAGGACCCTTATTGTATTGTGTAAAGTGACACTTGCTTTTAAACAACCTCTTTTCTTTTATTTATTGACGAAAAAAATTTCTTTTCTTTTTCAAGTCTATGAAAAAAAGTTAGTTAAATCAACCCAAATAAAAATACCAAAACGAAAAACATGGTACTCAAAGAAACCAAAGAAAAACCAACCCCACACATGGAGATGGCCCAAAGAAAATTAGAACCATAAATGACACATGGGGAAGTAGATTTGTATATAAAGTTGGCGTCGAAGACCAATCTTCTCTCTAGAGACGGATGAAAATTCTAGTCATTTAGTCAATCTTCCCCCACCATCCTCTCCTTCCCCTCTCCTTCCTCTCTCCCTCTTTCCCCTCTTCCTACCTAAACTCCTATATATCCGATCCTCCACTATTCTCCAACCTTATACACAACAAAGCTTAAGCTAATTAAGCTTAATACTCCAGACATGGAGATGCAAGTAGCTCTTCCAGTTCCTCCGGTGGACTTCAACTTCGACAGCAGCGCCTGCTCCTCCCCTTACATGACCGCTCCTTCAAGCCCCACCAGATTTGGCAACTACTTCTTCAGCGCACCCACCAGTCCCACCCGTGCCTCCACCTTTTACAGCCACTTCAATGACCTCTCCATGGACAACAACCCTAGACTCTCAGCCTGCACAGTCCCTTTTAAGTGGGAAGAAAAACCCGGAATTCCGAAATCAAGAGCTAGCTTTAGTAACGATCAGAATCATCATCATGAGGAGGATTTTGAGTTCGACTTTAGTGGTCAGTTGGAGAAAGCTTCTTTGCCGGCGGACGAGCTCTTCGATGGCGGCAAGATCAAGCCTCTAAAGCCGCCGCCTCGCTTACAAGTTGGGAGGAATAGAGGAGTACATGATCAAGGTCCCTCTAGTCCTTCACCGAGGTCACCGTCGCCAAGAGCGTCAAGACTATCCCAAGGAAGGAAACTAGTCCAAGAAGTTCTATCCCCGCGGCATCACAGAAAGAATCATCGTACTGATGACCCTTTCGCGGCTGCGATGGATGAGACACGAAAGGATGAGTATGAAAATCAAGAGGGAAGACGCGGGAGGGAAAGATCTGCCTCCACTCATAAAAAGGGAAGCAGATCTTTGTCTCCCTTGAGGGTGTCAGATATCATGTTCGAGATCCAAGAAGACAACGCGATTTCTTCAACAGCAGTCAACTCTAACAAGGCCTCTACTTCTTCAGCATACTCTTCGTTTTTATCAGCGATCTCGTTCTCATCGAAAGGAAACAGAAAATGGAAATTGAAAGATTTATTGTTGTTTCGGAGTGCATCAGAAGGCCGAGCCACAGCGGGCAAAGACCATTTGAGGAAGTATGCCATGTTGTCGCCCAAGACGA
Source organism: Pyrus communis (assembly GCF_963583255.1). Classification (NCBI taxonomy): domain Eukaryota; kingdom Viridiplantae; phylum Streptophyta; class Magnoliopsida; order Rosales; family Rosaceae; genus Pyrus; species Pyrus communis. The sequence continues at coordinate 8,827,101 of NC_084805.1, read as the reverse complement.
AGAGTAGTAGTAGCGTTGCGGAGGACGTGAAGAACTCGAGTTTCCGGTCCACTGACAGCGTGGGGTCGGTGAGCTCGAGGAGGAGAGGACCGGTTTCGGCGCACGAGTTGCATTACACCGCGAACCGGGCGGTTACGGAGGAGATGAGGAGGAAGACCTTCTTGCCTTACAAGCATGGGCTCTTGGGGTGCTTGGGGTTCAACCCTGGTTTGCACGAGATTTCCAGAGGTGCTTTTGGGTCTTTGACACGTGGTGGAGGGTGCAGATAATAACTCGACCGGCCGTAGATATTTTTTGTATTTACAGTTTCTTTGTTGTGGAATATAGATGTTTGAATTTTACTCACAAGGTTGATCAACTTGATCTTGGTTTTTTTGAGTGTTCGATTATGGTGGTGTCTCTATCACTAAAACGGAATCCAAATTGTATGAAACATGCATATATACACAAACAACCAACGTTTTGCGTTTGGCTGAGGAACAATTTATCAAAGTAAAATTTGATCACTACTACCATATTCAATTTTAGGTCAGATTTCTTTTTCTTGTACTTTTCTTTTTTGTATTTAGAATTTTCATCCTCTATTGCCTTAATTATGTCGATTGCATTGAGTTAATTCATAACAATATCTTTATGTTGTAGAAGATTTATGTTATGAGAACTGTTGGAATATTGGCATCCTTATACCTGCAAAAACAAAAAACAAAAATAGTGACATCCTTCATCCCCGAGGTGTTCCGATTCAGGAAAGAGAATCTGTAACGTTATTGAATATCATTGTCTACTTTGAATTAAAGTAAAGAAAAAGAAAACTAAAGACTTCTTCAACGTCTGCTTTATCTCATTTTTCATGCCCTTTTACATTTGAATAAAGCATGACAATGTACGCAATCACATTATTTCCCTCTATCCAAAAAGATGAGAGAAAAAAAACATGCATTTCCTAATATCACCGTAGTAATTCCCTATACGAATATTCCTAGCTCAATGTGTAGAAAAAAATTATGACGAACAATATTTAATAGTAGAGGTCCTAGCTGGAGGATAATAATGGATTTTGTCACACCTTACTACTAGAGAAATTTTGATGTTAGTAACTTTGGCAAATGATATACATCACCATTATTGTGCTAATTATCTTAAAGCTTTTATCAAAAAATTAATAAACATAAAGAAGATAGAGGATGAAGAAGGACTGACCGAGGTAATTGGATTTTCTCCTTTGTTTTTTTTTTTTTTTTTTGATCAAAAAATTAATAAACATAAAGAAGATAGAGGATGAAGGAGGACTGACCGAGGTAATTGGATTTTCTCCTTTTTTTTTTTTTTTTTTTTTTGGCTTTTTCCTTTTCTCCCATCTTCTCACATTTTGTTCTTTTATATTGTAAGAAAATTAAAATAAAATATTAAGATGATTTAATCGTAACTGTTCAAGTAAGAAAGAAAAAAAAAAATTCCTCCTCCTCTGACCCAGGACCACACCCCAGACAGGCGCATGAGAATCGAAGAAAAAGATTTACGCCCACAATTATTAGGTCGGTTGTGTAATCATTATAGCAGTAATGTTTTGCAGTGTAAAGTTATCTAATTGGGTTTCTGCCACCCTTAATCAAGCAAAAGTTGAAGAATCATTCAATATTTTTTACAAAACCCACCTTTTCTTTCTTTATTGTGTCAATTTTGCAACCATAAGTTCGTAAATCCCTACACAACCTGCAATGATGCATAGTAGGGTTCCCATTTAGTATCTTAGGCCCATGCATCATGTGCTTTGCCTAAGAAATGGACCAAAAGTAATTCGGTGTCAATAGTGTGCTACTGTACCTTCAAGTTTTAAGCAATGAGAAAAACGTAACATGCATGAAATATCGATATTGTAGTTTGGAAAAATGGTAGGTGGTTGATGCTGAAATTTGAGAACTATATTTTGGATTGAAACTTGTAGCTGACAGATGTATTTCAAGATTATATGTGGAGATGTCAATTGGGCTCTTGTGGTAAACTTAATTAATAATATCATTGATACCAGCTTTCATCTTCTTGTCAACATTAGTACAGACAACCTATGACACACATAGCCAAATGCAAGTAGATGTCATGCCAATCAGAGCTATAATATAGATATTGAGTACCATTATTTTGAGAATCTTTCTGATTAAATTGGAAGTCGATTATTTGATAATATGATGGGAGTCTCCAGTACTCCTTATCTGTAATAACTCGTTGATTTAGTGTTTGGGGTGATCCACCCTCTTATGTTACCAAACAATATTGTATTTCATCAAACAGAATTTTAATTAAGTTACATGTACCTTGGAAAGGTTGTAATTGTACTAGCAACTCATCTTATATATCTTAAAATTTGCGAGTACTATAAACAAATTTAATATCGTATTAAACACGGATGATTATTTGCTTTACCGACAACCAGTTTCAACTTTCTTAAAAGTTTTAAGCTCACATCTCATAACTTGTTGAATAAATAAAATGCAGTATGAAAAGAAATCTTGAGCTCAAATATTATAAGCTACGAACGTACATTTAAGAAAACCTCACGCATAATTAGGGCAGGACAGACCATGATGCGATGCAAGTGACTAGTGATGCAACTCCACAACATTCTTCCACAAATGGCCCCTTTAAAAACCACTATTTTTCTTTCTGGATCTTAATCAAGCATTAGGTTCAGTTTATGTACTTCATTCAACCGACCTTCGATCAATTACAAAAATTGGCTCGCCGCTCGCAACCTTTCGGTTACTCAGTTCATTCTTCATTATTCTAGTAGAACGATAGCGGATTAAATAATTAGTTGTTAGAAGTGAGATGTATTAAAAAAGAGATCGAACTCGTATTAAGATGTATAGATACAATTGCTTTACGCTACCGTTGTAATGCCATCTGCCTGCGAGAGTCCATCCTTTACTATTTTAGATATAAAAAATCAAGATCAGGGTAAAACTAATATGCTATTATGAATCAATGTATGGAATTCTCATATATATAATATACAAGTAACATTATACTATAAACTTCTATAAACCAAATAACAGAATTCAAACTCTAAACTTATGTAAACCAAATAAGAGAATTCAAACTTAAGTGTAGAGAAAAAAGTATATTGCTTTAATCAATTCACCCTACTAATATGTAATCGTATGGAATGAATTTTTAGTTTATACTCTGCAAACTATGTCTTCTCTTCGCCTGTATAAATATATAAAGAAAATTGTAACCGTGGTCCTTCAACTTTAACTCAATTGGAGCAATGGTCTCTTAACTTCTCAAAATGTACAACAATGGTCTCCTAACTCCTCAAAATGTACAACAATTTTCTTTTTCTTCAACTTAGTTAGAACTTCCGTCAAAATGAGTCATGTTGAAAGAATCATTGCTACAATTGGGTTAAAATTGAGGGATCATTACTCTAACTGAGTTAAAGTGAGGGACTATTTCCATCAAAATGAATCATGTTGGAAGAATCATTTAGTTTTTCATATTTGCCTTTTGATTCAGCCTCACGTGCCATGCACTTGACTCATTTTTTTGAAAGTTTTAATTAAGTTGACGAAAATGACCATAACTGCATATTTTTATGAGTTAAATGACCAATAGTTATGAATTTTAGTTCCATAACTGCATATTTTTATGAGTTAAATGACCAATAATTATGAATTTCAATTAAAGTACCATAACTCAATTAAATTATAGTTAAAAGATCATTACTACATTTTCTCAAATATCTAACAAGTCAAAGACGATAAAGATCATAAAATTGGACGGGATTATGTTAAGAACAACAATTCATGCATTTTACGACGAGCCTATATTATTGTTTAACTTTTTATATAATGTGCGCGTGACCAACTGTCTATATCGTTTTCATTACACGTAGCAGGACTTTGCTTTTTACAGATTCCCATTGTTGCTGGAAAAAGAAGGGCAAGCAGCAATGCATGCATAACCTAGCTTTATTGAGAGAATGTGTCTATTATGGATAATGGAGACCCATATAAATCCGACAATTAGGGTTACTTTTTTCCCCTTTTAACTTTGGAGGTCGTTGAATGTTGAGAGTGAAAAAAGTGAAATCATTAAAGATAGTGAAATAATTAAAAAAAAAAAAAAAAAAGTGAGGAAAGAAAGGAGCATGGGCTTGATACAATTATATGGAATGATTCTTAATTAAGAGTGTCGATAGACCAACTCAATTTCCTTATTTTCCCATCCACGTTATAATCTCATCCACTATTAAAGTTTAAAATTTTGAAATCATATTTTTCCACCCACTATAATTCCTAAAATAACCTTCACCACAGTTCCATTGTTCCGCTTTCACCGCCAAGAGGACAAAATAGATGATGGGATGGAACTTAACCTAATTAATTAAACAAAAATTTTGAAAAAAATTTCTATATCCAAATTCCAAAAATTTCTGAAAAATTCTGAATGCACTACAACGAGATGCCTTGAAAATTGGATGGAACCTAATCTGATAAAACAAACCCAAAATTTGCAATCATCATGATCGTAATCCAATATTAGACGATATCATTTGCATAGAATAATATGCAGAGTAATCAAACCCTAATCATGTAAATTCAAGCTCATTTGAATTGATTTTGAGGAAAAAATGGCCACCACAGTCGGGATTTCAAATTCAAAGAATAAAGGAATTTCAATTCAGAGAGTGCAAAATTTCAATTCCTCTGCATTTCAGTTCCTTTGTAGAAGATAGCAAGAATTTTTGAGGGCATGTGCGAATGAACTCCGAAGAAAAATTCCAGATTCAAAGAGAGAGAGATACAAGTCGTTGGTCAAATGCCATAAAAAAACAATTATATGACGCCTAAAATGTGCCATCATGTGCATGGTGTTTATTAGGGATGAAGAGAGAGAACTTATTTACTAAAATGATAAACAGGGGACGAGAGAGACGGTGGTGGTCGGTGGAGAAGCTGTAGCAGTCGATGTAGAAGGCGAGAAGAAATAAACCGAAGAGAGAAGCAAGAGGGAGAGAGAAACGGAATAGGGATTGAAAAGTCTTTTTCTAGAAAATTAAACATATTATTATTTTATTAAAATGTGGATGAGAAAATAGGACAATAAGGTGGGGTTCGTAGCACGCTTAATTATATATATATATATATATATATAGATATATATGAGAAGGCCCCAAATAATGATATTGAGCCAAAGGTACCAACTATATATATATATATCTATTCTATTAAGAGAAGAGGGCTTGTCAACTTTTTGTCCAATTTTCTTCTAATTTTGCCTTCACTTTTGAATACACAATGTTGACATGAGAAAGGCAAAAGAGTAATTTTGTATCTTTTGAACTTTTTCCCCTTTTTCCTATTTTGCCCTTACTTTTGATACACAATATTTATATAAGGAGGGTAAAATAGTAATTTTATATGGAAATATTTACATAAGATAAAAATATGCACTTATTAAGAGAAATTGTCCATCTATCATTTTTTTCATATAGGTAAGTGAAATCATGATGTTTTTTGGATAGTTTGAACAAACTGAAGCGGTTGCACTTGGGGAGAACGTGGGAGGAGGTGGGCGATTGTTTACATACACAAAGTGTGTGCTCTCTACTAGTGTGTGTATATATATATATGTGAACAATTATCTCAGTCTTTTATTGCATATATTGTTTGCGTGTGCTTTTATAATTAAAGATTAAGCTTGGAATAAGAGTGCATTTTTGCTCACTATCATTTAGTGTGGTATATGTTCACCACCCTATTTATCACCGTTAGATGAGTTTGAATTTTAAGATTTGTGCTTATCCACTACACGAATCTCGAAATTCAAATTTAATTAATAGTGACCACACTAAATGGTGGTGAGCAAAAATACTCCCTTGAAATAATGCAGTTTTTTTGCGGATTCTTGAACTTTTTCTTCGTAGAAAGTAGAAATATCATATTCAAAGGCAAAGAGAGAGTGAGCATGCATGGTTGTGTTTGAAAAGCATTTGGAATAAAGGGTCAAATATTGAAAAGGTTCAAAAGAGTCAAAAGTAACTTTGTGAACGAAGAAGAGAAAAAGAAGGATACTTCTCACACACTTCGCTTATTATCATATAGCGATATTCCTCTTTACTTATAAGTACGAAATTTTAGATTCGATTATCGTCAAAGATGAATTTAAACCACAATATTGTTTGCCCATTATGAGGCTAAACCCTATATACTAGGAATTCAAATCGAGCTGTGCTGGTTGACACTTGGAAGATGACGAAGCCATAAAGTATAATGATGTGGACAATGTGAATAAATTTAGCCCGAGTCTTACAAGGATACACTAAAAAAATGAATCTTACATGACACGACACGATAGTCAATAAAAGTCAACACTTTACCTTGAAGGGCATTTTCGTAAATTCACATTTAAAATTATAAAAATCGTAATAATTGGGGACGGGTTGTTACAAAACCCACCTTCTTATGGTGGTGCGTTACAAAAAAATATAAATAAAAATATTTTTTAAAAAACTAAATGCAAATGTGAACAAGTAAATGCCAGAAAATAAGGCTCACTAATGGATGTTTAAGATTGGTTCTATTACTATTTCTGAAGTAAATGTAAACTCAACTTTTTAATAGCTAGGTCTTGAAAACAATGGTTATATGTTAACGTAGGAAAATGGATCAACGTCTGAACATCAACTTGCAAATCCCGTCGGAAACTTGCAAGGACGAACACTCGAAAGATATGACCGGGCCAGGACGGTTTGGTATCGACAAAGTTTCTTAGATACTAAAATAAGAAAATGCAGGACAAAAGATGATTTTGAGAGAATTTTGATAGTTGGTGAGTTTATACTTGTGTCTGAGTTTTGGCCTATTTTATTAATTTGTACCAAGCACAATTTGATTCATAACCTACATATATACGCTAGGGTTTAAGGACTTCCCACCTACATAGGCTTGGAGTTTTCTCTTCTTTTGTTGCAAAATTTATATTACGTTGATGTAACTGAAGAGAAACTACATTCTTGTACTGCATGTTGTGACAAGTGATGCATACATATAACGTCAATTAATAATTTTATATTATATACCACTTCACGTGAAACTCAAGTGTAGAAGAACAGATCCCTCACATTACGCTAAACATGAATTTACAAACACAATCAGCCAACATCTGACCAAGTGTTGTCATTTAATCTTTGTTAATTTATCACCATTCGAGCTTTGTTTTTTTTTTTTTGGTCAAACATTCGAGCTTTATCTTTTTAATATTTCTGCTCCATTTCTAACCATAAAAGCTGCTGACCAATGAGAACTACTACTTTTCGTTTTCTTATCACAAACGATGAATGTACTTTCATTTTACATTAAGAGAAGAGGAGAGTTTGAACTAGTTACGTTGTGGGTTGAAAGAGGAAAGCCCTAGTCCAGCAAACTGACCATTACCAACGCGGTTTTCTTGCAAGTAACACAATACAACAACCACCATTTTGAAGCCTACCACCCACCAACCATCATGAAAGAAAGAAAGAGATAGGAAAGTTATTAGCACCAATATAATTAATTGAAGGAGCATTCAACACCCAAGGGTCTTTCAATATTATCTACACTAAAGGGGTGGAGTAGTGGGCTAAGCGTCACAATAGACTAGCAATAATGTGATTCAACTTCGCATTTTACAAGAATTGAACCTAATACCTCATTAAGAAAGAACTCATATTCCTCTTAACCAGACTGTTGGATTTATTCCAATGTAAATCACCCTCAAATGGTCTACAACATATAATAGGAATGTAATATTGGAGATTAATGTAGATATTGTGATTTGATTTCCTAAAGATATCAATCTTATATTAGGTGTCTTGTAATACAAGTAAGATTGATGGAGTCCTTGATTTTATGTGATTATGATAACTAACTGATAGGCTAAAAAAGTGGGATTTGGGATTCCTTTATGGATGGAACCTTAATGCCTTAGCCAACATAAATACTAAGGTCCCTGCAAACCCCAGATACACAACAAACGCTTCCCATAAAGTAGTTGTATCCGGCTAGGTGCTTTGTAGAAGACTTTGGTGTTGCCGCATCCCTCATCTTCTCCATTTGATCTCCAATGGCTATCCTTTCATGATCAGGTCAGCTAACTCCTTCGTTTGTGTTTTAATTATATAACCACATAAAGTTTACACAGACCACTCCACCCTCTGATATGTCAGAGAGCTCAGTTAACAACGAAAGACCAACCATCTCCCCAGACGACGCCGAGTAATACAGGAAATATCAAATTCAAACACGAAGATCCTCATCAAAAGAATCAAAGAAAAAAAAAGAATATACCAAATCTATCCTTACCCTTAGACAATGATTACTTAATAATTGAAGCAAATACTTCAGAAATAGGTAGGGGATCTGTTCTATATTTTTGTCTATTTTATCATAAGACTGTTTTATTAAATTAATTCTACTAACGTTTTCGTTATCTACAACTCTTATTATCTGTTCTTGATAATGACTCTATAATTTACTAACACTAAACCATTCTCCACTTTTATATAAGTTTTTTGGATTTAGTACTTAGTGAAAAAAAAGAACATTATACCAGTAAACGTCATGTTAACTTACAAATATAGATAACTCAATTTTGATGGGATAGTTGTTATACGGGTTTATGAAGGAAAAACAAGACAAAAAGTATTTCTTAGAAATGAAATAAATATCAGAGAAAAATGTTGAGCGATTGAACTGATCAATGTGATTGGTTTTACAGTTCCAGCTGCTGTCAATTTTGTCTGTATGTAAGAGTTATGCAGAGACAAGTTGATGCCCTAGGATGGGAAAATTTTGTCGTAGCGATAACTGGTCTTATACAATTACGATTTTGTCTGTAAAAGTCTTATATATAGACAAGTTGATGCCCTATGACAGGAATTTTTTTTTAGTTATAACCGGTTGTATACAATCACGATTTTGTTTATAAGAATCCTTCTATAAAGATAAGTTGATGTTCTAAAATGAAAAAAAAAAAAATTATATAATTATCACAAATATATAATTATGTATACACACGTTAAAACGGAGCAGGGCCCCTTGACTCTTGAGCGAATGCAAACCAACGTTTGATCTGACACAGTGTGAACAAGAGGCACTCATGTTGTTAGAAAATTCAACAATTAGACGTGCACTATCAATGGACCGCATAGCGATTTCAGAATTCAGAACAGACTCATTTCACTCCAAAGTCTTTGTATTCTGGCCGAAATCTAAGACCATTCTGCAAGTAGTCACAACGCCTACCAAGTCAATGATCTGATTGGACACAGAAATATATATATATATATATAACAAACGCCACGTGCAAGAGACAAACTGGTAGTTGTAATTAACTAAAATTCTCCTCTTATATTGGTTTTATACATATAAGGGTTGAATTCCCTTGCTAGATAACTAAAATAAAGCAGTCATTTCAATTTACTGTGTTTCGGATTTAACACTACATTTTTAATAATAAAAAATATGATGGAGTACAATTTTGCTTCGTTTTCTATGCACTGAGTTTTTCTAATGCAAGCATATGATTGAGAAATATGTGCAATGCACCTCCCCAAGCAAGTTTACTATTAACATTTTAAGTATGTACATTTCGGATGTGAGAGGAGGTTGGTGGATCGACAGTGAATTGATTTTGATCTACGTTCTATTCTATGTTCAACCAAATGAAAGGAATTGTCTAGGTTCACACCTCCACCTTACATCATTTATAATAAAGAACATTTATGAGTCACTTACGTCGTTGATTAAAAATCTCAACTCGTCGTCTAGGTTATGGACTTGAAATTACAACCCATCACACCTGAGTTGCATCTCAAGTAACATTGAGTTAAAGGGAAACTTGTTTAATTGAGTTCAAATTCTATTAGCAAATCTGAGCTTAGCCAAATTGATTAAAATAGTATGCTTCCCCTATGCACCAGCGTTCGAATCCCCCTATAGTCTAAATGAATGTGGTGTCGAGTATTTACTTATATAAAACGGAAGAAAAACACTTGTGGAAATTTCCAATTAGAATTAGTCGAGCTAAATAATGCTAATACATCCTGTTATAATGTTATTTATCCCATATTTTGATGATAGTGTAATATTCTCTTATCAAGTCTCGTTAGTAAAATATCAATCTTGAGCATACGTTCAATGATTCAGATTGAAACTCTGACAACATAGCATGCCATGCTAAACGACATAACATTTCCCATTCCAAGAGACACTTGAAAAAATTGAAAAGATACATGACTTGGGAGCTGGAGTTGAAAAACAGTAAAACCCGAAAGATCTGAAATGGGTGCTCTATGAACCAATCATAAACTCGAAATTCATGCTATAGTGCATAAAAACTAGTAAACATACTTTGCATCCATTTATCATGCTTGAAGTTACAATACTAATTTCCGTACTCTCTAACAAATGTTCCATATCCGAAATTTCATACAAGCACTGGAACAAAAACTATCGTTTTATAACACACACCTCCAAACCATCTCACCTCGTAAATTCTACGGACTTATGACAGTGATGAGATTACTTTCACCCTAATTGTCCAGCAGTTGCACATCAAAGAAGGCCGAGACCCCATTATTTTGAAGAACCTAACAATTCACATCTTTCATGGCATAACCCTCCAATCAATAAGGTCGCGACAGATTGTACAGATTAAAATACAAGGCACGGCTACTCACCCAATTGGCAATGCCACCAAGAATCTCTTAGCAATTGAAATTTAACGCAAGATGTCATGTTAGCAGCCGTTGCAAATATGCATCATTGCATTAAAATATTCTTCATGAATTCTGCAAAATAATTCCAGTAACACGCATCAGCATAATGAGATATATCAATTGAAGTCCAACTAGTTTGCCTTTCTTAAAACAATAGTTGGAAGAACAACAATTCCACATTTTATTTAGAAAGGGCGGCGATTTTAATACTCACATTTTATTTATTTGCACTCCTCCCTCTTATTTTTTTCTTCGGTAATTGAGCAAACGAAAGGAGAATCAAAACATAAAGCAAAGGGAGGACTGCAAAAAGACCAAATGGGAGTGTGAAAGTCGCAACTCTTCTAGAAAATCCACACCCCCAACATGTGTATCAGTGGCTCTAGGCTCCAAATCTAACAATATCAATACCCTTATACCGGAAAAATAGCTGCAGTTCGGATTATGAATTGCGAGCCCAAGTGTTTGTGAGACTCATCCCTTTCTACATCCAATTGTAATAACACCTGGGCTCTTTCGCATTCCTCGCTATTAGAACTATAAGGGTGCGTTTGTTGCACCGGACTATCTCAGACTGGACTAGGTTCAAAGACCAAGTTGGACTGGCTTAGACTAGACTAAGCTGGACTATCTTAGTGAAGCATTTGGTGCAATGTCGGACTAAAAAGCAGGACAACGAAAACAGACTGTCATTACTGAAACCCCAAATTTTAAAAATCCAAAACAGCATGTGGGTAGGACTTGGAATTTTGACAACTTTGGCATCCTAAATTCCCAAGTTCCATCTTATCCTTATCCCTTTTCAACCTTTTGAATAGAAAACAAAGTTTTTATTTCAATAGGAATTAGATTTTTTTGGAATAATGAATGCCAAAGAACGATACGTAATTGTGCATGACATAAAATCCAAATACATCTTCATAGCAAACAAGCTTGGAATGTGCAAAATTACATTAACAATAGTATTTAAAATACTTAATAACAAATAAAAAAATGGGATCCTTCCAAATGAGATAAAGAAGTACAGATTAAACAAGATGGGGCATGTTCCATTGGGTCAGGGAAATCTTAGGCAGGATCTCCTGGGCTTTAGAGAAAAAAAAATCATGGAAAAAATGCACATCAATATTCCAACATTTTCTGTACTCTGATCAGATTGCTAATCACCCATTACACTTTTACATCATCCTGCCCGCATTTTCAAATGCATTTTAAGCCCTAAAGTTTTCAAGAGAGAACAAGTATATGATTATTCAGCATGCATGGATGGAGCATTTGTCTGTACTCAAGGGACATCAAGTTTGTGTCTGTAATATTTTTTATATAGGACTGAGTGCATACATGTATTGTGCAGGCATATGGGTGCAGCAATAAAAGAAAACTAGTAAAAAGAAAACTGAAAAAAGAAATAGATGAGAATGAAACCTTCTTTTCACAAACCAAGTTCTGTTTTCTGAATCTGTAACTCCAATTGAATAAACTGCAACAACAATAGAGAACCAATCAGAATACTTGTGTCGATCATGACAAAATTAAAAAAAAATAAAAAAATAAAAAAATAAAAAGACCTGATAAAAGTTGAATGGAGCCATCAAATAGAGACCAGATATCAATCATTTATCAGGTATCTACTTTAAAAAATGCAAAAAAGTTGAAATTTGAAAACCCCAAATTCTAATCTCAATTTGATCCTAAAAATCAAAACCCTAATTTGTTCAAGTGCAGAGGTCTATTATTGAAAATTTCTCGAACCCAAAACAACTAAATCAAACAAAGCCCAGTAAAATCACGATCTGCAAAACAAATCGAAGAAATAAATCTCGGATTCGAAGTTTACCTGACAAGAGGAGCAGATGAGGGCGAGCAGGACGAGGATGAGGGAGTAGGGCAACGACGGATCAGGGCGAGGAGCGAAAGATGTGCGACTCTCTCTCTCTCTTGCAGGATGAGCGAGGTTCTCTCTGGCAGGAGGTCTTACGAGTCCAGGGGAATTTGGGGTTCTTGGCTAAGAACTCCTAGCGAAGGGTTTAATCTGAGCGAGTCCCATCTTCCCAATAAACCTAATCCTTGTGCATACCAAACATGGGACTACACTAGCAATTAGTCTAGTCTAGTCTAGTCCAGCCCCACCTAAGAAGGTCAGACAAACACCTGCCAAGGTTCCAAATAATTGGTGTTACTTTTGCACTCAAATCAAACAAACTAAAAAATCAATTTTATTACCTGTAAGGCATTATATGTGACCAATCTTTTCCAAAGCTAAACATTAGAAGAATCATGCACAGGCCAGGTGTGCAATGTGATGGGGATTTACAGAGGAAGAGGAGAAACTGGTGTCTTGGATGACAGTGTATTAGTTAAAAGGAGATCAAATGTACGAAAAAAATACTATTTTGTGTATAACCCTATTATTAATTAGGTAAAGTAATAGGGGCACAGTTAACGTTTCATATATGATGATTGACCAAAAGAGTTCTCCTAATGATATTATATTTATGTATATTTACGTATATAAAGTTCGAAAAAAATGTTCAATGCAAAAACATATATGCTTATTGAGCTGATAAAAAAACACTTGGCCACTAAGGGTTGCACTAGAAACACCTTTAAAAATACTGATGAAACTAAATAATGAAATAACTAGAAGACATTAACTCTATTTCGACAGCCTTCCGTCATAAAAATAAGAACATGCAGGGGATAAAAGAAAAAGATGGAGAAAGATCTGGTTCAATAAAAGAAAAGGAAAAGGAAAACTTAAAGCATACCTTTTGAGTGAAGGTCCTTAAAGATATGAACTTGCTAGAGCAGCCAAACTATTGCGGCCGGTAAAGGCCAAGCAATGGTTTCTCTCTCTCTTGAACTCTCTTTCTTGCAGCCTCCCTTGCTTTAAGTGCAGCTGCTTCTTCGACGGATATAGCCCTTGGCTTCTCATCTCTCTTTCTCTTTCCAACAGCAACAGACGAAGGAGCACCTTTAACAGATCTCTTAGGATTTAATGAAGATGAAACCACTGGCCCAGGTGGAGGCCCGTTTTGAGCTTTATCAGCACCTTTGTTTTCTGATCCTGCACCTGAGGTTGACGCTGGCTTTTTCAAAATGGTTTTTTTTATATACAGCATTTGATAAGAACTGCGGGTTCGCATATGCCTCTTCCTGTGTCACCCACTTGCCTGTTGTGTTTCTTCAAGTAAATATATCAACTACAACACATATTCTAAAAGGATGGTTAAGCTAACACAATATTCAGAATATAAGTCCAGTGAGTCAATACCTATAGAATCGGAATAATAGAAGCCCGCATTCGTATCATAGTAAAAACCGTTACTTTGATTGTAGTAATAACCTGATGTGCTGTTATACTGCCATTCTGTCACCAATCAGAGTTAAATCAGTTTCAATAAATAAGAAGTAAACAAGAACTATTGATCAACAAAGCTTAAGGCATGCTTCGTCAAACAGCAATAAAGGACCCATTTAGTACCAAATAATATTCATGAACCACCCTAAAGAGATGCTTATTACATTTTGAAATACTCATTTCTGTTCAGCAATTATTCGCATACTATCAAACCGGACAAGGGTGGCAAGAGATCAACCTAACAACACAATGTCTAGTTCATTCTAGGCAATTTGCATAACTTACTGGCTTAATGTCTTCATCTCCTGGTCAACATCCCTAACCCAGCAGTGAAATTTTGTTTTCCACTTGTTAGAAAAAAGAAACGAAGTAAAAAATAATATCACTAGCTTTTAAGGAACCATGCCTTCCTTTTTCCTTTTCTCCTCCCTTGTAGAGTGCTTGCTTCGGCAAAATGCCTCAAGAGTAGTTTCTCAAGCTTCGCTGGTTGAGAAATAAATTTTTTACATGCAGCCCGATTGTTGTATTGTCTAAACATAATTGCCTCAGAGTAGTTTCTCAAGCTTCTCTGGTTGAAAAATAAATTTTTTACATGCAGCCCGATTGTTGTATTGTCTACACATAAAAAAACTAAACAATGTTCTTATTATCGTGAGTTGTTCAAGAGTTGAGCTGTAAGCAAGAAGTTCAGTTATTCAATAGTCCTATACTCCTATTCCAACATTCATGGTACTCTGGGACTATAAACCATATGGCCAAGTAGAATAAACTAAGCTTTTGATTCCATACCAGTACAGAGAAAGGAAAAAAGATGCATCAGATTGTCAAAAATAATGAAGCGGGGTTCTCCAAAGTGATTGAGGTGTAATATACAGGCTTATTCCATAGCGTGAAAGAATAGTGTAGCCCTAACTTTGCAATAACAGTGGGAAAAAAATTTACAGTGCTTACTCTCTAGTTCATCATCGTCAACCTCAAATACACGAGAATCTTTAGCCTCCTTTAAGTTTGCCACATCCTTTTGATAGCTGCGCTTAGCTTTCTGTAAACATTCAGGACCAAAAAAAAATCAGCATAAAGAAAATTTTCTCAGGTCAGTGTCTCATAGAAAGAAGAATTTGTCTACCAAGAAAGCTAAATTTATAAGTTTTACAATAAATCATAATTCATAAGACAAAGGAGTGGAGGAAATAGTTGTGCTCAACTTTTTCACAAATTCTGGTTTGCCATTCAAATGTATTTGAAAACATAATTAGTTTTGAATTGATAACAGCTACTCTCGGACTGCTAACAAAATGGCAATATCGATGAGAACAAGAATAGGAGTGAACCATAGTATTAAAGAGGAGAAGCACTACCACCAAAGAATTGCCACTATAAAATGAACCTCCATTATCCGAATAGATGTGTTCATACATATATTAAAACCACTTATAACTTCGAATAACCTTTTGATACTCACTGATTCAATTTGCAGAAGGGCGCGCTCCGCTTCCTTTTCTTCCTTCTCCTTTGCAGGCTTTTTCTTTTCGCATATCAGCAAGCTTCTTAGCAACATTATCCTTGTGTCGTTGACCAAGCTCATGATTTCTAATGCTGGAAGGATTGTACGATATGTAGATTTTGCCGAAGTCACACCATTTGTTACCCCGGCTAACCCAATACTGCAAACAGAGAAGAAAACGGAGAAAAACTAACAAGGCAAGATAATATACACAAAACAAGCCATAGTCAGCGCAGCAGAAAGGGAATTATTGAAAATCAAATCGAATCGCACCCAAAATGTTAAAAAGAAGAAGATTATTCTTTTCAGACTTCCGAGTAGTGAATTTCGAACACAAGCTTTCTTTCAGCATACTAAATAAACTAACCATCAGGCATCAGTGTATCACTATGCTTCTGGAAATCAAACAAGTTTTCGCCTTTCGGAACCTTTGAATTGCAATGGATATCAAAACAGAGCCAAAATCGCTTTCTTTTTATCCCCAAATCAGAACAAACGTGCCGGGATCACATAATTAGCAACACAGATTTCTAACTATTAGCATCAAATGGGTCCCAATGCAGCCATAACTCTAACATTGGCAAGAACACGAAGCAGCTAAGTAAATCTTGTTACTCGCATAACGGGTTTTGCTTATTATTCATGAATATTGCTCTTCAATTAATCAGTCAAAATTAGGAAGAAAAAAGATCAAGAAACCTTGCTGTTCAAAATTAGTAAAAAAAAAAAAAAAAAAAAGTTGAAGGCGGAGGAGGATACCTCAGTCATGGCGACGAATTGGGAGTTGTGAATGTGGTGGGAGAAAAGCCCTAAACCAGATCGTTAGGGCAAATTTGTCAGATTGAGACAGGAATTCCATTTGGCGGGTTAAACTCCGACGACTAGTTGAGTCGGTCTTATTAATTTCTTAAATCCATAACTCCTCTGTTATCTCTTAAATTAACAAAAATAAAATACAAAAAAAACAAGAGTCGCCGACTCCCGCCTCTGGTATTCTTCTCTTCCTCTTCTGATACAACAATTTTCTTTCTACCCAGTCCCCATGTCCAAGCACTGAACCATAGAACCAAATATCTCACTCAAAATCCCTTACCCCTTTCCTATGCGACCTCGACGCCGCCTCCGGAACCTTATTCGCGTGGCTAAGCTTAGCGGAGACATGAGCAAAGCCGAATCCAAAGTAATCTTTGAGCTTCGTCGCCCTTCTCAGCTTGAATTGCGTAGAGTTGCGAGCCTTGAGGTAGCTCTGAACATCTCCTTGCAAACAATTGTGTAGTAGATTCAAATTGATGAAATCAATCGAAGAATTTCCAAATCGTATGTGTGATACAGATGTGTAGGGAATATGGGGATGCGATGGAGGAGATCGCGGCGGAGAGATGGAGGAGGAGGACGGTCGAACGAGGCGTTTCTCAATGTCTTGGACAGTGGCGAGAGGGCTCGGAGTCGATTTTTTTTTTTCAACTTTAGGAGTTCAAACGTGTAAAGTGGACAGGTGTCGCGCTTTTAGAGAGTCCACATGCCTTTTTGGATGCGGGAGATTTTATCTTCAAGAAGTAAACATGTCATGATTGAATAAAACCTTGATCAGTATCTTAACTACGGATGGGAACGGTTCCGCTCTCAAACTAAAATCGAAATCAGAAAATATCAACGGTTCAGTGCAATTTCCTTCAAATTTATTACTAAACTTTATTTTTTTATTTACGATGATTCATGTTCAGTTCATATCAGTTTGCGATTCTAATCAAAATTATATATATCAGAATATGATCAAGAGACAAAGATTTTGATAAAGATTTTTATACTCTATTGTAACCTTTGGATCTTATAACATTGAAAGGTGTTGATTAAGAGTTATGTGGAGACTTTTAAACATTAAATGAATTGAATGATGATGTGGAATATATAAATTAAAAAAAATGGTAAAATAAAATTGAATTATTATTATTTTTTTTAAAAAAAAAAGTTAAAATCTGATACAGAAAAAATATGAAACTGAAACATGAAGAGAAGAAGCCTAAATTCAAAATCTTCTTTCTTGGATCTTGGGTTGTTAGAGTTTTGCTATGGAGGCGACAAAGTGATTGAGTTGTTCGTCTAAACTTAGAGTGCTTAAATCTTCTCAAGATAAAACCCTAACTTTTTTTTTCTTAAAGCAAAACTCTCTCTTTGCTTAGTAGCATGTTTTATTGTTCACTAGGGTTCATTGTTTGAAAAGGCAAGAAGAGTTTACATTTTCACACAAAAAAAAGGAGAAGACTTTCAACCAAGGCATGGAGTTGCAGGCCTCATCGCTAAACAAAGAGGAAGATGGAGGTTAAAGGATTTTTAGGGTTCTGTTTTTTTTTTTTTAATTAAAAAAAATCTATTATTTTTATCGTATAAATATATTTTTTAAATTAAATTAGTGTTTTCCTTATTAGTTATAATCCAAATCATCATCCAATTCATTTAAAGTTTAAAAGTCTTCACATAACTCTTAATCAATACCATTGGATATTATAAGACCTAATAACATTTTTACACTCTTCTTATAACATCCAACGGTATTGATTAAGAGTTATGTGAAGACTTTTAAACATGAAATGAATTGGATGATGATTTGGAATATAACTAATAAAGAAAATACTAATCTAAATTAAAAATTAATATCTAATAGGATAAAATTGAAAAAACCAATAATCAAACTTTGAACCTAGCGTAAAAAAATAAGAAAAAAAAAACATGAAAATATTGTAACCTCCATCTCCCTCCTTGCAATGCCTTGGATGAAATCTCCCCTTTCATTTTATAAAAATTGAACCCTAATAAATAACAAAAAAGGAATGATTTAAAAAAAAAAAAAAAAAAAGAGGTGATACCAGGGATTGGATTTATACTCAGCGGAAACGGAATTGCTATAATAAAAAAAAATTGAAAGCGCAAACGAATGAAATCAAGTTGTTTGTTTGATTCGAAATGCTAAACAAAGTAGAAAAATCATCAATGACCTAAATCGACAAAACTAAAAAGATTTTGTAAAACCTAATTTAATCACCCTACATATATGAACAATAATATACGATTTAGGGTTTTGTACATTTTGCTTACATAATAAAGATTCAAGAGACTAATAACTTGATTCATTGTAGAAGGCATCAAATTTCATATCAATCCTATGAAAGTTGCAGACCTCATTGGCAAAGAGGGAGATGGAGGTTACAGTACTTCGAATCAATGGAATTCTACCTCCTTTCTTGTTTGCACGCTTAAAACTAGGGTTTCTTCCTTTTTAATTTTATTTTTAATTACCTTCCATATTTTATGCTTTTTGAATTATATTTTTATGTTTAATATTAGTTAAAATCCACTTAAGCATCCATGTCATTTAATGAATGAATATGAACCTTTGGATGTTTTGTAATCTGAAGTTTTTAAAAAAGTGTAAAAATATTTGTCAAAATGTTTGTCCCTTTATCATATCCCTATATATATATATATATATATATATATATATATATATATATATATATATATATATATTTTTTTTTTTTTTTTTTTGAATCTTCTACTTTCCCGGTTATTATGCCCACCACTCCACCCCAATACCGAGCTAGAACATGCCATACATATTTGTGCCAGCAAGAAATATAAATTCAACTAATGACTAACAATGCTACTTCCTGCACACTCTTAAATAAAATAAAATCCGATATTGGTAAACCATTAGAAAACATCAACTAGAGCTTATAAGAAAGAAAACTTATGTTTCGTGTATTATTAGATGGAGGCTACGTGTTGGGATAATGGATGAGGAGAAGAATTGAAGAAAAAAAAAATAAAGAAGAGAAGAACTGAAGAAAATGGGAAGAGGTGTGGTGCGAAAAAAGAAGAGAGGAGAGAGGAAGAGATAAGAAATAAAAAAAACAATAATGTCAGGTTTAAGCATGAGAGGTTTTGACACACTCCGACCCAGAATGTCCACCTAGACTCCGAAGCGAGCTGTGTTGGCCGACACCGGGAGGGTAATGAAGCCATAAAGTGTAGTGATGTGGAAAATGTAAGTAAATTTAAACCTAAAAGTGCCTTAAGTATGAGAGTGTGTTTGTGAGCGAGAATGAACCCATTTCACACATGATGTCAGAGCATAAGTAAAGTACAGTAGAGTGGATTGAGAATTATATCATCGAAGGTAATCTCTAATACCAAGATTTACCACAAATCCTCGTTGATACGAAAGCTTAGCTACTAAAACCTAGAGGGGCGAAAAATAAGGGTGAGTGGGCCTAAAAATAAAGCTTTGTAAAAACCTTTTCGAAAACATAATAACCCCTTGCCGTAAAATAAGTATAGTTTCCAAAATATACATACTATGTATAGTAAGAAAATACTTACCGTAGCCTGCAATATCTCAAGAATTCATTATGGCACAATATCTCGTAAATAAGTGCATGACATAAGTAAACATATCATATCGAGTGCTCATCGACACGTGCTGACACATGAGTTCATGTAGAGATATTCTAACATGAACAAGACAGGGTGTAATAATGATATACACTATAGTACTACAATCACGTGAAGACTAGCGCTATGCGCAGCACATACGAGTCCTAATTGCCTATAGTAATCTAGGACATGACTAGCTACATTGGATCCAAAGTGAGCGTACAGTGCGATGTGCACATACAGGTGAGTACTAACACCAGTTCAGCAAATGATGAACATATAACATAAATATAGTCATGCCATAGTGATTCAATAATTCTAGTCAACATAACATTATTCATAGTCGTAAACCTAAATTAAGGCATCATGTAAGATTTATAATGATTTTCTAATTATCTTCGCTACGTCATTTCTTATAAAGACCCACTCACAAATCATTATTAAATATAGAAACTTCATTATTAAATAAATATATATATATATATGGAAACCAAACAATTATATGTATATATAAGAAAAAAGACCCACTCACAGATCATGTCGTCGAGTCGAACCCATCTCGTAGCATCGAGAGTCCTTGCAATGTGTTTCGCCTAGAAACGAAACCATTTATGTAAATACGTTAGTATGGCTAATAAAGAAACTATTTTAAAACAATTGAATTTTGGAAAACGGAGGGTGGATTTGGGTCTTGCATGTCAAGAAACCTAAAGAGGGACCTCGGGCTCCTTCATGAGCCGTCGCATGCGCGACTCGCAGTGGCTCCCTCATGCGCACCCACGCACCTACGAGTACAACGATACTCGCCTTCTTCACCTGCATTTTGCAAGTTTTTGGTCCGACTTCTAAAGCTTCTATCAAGCTTAATTCTTAACCAAATTCGATAATTCAAAAACCAATGTGAAGCTAGAAACATAGGGAACAAGACTATACCTATTGGAAGCCCAATCATGGCCGATGTTGGCTGGGAAAATGGTCTGAAAGTGGCCAAATGGCCACGGATCTTAATTTTCTAGAAATTTGGGAAATTTTTCCCAAGTTGCTTCTTGCATTACATCGTCATCCAATCACCATTTTAGAAACAAGAAAGATTTAGGGGTCTTGAGGCTTACTATGGTCGGGAAAGGGAAAAAACAGTGATATAGCCACTATACAATGTAGGTTTCATGGCTGGTTTGAGTTCGCAGCTTGAAGTCCTAGTTCCTTGTTTAGAAGGTTGATGAAATCCGTTGATGTGGATAGTTAAAGTAGTCATAATGGTGGTTTCGGCTTCCTGGTCATCCAATATTTGTAGAGGCAGAGGGAACATCAAGGTCACTGATGGCTTGTTGTGAGGCTTGTAACTCGTGAGTGGTTCAGCCGGGGCTCACCGAAGATAGCAGATGGCGATGGGGCTCGGCTGTTTTGTGTTGCACAGAGAGTGCAGAGAGAGAGGGTTTGAAATGTGAGGGAGGAGAGTAGGGTATGGGCCCCACTGGCTCACCAAACAAGATCAAACAATAGAAAATTACAAAAACATCTTCCGCAAACGTGAAATTACTAAAACGCCCTTTACGTTTGTATTTCTGTAAAATTTTAACCGTAGCTTTGATTTCGATTCCATTTACACTTACATGTTTGTCGTGACGAGCACTGCGAGGATATGCCAAAAGAATGTTTCATACATCTCACAAGACGCCGGTCAACAAAAGTCGACATCTTCGCCTTTAGCGGCATTTTCGTCAATTCACTATTTTAAAATTAGTAAAATCATAAAAGAGAATGTCATTCCGTCGCGATCGGATTACAATGATTCCTCTTTCATGCCTCCAAACTCATACTTTCCTTCTCCTTCAATACAATACTATAATATAATACTTTTTATAAAAACATAAGGTCGAAAGTATTTATATATATGTATAATAACATCCCATCAAAATACGTATATATAATAACGTAAAGTTAAAATAATTATACTGAAATTAAAACTAAACATAGAATATTTTTCACCTACACACTCGTTGCATCACGCACTCCGAACATATGTGTGTAATATCTTTGGGTTAAGCCCAAACCATAAATAAATAAATAAATAAAAATAATATCGTAACGGACCTACTTGTACACTTGTCTAACGAATCCAACGAATAAGTTATCGATATTACAGTCTGTAGCCCGTAATACCAACAACACATTGTTGTCTCGATAAGCAAGCAAAAAATTCTCGAGGACGCAAAATTACCATCTTGCCCCTCATTGGGACATACATATAAATCGTCTGATTAGTGTCTCGACCGCGCTCATGTACTACCCTCTTGGGAGACAACGCAAATAGCACACAATTTCCTAAATTGTAATCTCAATTATTCAAATACCTGTTCGTAATAATCCTCAGTCAGTCATGTGATATGCATGAAATCTTCATATAACGTCTCAAATAGTGCCATAACCAAAATTGAAAATTGTAACCGTGGTTACACGCAACTCTAACAGAGATAGGTGTTGATCATAATCATACTAAAACTGTAGAACAAATAAACGCAACATGTCCACCAAGGTCTAGATAATTCGTTTCGATTGGGCGTTAGTCTGAGGGTGAAAATGTGGTACTAAACATAGACTTAGTACACATGGCCTTAAAAAAAAAAAAAAAAAAAAAAAAAAAGAAAGACTTCCCAAGACTTGAAAGTGAAATGCGCATCACAAAGAGATACAGTAGTGACATGTACACCAAGTACCCAAACAATGTAGTTCACAAAGCCTTAGCAAGCATCTTCATAATGAATTTCTCTCGGATTAAGCGAAAAACTATGTCGATAAGGCTAGAACACTCAAGAATTTGAGGGTCAAACTATAATCATCATAATATACAAGATACCTCGTACTGGGAGCTTATGGTGTTATTTCCCAACTCCATTCAGATACAGGAAGTGATTATAACCACTCGAATGATTCTTAATCATTTGTAAGTAACGCCAAATCGATACTCGTGAATCCCAACAAGAATGAGATAGGACAAGCTAAAGATGTTCAAGGGTAGATATGTCTTTTACTACTGTAATAGTAATTACGTTTGCATAACCGGGGTAATACACGATAATGCAAGCATAGAGGTTAATCTGGTTCTTCCATCGTCGTTGATAGAAATTCGGCTTATTTCAAATGAAGATGTATTGAGAAAGCTAATCAAATGAAGATGTATTGAGAAAGCTAAGGTTGGTGAAGATTTTTGGACACGTTTCTCTATAGGGAAATGTCAGCCGATTTTCAAGTACAGAAGGTAATTGCTAATTCCAGGTCATGAGTAAGATGGTTCATTTCATACGGTTCACATAAGCGATACACATCACGCTACATCGGCACATAGCCGAAACATTCAGTGAACATCACTGTAGAGTTCAAAATTATTGATGCCATCAGAAGGTATAAGGATAATGCTCGAGTGAGACAACACTTCAGTTGTTAGAACTTTATTCATATCCAACATCCCAAACTAAACTAACTTTCCTCAGTCGATAGGTGAGGAAAAACATTATAGTGGAAAAGTCGCTAACAAATTGTCTATAAAATCGACAAGACTAAAGATTTCGTGAATTTCACGACACTTTGTGAAAATTTCAACTTTATTCTGCTACAATCTTTTTGGTAAAAAGAAAATAATATCGTCCACTGAGAGCACGTCTCCCAAGAAATGTATCCACTCTAAACAAGTTTAACATTTGAAGAATTTGGTATAAGCTGACTATTGGTGTTTAGAGAATTTAGTCTCATTGCCAAGGTAGATGAGAAAGTCGTGAATAAGACCACTACGAATTCGCTACAGAAGAAACTCGAGTTCCAAAAGTTGGTTAGGTAGACCATCAATTCGAAGTATGGGTATTAACGGTTTTAATTGTCACCAATTGGGTTGCTAAAATCTAGGTACGATCATAAGGTTCAATCTTTCGCCTTCACGAATAGGTTCGAGGTTACCTAGATAAGGTGTTTGGTTGAATAAATTCCTAATCGGTATGCTTTTGTAACTAAGTTCTTTCAATGATGTAGGAGTTGTTCAAAAAGGCACAGGAAAATTGCTGTTGCACGAGAAAGTGGATCGATAGTGTACTTCACTTTACCTTTTGGTGATATCCCAAGTGAAAATTGTGAATTGACGCCAAAGGTATACATCATTGGAACGTACAATACTACTTCCTTTCTCTATGACACACACTAATAGGTCTTCATGGCTTTCTCGATAATCAAATTGCTCTTACAACGGAAAATTAACTCGGGCTTCTATTATAATGTTTGTCGGTGGAAGTGACCACAAGGATGAACGGTCAAGAATGTTTTGGTTACCTAGATGGTTAAAATAATTAATACAACTGCGAGTTTACTATCCTCCTAAAATGCTTGCTCCTAAGTTTCCACGATTTAAATTTCTTCGGCTCAGGTAGTCGCTGTTAATCAGTCTATCAGTCGCATCGCTAATTAACGGATTTATGATACTTTTAATATTTTGATATTGTTCGTTACCCTGAAACTATGAACCGGCATTCTGGCATAAAGGTATCACTCCCAAATACTAGTACATGTGTCTGGTATCAAAAATCATACCACCTGAATACTGGTTGACAACTTCTGGATATCGGACAGTTTCGTTAATTAGTAGCGTCACTGTAGGCTGATTACAGGTTAGAGCCCGCTCGGGTGGATGGTTTTGGATGATTGGTAATGATTTAGTTCTATGAGTTGATTTTGTTGATTCTAGGGAAAATTGATTACTGCTTTTGTGATTTTTGCTACTCGAAGGTAAACAACTCATACTGTTATGCCTATACTCATTGAAATGACGAGTATAACATTGAAAGAAATTGTGGAAACTAGTATTGGTTGGAATTTTTTGAGGTTTGAAAAAGGAATTTTCTAATAATCTACTTTAGAGCGGACTTAAACAGAAGTCGATCTTCCTCTTGAAGATCTGTAACGATCACTTGTGTGTTTAAAAAGATTAGTGCTATTAGGGACCCAAAGTGACTGTTCCCCAGATGTTTTTCCGTCAAATGCTATCCCTTTAGCATCACATTGTCATTCGGGACATTTCTGGAAATTTTGACGAAAACTAAAACTTCATAGGAATTTTAATAGGTGGTATACTAACGAGTACTTCCAAGGAATCAAAACTATTCTTGGTTTCCTATCTCTAAAGGTTTGGTAATGATGACTGGAGAATAATGATGGGATTGATTGGTAAAGTCTTTGATGGTACACAATTACTGATACAATAGCCCTGCTTCAAGGTCACAAACTCGTCTCTGAATTGAGATTTTCCTTGGCAAGAAGGTTCTTTGTTTAAAGTCTAGAGGTGGTCGCCAAAATGTTCTTCTAGAAGATCGATAAGTCGTCTAAGATGCCCAAAACTTAGAAAAAACCAATACATTTTTCATACTCGACGAGGTGGCAAGATTCGACGTTTAGGTTCAAGAACCAAGAATGCTTACATCACGCGTGATGAACGCAATACTGCCCAAACTTATACTTTGATACCAAACTGACACACCTTGACCCGGAATGTCCATCTGGACTTTGGATCGAGTTGTGCTGGCTGACATCAGGTGGGTGACGAAGCCATAAAGTGTAGTGATGTGGAAAATGTAAGTAAATTTAAACCTAAAAGTTCCTAAGTATAAGAGTGCGCTTGTGAGCGGGAATGAACCCACTTCACACTTGATGTTAGAGCATAAGTGAAGTATAATAGAGTGGATTGAGAATTAAGGTAATCTCCAATACCAAGATTTGCCACAAATTCTCGTCAATACGAAAGCTCAGCTACTAAAACCTGGAGGGGCAAAACACAAGGGTGAGTGGGCCTAAAAATAAAACTTTGTAAAAACCTTTTCGAAAACATAATAACTCCTCGCTGTAAAATAAGTATAGTTTTCAGAATATACATACTACGTACAGTAAGAAAATACTTACCGTAGCCTGCAATATCTCAGGAATTCATTAAGGCACAATATCTCATAAATAAGTGCGTGACGTAAGTAAACATATAATATCGAGTGCTCATCGACACGTGCTGACACACGAGTTCATGTAGAGATATTCTGACATGAACAAGATTGGGTGTAACAATGATATACACTCTAGTACTACAATCACATGAAAACTGGCGCTATACGCAGCACAGACTAGTCCTAATTACCAAAAGCAATCTAGGACAGGATTGGCACCTACAATGGATCCAAAGTGAGTGTACGGTGCGATGTGCACATATCATTCTTCTCATGAATTTCTTTCAATTATGTACTGCTCCAAAATTGGCTCCGCTGCAGTCTTTATCAGCTCAAACACTGCCTACACCACCAATTAGAAACCCATCTCAAAAAATCATCAAAATTTAACAAAGTCATAAAATATGGAAAGAAAAAAAAAACACAAAACTCAGATGAATTTTTACCTCATATATAAAGCCACACTTTTCGAGGTGAAAAGCCATCCCAACTGAAAATTCAAAGAAAATGCATGAGTCATGGGAGATTGCTACTTTCTTTCCAACCTGCATCGCTCCATTCGGAACCAATTCTGGCACATCCTGCCCCTCCTTGGTCCGTTCAATCTCTAACTCTATCTCCCTGGAAGTAGCAGAGGATGATGGCGATCTTAGCAACGGGTTGGTGTTGCGGCAACATGTCCTTGCCCATGGACCAAGATTGTCTGCCCTCCCATTTTTCATCCCCTTCTATGCCCTTCTATTTTTCTAGCCATTGGTTTCATTTTGAGTTAATTTAATGCTCCAGATTTTGCCACTTCACACATTTTCAATCTCATTTATTCCTCTTCGCTTCTGCATTCACATACCAAGAAAGCAATATCCCCGTCCTCCCCTTCGCCTCTTTTGCGAATGCAAACCAGGCCGTGAACGGAGCGGCCCACAATCTCGGTGTACGCAGCGGGGCCTTTTAACCACCTCACAGACATGAAATCCGGCAACCGCAGATAGAAAGAATCAACTTCAATTGACGGTTCAGGGCATTTCAATGGCAGTCTCAACACATTCTCCGAACACATCTGAGTCATCAAAAGACACTGAAAAGAAATCAGAAGGATACGACCCAACTAAAAGGGCACGATCAAAGTTGGTTGTGGCAAAACGTTGGAGATGGGCTTTGATGAAGCAGCGGCTGCGGATGGTGGAGTGTTGGAAAAAAAAAAAGAATTTATGAATTTAATCATCTGAAAGTCATGATTTGAGGATGAACAAATTAGAGAGAACTAAAAAATTTTGAAATAAACACTCGGGAACTGTGGCGATTGTGAATCGAGAGGCATAGACGGTGAAGAAATCAATAGGAGACTGAGAAGAAGAAATCCATGAGACAGAAGGAGATGAGAGGATAATGGGTGGTGAGAGAGCCAAGGAGATCCATAATGGGAAGGCGAAAAGGGAGAAGGGGAAGAGAGAGAGAGAGAGAGAACAAATCAAACCAAAACAAAACGAAAACTGTGGGCTGAGAGTAAAAATGTTTCAGTCTGTGAATGCAGCAGCAGAAGCGAAGAGGAAGAAATGAGAGTGAAAATGTGTGTGGTGGCAAAATCTGGAGCATTAAATTAACTCAACATGAAATTAATGGCGGTGGCAAGATCTAGAGCATTAAATTAACTCAACATGAAATAAATGGCTAGAAAAATAGGAGGGCATAGAAGGGAATGAAAATGAGAGGGCATACAATCTTGGCCCCTTGCCCATGACCTTGAAGAAGTCGTACTGAGTCCCATCGATGAGCAGCGCATTGTCCTTAGCCTCTTGGGGAAGGAGCGACCAGAGTTTGTTGACGTTGATGATGGGGCAGTAAAACTTGTTGCGGAGCTTGTGAAAGTATGTCATACCGACTTTATTGAAATACCCCAGATCCGGTGGTGGTGCATGCCTCCGGCGTTCGTGACCGCCATAATGTGTGCGGTGCTTGGCTATACTGTGACTGGCGACACGCCTCTCTTCTTGTGGTTCTTCTCGAATTGGATCATCTTTTCTCTCTCTCTTCTCTAATTATGCACCTCCTCCACTCACTCACCTAGCTAGGGTTTATGCGCCTCCACCTTTTTCAAATATAAAGGTATTTTTGTAACTTACACTCCAAAAAAAAAAAAAAAAAAATACACTGATGATGTCATTTTACATATGTATTAATTTTTGTCTCTCTTCAAAATGTTTAAAAAATGTTGTCTCAATATATAATTAGGTATTAAAAGTATACTCTATGTGTAATTCTTCTTTAAACATTAGGGTTTGGTTATGACTTTTAGGCTTGGATTAATTAAATTTCATTTGGGTTTATATATGAAATGGGCCAAGTGAATTAGATATTTAAAAAGTAAATAAACAGTTCGGTCTGGATCTTACGATTCTGCCAAGACAAGAACCGAAACCGATATGAACAGTTCGGTCCAGTTCTTGAACCTAAGTTTACTTTTTTTTTCGGTCAACACAACTTTTTACAATTTATTTTGATGCGGTTTGATTCGGTTTCGTTGTTTTACGGTTTTTATGTCCACCCCTAATCTTAACAACAACAAAAAAAGTAAGCAAATAGTCCTACTTTCCCTTAAAGAACTTATAACTTAAGCAGTTAAAGACATTCATATATACAGAGACGGATCTACAGAGGGACCTGGGAGGTCCCAGGACCCCTCGGCGATTCTAAAATGCTGCTAGAAATTTTCCGGAGGACCCCTCGTACTTGAACACGAGGTCTGTACTGCAGGCTGCAGCTTGAAGGTTGCAGCTTGCAACGAAGACGAAGACAGCGGGGCCGCGGGAGAGAAGAAAGAAAACAAGCAGGCCTTTTGAAAAATTGGTCCAAAACGCAGTGTTTTGGCCAATTTGTTTATTTTTTATATTTTATATTTTTTTAAGCCTGAGATAAACGGTGCCGTTTGTCCATGATTCCATACTCTCTTTTTTAAGGCCTAGCCCCACACGGGCCATCTTTCCCAAGAGTCCTTTCCCTATTCCTCTGTTTTGCCCCCCCTAATCCCCCCATCTTTCTTATATTCACCCAATTCCAAAACCCTAAATTTCTAATCCCACCCAATCCCATATTATAATTACATTACTCTAATATCATACCTCCACTTGTTTCAATTCTCCAAGCCACCACTATTTGGTTCAAAATTCAAGTAAACTTTTTGGTATTCTAATCTAATCTCAATTAAATTATATCAGATATTGGTGGAGATTTTTAGTCTATTATTGATATGATTGTTGATATGTTTTATGTTTGTATACTCATTTTATCATTGAAATTTAGATGGAATTTTTGTTTATTGGTTGATTGGTATATGTTTTGTGTTTTTGGTTAAATGTGTAGTTTAGAAATAAGAAATATGGAAAGATTTTTCAAGCCAAAGCCAATAGCACCATCTACTTGTTCGGATAGTTCAAGCTCAAGACAAAATGAGTGTGACATTGATTTTAATAATCTTGAGAGAGACCCGGGAAAAAGAATTCGAATGAAAGACTATCCTTCTAATATTCAAGATGAGGTCCGAAGAGCATATTTGCAAATGGGACCTTGTAGGCCTACAAAGTATGAGTTCCCATTTTGTGCGTTTTGATAATGATGTTTCTCAATTGCGGGGGATTAATGAGCTTGCTAAGAAAATGGTGGAGAAAGGGTTGCATCAAACATTTGCATATGTATATTTGGTTGTTCAGTTGATTTTGGTTTTACCAGTTGCAACTGCTTCAGTGGAGATGACATTTTCCGTTATGAATATCATTAAGAGTCCACTTCGCAACAAAATAAGAGATCAATGGTTAAATGACAGCTTAGTTGTTTACATTGAGAAAGATGTTTTTTCATATATTGGTAATGAAGCTATCATGGAACATTTTCAGACTATGAAATCTCGTCGTAGACGCTTTAATTAGGATTTTATAGCTTGTAATGTTGTTTTGCACATGATTTTTGAATGAAATGTATTATATTTAACTTTTCGACGTTCTTTTTGTCTATAAATTTTTTGACCTTTATTATTGGGACCCTCCGAGTTTAAAATTCTAGATCCGTCACTGCATATATATAAATAAAATTCTAGCGTCTTATTCACACGTGCATTTACACCTTTTCCCTCTTACGTTTTATAAAGTTTAGTTTATAACATAGTCACAAAATTGAATGAATTTCTGATCTTTCAATGATGATAAAAAATAAATTAGCTTCATATACATAGGGAGCCAAATATTGTTCAAATCTATTGAAGCCGGCCTTCTAACCTCTGCCTATAACCTTTTAGCCCAATTCATGCATATTTTTTTAACTCAAGTTAGAAATTAAAATGGCAAATTAAGTTGAATTTAACTCATCAACGTTATGGTTTCGTTTGTAAAAAAGTTTTAATTGAAATGTTTTTTTGGGTAACAAAATTAAAATGTTGTTCACCACCCAAAAAAAAAAAAAAAAAAAAGAAAAGAAAAAGAAAAAAGAAATGTTTTAATTTCGCTTCCAACTCCAAACTCGAGGAACTTATGCAGATATTTCTTTCAGTTCAGAGGGTTGTGATAAACTCTAACTGGAAAAGAAAGCACTTCAATCGAAAAAAAATGGATGAAACGTTTCTCCTGATGCTGTCAAACCTCCTCCATCTCCACAACTCAATCGACCCAACAACTTCCCTCCTCTCCACCACCCCCACAACCGCCGCCGCCGCATCTTCCTCCCCCACCACCTCCTCCTCCCCCACCCCCACCTCCCTCCTCGCCTCCTCCTCCGCCGCCCCTCTCCTCTTCTTCACCATCGCCTCCGTCCTCTCCTTCATCGCCACCTCCCGCACCAAACCCTCCTCCTCATCTCAAAACCCACCCCCCGCCTCCAGCGACACCGCCGCCGCATCCGCCTTTTCCGTCTCCGCCTTCCGAGCCCTCTCCACCGAACACATCTGGTCCCTAGAAGCCCCTCTCCGCGATGCCCAATGGCGGTCCCTCTACGGCCTCTCCTACCCTGTCTTCACTACCGTCGTCGAGAAGCTCAAACCCCACATCGCCCTCTCCAATCTCTCCCTCCCCTCTGACTACGCTGTCGCCATGGTCCTTTCCCGCCTCTCCCACGGCTTCTCCGCCCAAACCCTTGCCTCCCGCTACTCCCTCGATCCATACCTCGTCTCCAAGATTACCAACATGGTCACCCGCCTCCTCGCCACCAAGCTGTACCCTGAGTTTATCAAGATTCCCATCTCCCGCCGCAGGCTAATTGAAACCACCCAGGCTTTCGAGGAGCTTACGTCGCTCCCCAACATGTGTGGCGCCATTGACGGCAGCCCAATCAAGCTCCATAAGCACAATTTGCCCGGAAACTACAAATGCCGATATGGGTACCCTTCGGTTTTGCTCGAGGTCGTGGCGGATCACAAGAAAATCTTCTGGGATGTGTGTGTGAAAGCCCCTGGCGGCACAGACGACGCCACCCATTTCAGAGATAGTCTTTTGTACAATAAGCTGACTTCCGGCGATGTTTGGGAGAAGATAATCAATGTGAGGGGTCATCATGTGAGGCCTTACATTGTTGGGGACTGGTGCTACCCCTTGATGTCCTTTATGCTGACACCTTTTTCGCGGAATGGGATGGGGACTCCTGCCCAGAACCTGTTCGACGGAATGCTTATGAAGGGGAGGTCTGCTGTGGTTGAGGCAATTGGGCTGCTTAAAGGGAGGTGGAAGATTCTGCAGGACCTCAATGTGGGTATTAATCATGTGCCTCAGACCATTGTTGCTTGTTGCGTGTTGCATAACTTGTGCCAAATTGCGAGGGAGCCTGAACCGGAGCTCTGGAAGGACCCGGATGAGAGTGGGCCGCCGCCCAGGGTGCTTGAAAGCGAGAAGGATTCTTACTACTATGGGGAAAGCTTGAGGCAAGCATTGGCAGATGATTTGCATCAGAGGCTTTCGTCGAGATAAGACACGCATTCTTTCAGGGTAAAGGGGTGGCTTCTCAAACCTTTTATTTTTCTATGTAAGGATGTTCGTTTGAATGTTATCTTGGTTGTTCGTTTTAGGTTTTAGGCTGTAGTACTTGAATTAAGCTAAATATGTGATGACTGAGATAGTTGTTGGGGCCGACTGACTTGGTAGTGAAGTTACAGGATTGGCGGAAAGAGTGGAAATCCACTAGTGGTTCATCAGGTGTACTGCATTTTATGTGTGTTTAGCACTAGTCGTTGAAGATGAAGGGGATCAGAGTAATATGTCCTTGTAGCTAGTCTTTAGGAAGAATCTTGTGCATCGTAACCTTGCAATGTTTATGTCGAAATTATCATATTGATGAGAGTAATTCTTTGGTGCATTTGATCCACAGTAAGGGCTAAGAGGCCTGATGTTCTTGGGGTCTGTACGCTCTTCGGAAGATTCGCTTATATTGAAGCAAGAAGTAGACTAATTTGCGTACAATTGAACTGATGTGCGTTGAATCGTAGTTAACCTTGAAAGTTGAAGGTCACAAGTAGCAAAGACCAATTTACTAGTTGACGGCGGATTCCACCCGATACCTGATGTTCCGCCTTATCTTAAGGAAGTTGTTGTGTTTCCATTAACATAAATTCAAAAGCTGCCATTGCCAAGACAAAATGTTAAGAGAAGAACACAACCAGGGGCAACTTAAGATAATCAACATTAGCTCATAATTCATCACAAAATTGATGTGTCTTTCAATTTCTTTTCATCAAACAAACAAAATAGTTGCACGAGCAATTTTGCCATGAATACATGAAGTTTTAAGCCTTGGTGCATCGAGAAGAGCATAGCATCCATCAAATCAATCAAATGCAGCTTGAAATCCACATCCTTTGCCTCTCAAGCAGCGAAACATAATGCTCAGTTTCTTTCAAGCGAAGAGAAAACTTACTACCTTCTTGTTTGCTTGTGCTTTTGTATGAAATTGAGTCTACCTACAACAGAAAGATTCAGTAGTAAGAAATTGATGCTAACCGCCGAAACTCTGTTAACTGAGACCGTAAAGTTCTATAATAAATCGTGAGTGCACGTAAATACGAGGAAGAAAGCTGACAATGTCATAAATTGACCAAGAACAACACCACGCGTGGTAGATTCTTTGGTTATATAGTCTCTGCGTGCACTTGCAGCTGAACACAAGCACACATTACAGAATGCATTGAGTGAAAGACAGACATGGATACCTAACCAAGAAGAAACCGCTACCAGACGTTGTGAGAGGATCTAGTGAGAGCCTCCCATAATTGATCCATGAGTACAGATTAAAAACAAAATGGCATTTCCAGAAAGCTTCAAAACTTCTGTTCGAATATGCTGTCCGCCACAAACAGCATTCGAAACCAAATGCAAACTACACATAAATCAATACTGTGTGTCACAAATGTTACTTACATTGTGCATTACTCTGAAAAGAAGGGAAGTGTAGTGATTAGGCCTCTGTGAATAAATGTCACAAATGTTACTTACATTGAGCATAACTGAAGAATCTTCGTAAAAAGGTGGCTGAAGGCCTGGGTGACTAGGCCTCGCTGGCAGAAGCCACCACTGGTTCCCTTAATGTTGTGTCCGACAATACTCTAACAAAGGTTATAGAATTCAATTCCGTTCTTAATCACTGACCAATATATAAGCTCAAAGGTTCGCTTCAGCATGCACCTTCCTCATTCACTTGGTCAGTCAAAAAGATCGCAATCAGCTTGAATGCTTGCCATCATTTTTGTTCTTTTCAGTAAGAGAATGTTTGCCATTATTTACCCCCCTGCACAGGCTGCTACTCCACTATTTGGAAGGAGGCCATCCTTGGCCATTTCGCTAAGCACATTAAATACCGCATCCATATTTCCTTCTTTATGGTTGACTTCAACGAGTAGTTTTGCAAGCTCAGCGTCACTAACCTGAGAGCTTCTAAGCATGTTCCCTATGACTTGATTCAATTCCTTGTTCATTCCCTCGGTGAAAAGTTCTTTAATCAACGCAATAACAGTCACAGTATGAGGAATGAAACCAAAATGCAACATCTCCTTGTATAGATTATATGCCTTCTGAACACTTCCACCCCTACAATGACCATGTATAATAACATCATAAACTGCCTCATTAGGCTTGTATTTCCTCTTAATCATCGTCTCAAAAACTTGGTCTGCTTCTTTCATCAAACCCTTCATACAGAATCCCTTTACAAGGGCCACCACGCTCTTAAATTCACTATTAGTGCAGTTCTCTATTAGTGTATTATATGTGACATCATCGGGAACAGACTCCTCGTAAAACAACTTGAGCAGAAGCCTCTTTGCTTCCCTTGTCCGAGCTTGTTTGTTAAGTCCGTTAATAAGCACACTGTATGTAACAACATCAGGTAAGAAACCTTTTTGTATCATTTCATTATTCAACTCTAGAGCCTTGATTAAGTCCCCTTCCACACAGTAAGCATTGATCAAGGTTGTGTACGTAAATTCATCAGGACGCATACCCATGCTTAACATTTCTTGGAACAGATCACAAGCTTCAACTAGTCTTCTTTGCTGACAGACACCTTGAATGAGTGATGAATAGGTAACTGCATCAGGTGATACACCCTTCTCCACCATCTCCTGCTTCATTCGAAATGCGCTCTCCAATTCCTTATGCCGACAATACCCAGTTATAATAGTACTATAACTTACTACATCAGGGAACAAACCTTTACCTATCATGTCTTGTATAACTCCAATGGCCTCCTCCATCCTCCCTAATAAGCAGTATCCATTGATAAGGGCATTGCAAGTCACAATCGAAGGTGAAAATCCACTCCCAATCATTTCATTCAGAACACCGTAAGCTTCATTTAAGAACCCCTGTTGAGAGAAGCCATCAATCAATGTAGTATACGTCCTCTCATTTGGACGAAGTCCACTAATACGCATCTGATCAAAAAACTCCATTGCTCGTTTCAAATTCTTAGCCTTACACATGGCGTTAATCAATGCTGTATATGTGACAACATTTGGAGACAAGCCATTCCTCTGCATATCCTCTTGCAAAACAAGTGCTTGATGAAAATTGCCTGCCTTGCAATATCCACTAATGAGTGTATTACCAGTCACCTCATCAGGAACAAAACCTTTTCTTTTCATCTCATCAAGGACCTGAATTGTCTCGTTCATCCTGCCTTCTTGACACAAGCCATTGATTACCACATTATAAGAAATCAAATTTGGCTCCAAACCCTTGAACGCCATCGATCTGAACAGTTCAAACGCCTCATCAATCCTCTTCAACTTGCAATAGGCATCAATCAATGTATTATAAGTAACCACATTCGGCAAACAGCCATTTCTTTCCATTTCACCGAAAAAATACAACCCCATTTCCAAATTCCCCGCCCCGCTGCAACCCCTAATCAAAATATTGTAAGTATACACATTCGGAGAGACCCCATTCCTAATCATCTCACTCCACACCTCTTCTGCAAATTTAACCGACCCTTTCGACCTAATAATTGCATCTAAAATTGCATTATACGACAGCACACCAGGCATAAATCCATGAACTTTAGCTAAACTAACAATGTTCATTGCTTTATCAATGAAATTCAAGTGAGAGTAAGACTTCACCACCAAGTCAAAGACCGCCGAGCTCGAATTGCAGCTATGAAAGGAGTCAGCGAGGCACTGAAAGACCAAACTGCCCCCATCGTCGACGGTGTTGAGGGCAACGTCCTCCGCGAGGGATTGAGCGGACTTGTAGAGCTTGAAGCGGGTGAGGATGTGGAGCGCCAGGCACTTGCATGGGAAGGTCAGGAATTGGCGGTTTCGAGCCCAGTTGAGGAAATTTAGGGTTAGGGTTTGGTCGAATTGGGACTTGAGGAGGACGCAGGAGGCTGCCTCTGGGGTAAAATGGGAAGATAGAGAAGTGAGGTGTTGAGGGTGGCGTTTGAGGTAGGTGATTGCCTTGTCGGCGAGGGCGGCGTCGGAGGGGGACCGGTGAAGTGAAGGTAGCTTGTAAATATGATGTTTCGGGAGGGGCATTTCGGCAACTGAAGAAGTTGGGGTCTATCAGAAAGTTCAGAACAAAAGTGTACAGTTGCAGAGTTGGTTCTGGCGGCCTCGCGAGGAAGAAACAGGGGAAAAGTTTAGACGTTTAAAGAGAACGACACCTTTCTTGGTAAATTTTATTTTATTTTATTTATTTATTTTTTTGGAACAAACGATATTATTTATACTAAAGCGGAGGGGGTAGGCTTAGCCTTACAATGGACTAGCAATAACGTGGTACGAACCCGCCTTCGGCGAGAATTGAACCTAAGACCTCTCATTTATAAGTGAATAAGAATATCACTAAATTGTAATACTAAGTGGTCGGTTTTTTTTTATTTTTTATTTTTTAACAAACGATATTATCTACACTAAGGGGAATGGGGTGGACTTAGCTTCACAATATGCTAGTAATAATGTGGTTCAAATTCGTTTTTGACAAGAATCGAACCTAAAAACTTTCACTTATAAGTGAAGAGAAACACTACCATAGTACTAAAAACTATAAAACTGATTTCTTGAGTTTTCAATAATTAACCTTCAATTTTGAGTTTTAGTTTAAATTTGATAACCTCACCTTGTTCAATTCTTGAAATGCCCCTTCTAAAATCTCAAGTTCACAATCTTCTTTCACTTCACTGGTAATGGTGTCCTTCCAAGCCGTTCTCGCTGACAAAGCGAGAAACTAGTTAGTAGGTCAAATAGTTAGTTGTTAGAAGTAGAGACGTTTTTCGGAAGGATCGGATCATAATCAATGTTTCCAATTTTTGTTCTAAAATTTCGGAATCAGAGTAATCTTCAAAATTTCTAAACATAATTAAGATATTCATATATCTTATAAGTTTTTTAATATTTTCTAACTTTTTCGCATATGCAATTTATTATTCTTTCTTAATATTTGGTTACATATGCTTGTGTATAAATTCAACTAATTTCGTAGTGGCCACCTAGCAATACGGTTTAGTGGTATTCTTCTTCACTTGTAAGTGAGAAGTCCTAGGTTTGGTTTTTGTCAAAGCGAATTTGAACCATATTATTGCTAACCCATTGTAAGGCTCTGCACACCCATTCCCCTTAGAGCACTTCCACCGTGATCCAATCCTCCCCCCAACAAAAAGGGCTCCACGATATCCAACTCCACTGGACTCTGGGGGAGCCTAGTTTCTCCCCCAGGCAGAAATCGACAGGCCCAGCGCTTGGATTATATGATGCAATGCTGAAGTCACGTAAAAAAAAATAAAAAATTTATAAAAAAGTAATCAAATAAAAAAAATTATAAAGAGATATAAAAAATAATTAAAAATACAATAAAAATATAAAAAATTATAATTTTTTCTGTAAATACCTAACCATGTTCTTCCACCTTACACCACATTTCAAAATTTTCAAATACTTTCAACTAATATTTTTTTATCATCCGAAATTAAAAATAAAATTATTTTTAATCTTTTATAAAACATAATATTTTAACACAAATTGTCTGGGCTATTTAATTTAGGGGTAGAGATGTGGAGATGCATTTGGACAATTATTGTTTACTATTGGCAATTAGTTGATCACTAAGGAAATTGAGTTGCTTACTGCCAAGGTAGCTTTGCTACACTAAAACTCCTATTTCAATAGAAAAAAAAACAAACTAATTTCGTATTATATAGCTTATCTCTTCAATTATATAATTTATGTAACGACCCGTCCCCAAAAATTTTAGTCTTTATAATTTTTAAATGTGAATTTACGGAAATGCCCTTTGAGGCAAAGACATTGACTTTTGTTGACCGTCTTGTCATGTTACGTAAGGTTCATTTTCTTGGTGTATCCTCGTAGTACTCGTTGCTACGAACACATGGACGCAAACGGAACATAATTTGGAGTTATGATGAATGAGTTATTAACAAATGAAGTTGAGAGCAAAATTGTAAATTTATTATTTTCTGGAATGCTCCAGATTTTTAGAGCAAAATTTGGAAAGCCACATGTGTGGCCCAGATTAAAGGGAAGAAAAGTTGGGCGGTGGAGATGAAAGATAAAGAAGAGGAATGAGGATGGGCGCTGCCCAATCAGGAGAAGAGAGAGAAGTGAGTGACCAATGGGAAGAGAGACCAAGAAGGGAAAGGAGGGAAAATGAGATGGAGGGAATCGATCGGGGTTCCCTTGACCTGCGTGATGACCCATTTCCTTGGAGTTTTCCCACGGTTTTCCGTCTAATTTTTCGGCCTTCTTTAACCTTCCATCACCAACAAACCTCACCACAACACCCCATCACCTAATTCTAACCAAACCCGACAAATTTTAGCCCCGATGTGGTGAGAAAACCCACTGACAGGTCTGGGTGGGTCTCGACCTTGAATCACCATTTGTGAAATGATTTACGTAGATCTCTACCACCATTAGACTCTCCTTGAACCCAGGAACAAACCCCAACCAACCATAGAGGCGGTGGAGCACCGGAGGAGTCGAATTAATGCACACCCAAATTCTAGGGTTTTAGAGGGTTTGTGGCGATTTGAAGCTTTTCCCAGCCAAATTGGACTTAGCCATAGGTATAAAACTTGCTCTACTCGTTGAGATCTTCATTTATGTGAAGTTTGAGAATTTTTAGAAATAGTTGATTTTTCCGGTGAGTCGGGGCGGCCGACCGCCATGTACGGCAGCGCATGGGCCAAGGCATCCCCTGACCTTCCTAGGCTAAATTTGATTCGCCAATTCCGTACGTGAAGTCCGATTGACGAATTTCCTTAGTTTGAACCTAGTTCCATTAAGGTCCGCCACTTGATTATTATAGCAATCGACGATCCGACTATTGGATTGTCACCAAACTTTGATACGTTATAGTACATAATATTTGAGGATATTAGAAACTTACGGGAATCTGATGTATGGATCTTCCCGAGTAGGATATGTAAGTTACATGTTCTATTGATAAGAATTTTGAGACGTGATTTGATAATTGTTTTAGGCACCGATCGTTCGTGCTAGGGAGATGTAGTGTGGACCTTAGGTGAGTGGGTCTTTTTCCTTTTTATAGTGTACACACACACACACACACACACACACATCTTACGGTTTTCCAGAAATGTTTAAAATTGATTATGCATATCATGCCATGATTTAAATGTGTTATATTTAAATATTGCATTGTGATGAGATTTATGGTTATGCCAAATGATCCTATGGAGGTGCAGGTAAGTTCATGTGAGTTATTATGTGATTGAAATGGTTGAATTATATGAGCATGCATATATTCATTTAGAGCTCATCATTGCTGCACCCCGGTGTTAGTGATCTCGCCTCAGGCCAAGGCACAGCCTTCACGTGATTGTTCACCTCCCGCACTACAGGCTCGCCTTGGATCCAAGTCTGGTGCTAGCCTGTCGTACAGACCACAATATGTGGTTCCAACTCGTAGGTGACCCACGCATAACGCTATCTTTCACATAATTGTAGCACTAGAGCATACATATTAACACCCAGCCTGTTATACAGATCACACTAGGTGACTCGGACTCGTGTGCTAGCATAGACTGATGAGCAATAGGTCCAATTGTATAGGTCACATTTGGTGACTTCGACTGGCATATTAGTTTAGACTAATCTCACACCTGGCTTACATTTATTATTGTTGAGATATTGTGGCATGACGTGCTTCTGTTTTTACTAGGGTTGGGCACGGGCTGGGCCAGGCCCAATTTTGAAGGAACCGGACCTTACCCATTTTAAATAGTAGCGGGACGGGTCGGATCGGGTAGAGGGTTTTTAAGTTTGGGAACCGATCCTAACCCGGCCCATTTCAAACGGGCTGGTTTGAGGCGGGTCCACGGGTCCAATTAACTTTTTTTTTTCTTTTCCAGTTTTGATACAGAGCTCTAGAACATTCCTCAGTTCCAGATTGCTCCCATTGCCAACAAAATCGATGGGTTAGAAGCTACCCACACCAGCAGCTGAACCACCAGTGGTGAATCGGTGAAGGTGGTGGTCCTTGTCTCTCTTGCTCATCTTTCCTAATCCCAAATCAAGGTCTCTCTCTCTCGACTCCGATCGATTACGATGGCGTAAGGCTCCAATCTGACTCAGATCGACAATGGCAGTCTTCTGTATGTACTCCGTGAACTGAACCTTGTTAGCAGACACGTCGCTGGCAACGATGAGCTTTTGGGTGTTGAGCACCATGATTCTGTATGCTTTGCACGACGGCGAAGCCATCGCCTAACAAACCGAAGATGAATTCCATATCCTTCTGATAAAAGGCAGAAAGTCCTAATTTTTAATTATATTTCCACTAACATGAAACCTTTTGTCAAAAATGTGCACGTAGGGGCAATGCCTTTGTGTTCTTTAAATGGGTATTTCAGAATCTGATTGATCTCCTAGGTTTTTTGAATTTTGATGCTCTATCCAGATCGGTTCTATAGAAATCTCGAAGCAATCGGCGCAATGAATTCGAGGGTGGGAGGGAAAAGAGAATGAGGAATAGGTGGTGCCGTCGAGGGAGCTGAGTCGTGGTGGTGGTGGAGAAGATGAATCGAGTGGGAGTCTGGTTTAAGTCCAGGAAGGAAATGGACGATGGGATGGAATGGATAATGGATTAGTTTAGAGAATTAGTAAATGGGTTATAGTTAGAAACGGGCCGTTCGGGGCCCCATTATTCCAAATCCTAGGACTCGGCCTGCCTCTTAAATACTATGGAACCGGCCCGTACCCGCCCCGAACCTTGATTACTCGCCTTGACCCGAGGTTCCTGTACCCGTTTACCCACCCCTAGTTTTTACTGCACCTGTGCATTCATTTTTCGTACCTACCGTAGTATTATTTTCTGGAAACTATACGAGTTTTACGGTGAGGGGTTATAACGCTTTCAAAAGGTTTTTATTAATACTTTTTTTTTTCAGGCCCACTCACCCTTGTTTTTCGCCCCTCCAGGTTCTAGTAGCAGAGTTTTCGTACCGACGAGGATTATCGGCAAATCTTAGGGTAGATGATTACCGTTGATGGTATAATTCTCACCCTATTTTACTGTACTGTACTTATGCTCTGTCATTACGTGTGAAATGGGTTCATACACGCTCAAGCGCACTCTTGTACTTAGACACTTTTAGGCTTGAATTTATTCACATCTTCCACATCAATACACTTTATGGCTTCGTTACCTTCCAGGTGTTGTCCAACATAGCTCGATTCGGAGTCCTAATGTACATCCTAGGTCGGGATGTGTCAATTTATATAAGTGTATGTTTACTATTAAAATAATGAACAAAATGTATTCAAAAATACAATAAAATTAAAAAGTTATTCGAGTAAATAACTATAAAACAGTAGAATATTTTGACACTTTTTTATCGTAATTCGAAAATTTTACTTTTGAAACTGAAACATCATTCCAATTTGCATCCCTAGTTAAAAGGGAAGGGAATTGGTGAGGTAGAACTACATACTCACACTGGGAGAGTACATAAGTATAATTGTTTTCTATTACTACAATAAAGTGTTATCTACAAATAAATGCGTTATCTGAAAATTAAAAAACACAGACTCATGTTGGCGATGCCATGGTCAAGTAAGAGGGCGACCCATTCACCTTACCGTCTAAATTTTCAATTTTTGTATACTAAAATTTAAAAAATAAAAACTGAAAACTGAGATCAGGGTCTTAAATTAGTCATTTTACCTTGAGGCCTATTAAACCGGTTTGGTATTGCTGTGCTTTGAAAAAAAAACTGTTTTTGC
This sequence comes from Pyrus communis, assembly GCF_963583255.1. Classification (NCBI taxonomy): domain Eukaryota; kingdom Viridiplantae; phylum Streptophyta; class Magnoliopsida; order Rosales; family Rosaceae; genus Pyrus; species Pyrus communis. The sequence goes on along the minus strand of NC_084805.1, from coordinate 8,785,344 downwards.
TGTTCTGTGAGAATAAGCAGCTGTGAAATAAAGTAGCAGAATGTTTGGTAAACTTTTTTGTAAAAATGCTTTTGAAAAAAACAAAAAAAAGCAATATTATAGTGTTTGATAAACTTTTATGTAAAACAGATGTGAAAACAAGCTAGTTTTTCAAAGTTGGGTTTTGCAGCTTTGTGTTTTTGATTTTTTTTACTCAAAAGTGTGAAAAAAAACTAAAGCTCAATGTTTACTGATAGGAGCATATTCACGCGACTTAATTAGGTTGTTCTCGTGCATTTATGTTGTGTTTATTTAGTTATTTTAGTGTTTAAGGCCACTTTTGTGTATTTTCAGATTATAAGGCCAAAGTGTGCAAGAAGATGCAAATTGGAGTATTTTGGAGCGAAAGAGGAATGAATGAGTTGAAGACTTGAAGAAACGACGAATTCCTACTCCAACGATGAATTCTTACCAAAACGAGGAATCTTACTCAAACAAGGTTTCCTACTTGAAGTAGGAAAGTTAACCCTAAGTTTCCCATTTTGGTAACCTTTCCTAAACTTAAACGTCCGTATTTTCTAGCCACTTTGACGGCCTTGTATGCATTTTACGACACAAAACCATGGCCCTAGCCCACTTTAAAGCCCAAGCCGTGCCCTTGCACTTTCTTTTCCTTCCCTTGTCCTGCAAGGGGGGGTATTTAAGTCCATTGTCATTCACTTAAACCCTATTTCCCTCTCCTAACCTAACCATAGCCGCACCTTGCAGCCATCCCTTTTAATTTCTGATTTTATTTCCTAATTCTAGAAGCTTTTAACTTAATTCTAATTCACCAAAATAAAAGAGGGTTTGAATTTCTAAACCCTAGGGTTTCCACCATTTAGCCGCACCTAATCTTTTCACTCTAAGTCGTGCCCCCCCCCATTGACCATTTCAACCTAATAAACCAAAAAGAAAATCTGCCGCAGCCACCATATCCCATTTATTTGATTCTTTCCACCCGTGCATTCCATAATCATTAAACCTAATGCTCCCAAAAATAACATGCTGCCGGGGCCTCCCATTTTATTATTAAACCCTTTTTCCCATTCCAATATTTGTTCAGCCACAAAAGAATCATTCCAGCCGCACTTTCTCCCCACAAAATTCCAGCACCCATCCAACACAGCCGCACCTTTCCTCCACCCTCGCAGCCACCTTACACACCTTCCTCCATCACTCCACCACCTTGCCGCACCACCACACTTCTCTAAATCCATCCCCAATCCAAAATAACATCCAAATCATCCATTTAACCTCACTGCCGCAGCAAGGAGAAAAAGAAAGAGGACTTAGACGCGCAGAAATTCAAGTGGATTCGTTGGGCGTTCTAGGTGTAATCAATCCTTTGTGCTTTATGTTTAAATTCAATTGTATTTCTCTTTTTGTGAACATGAGAGGCTAAACCCCTATTTAGCTAGGGGGTGATTCGAAACCATGTTTATGCTTGCAATATGATTTGATTACATTTGGTTGGAATTTCATGAATGGTGAATTCAATTTGTTTAACTGCTTGATCGATAACTTATTTAGTAATCCCTCCTAATCCCCGGTCTAGAACGATCCCTACTTGCATCTTTACTACAATTGTCAAAAGAGGGTTTTAATTTGTGTGCTTAATTAATTCGCATCAAATTTTTGGCGCCGTTGCCGGGGATTAGCAACTTTGCTAATCCCTTGGATTGTTACTTTCTGTTTAATTTAGTTTTTGTTAAGAATTCTGACCTTGTTTTGTTTTCCTTGTTTTAGGTACTAGTGCATGACTCGGAGTTCTCAACTGATTCGTGAGCATATCTCTGATTTTGACAGCGATTTTGAGAGGACTTTGAGACGGAAGAGGAAGCCACACGAACCAAGTCCACAACGTCCGGAATCTGACCTTGAAGAAGAAGAGGCCACGACAGGTGTATTTGAGGAACCCACGGCAAGGGTATTTGAAGAACCACAAGTCATGGCCGTGGATACCCGGACACTCAAGGAGCTTTCGGCCTCGGGATTGGATAATGCCGTACCCTTGTGTATCCAATATCCCTCACCTGCCGAAGGGAAGACCGATGAGTTTGAGTTGAAGTCAAGCTTGCTTCACCATATTCCGAAGTACCATGGGTTGTCCATGGAGGATCCGAACAAGCACCTGAAGGAATTTGAGGTGGTGTGTTCGAGCATGACTCCCATCAACGTTGATGGAAGTATTCTGAAGATGAAGGCTTTTCCATTCTCTTTGATGGACAAAGCCAAGGATTGGTTGTACGACTTAGCTCCCGGAACCGTCACATCATGGGAGAGCATGAAGAGGGCTTTTCTGGAGAAGTTTTTCCCAACTTCTCGCATCATCCTTTTGCGTAAAAGGATAAGTGGGATCCAACAAGAAGATGGTGAGTCTTTTCCTACGTATTACGAACGTTTTAAATCTCTTGTTGCTTCTTGTCCACAACATCAGATGAAGGAAGAGTTACTTTTGCAATACTTCTACGAGGGGCTCCTACCTATCGAACGTCAAATGCTCGATGCCTCAGCGGGTGGAGCATTGGTGGACAAGACGCCCATGGATGCCAAGGTCTTGATCGCTAACCGAGCGTTGAACGCTCAACAATACGAAGGAGTAGGCCAAAGAGGACCCCCACGGCAGCAAGTACATGAGGTAAGTTCCACACCTGACATTCATTCACAATTAGCTAATCTTACTTCCATTGTGTCTCAGATGGCCGAATGAATGAGGGTGCAAGGACCGATTGTATGCGGAGTGTGTTCTATCCAAGGACATGCTTCTGAGAAGTGCCCACAACTCATAGAAAATGGTGGATGGGAAAGTGCCAACGCAATTGGATTTCAGGGCCAAAACCAACCAAGGAACGATCCATACTCGAACACTTATAATCCAGGTTGGAGAGACCACCCGAACATCAAATGGAGGGAGCCCCAACAACCACCACAACAAGGAGGCTTTAGGCAACAACCCCTGGGCTTCTACAACAAGCCATATGTACCCGCACAAGCACCTCCACAATCTGCCCAAACAAGTTCAGGTAACACTTTAGACAATGATACACTCCTTAAGTTACTAACGAATTTGTCTCAGGGGCAGGAAAATCAAGCTAAAGCCATGCAAAACCAAGATAAGAGGGTGGAGCAATTGGAGAAACAAATTGGGCAAATTGCAGATTTTGTAGGGAAGTTTCGTGAGCAAGGCCAACTTCCTAGCTCTACCATCCCAAACCCCAAGGGAGGCTTCGAAAGTGCAAAGGCCATACTTTTGAGAAGTGGAAAAGAAGTCGGGGCAGGTCCTACACCATCACCATCAAGCCCCGAAGAGGATGAAAAACGAAGAATTGAAGAGGAGGAATCAAGGCGACCTACGGCAAAGGTGTTTCCACCTTTGCCGCAAGCTTGTGTTGACCCAAAAGTGTCCAATTCGGCCAATAAAGGTAAAAATGTGTCAAATTCAGTTCTTACTAATGTTGTTCCTTCGAATGTGCCTTTTCCTAGTAGGTTCATGCAAACGAAGAAAGAAGAAGCCGAGAAGGACATCTTTGAGACATTCCGGAAAGTTCAAGTAAACATACCCTTGTTGGACGCAATCAAGCAAGTCCCGAGGTACGCCAAGTTTCTAAAGGAGCTTTGCACCACGAGGAAGAGGATGGCGACCAAGGAAGTGGTAAAGGTAGGTGAGAATGTCTTCGCCATCTTGCAACGCAAACTACCCCCCAAATGCAAAGATCCGGGTAGTTTTACAATTCCTTGTGTGATAGGTAACACTAAATTTGAATCTGCCATGCTAGACCTAGGTGCTTCTATAAATGTTATGCCATATTCAATTTATGCATCTATGAACCTAGGAGTATTGAAAAATGATGGTGTAATCATACAATTGGCCGATAGATCTAATGCTTATCCAAAGGGAGTTTTGGAAGATGTGTTAGTGCAGGTAAATCATTTAATTTTTCCGGCGGACTTCTATGTGCTCGAGATGGATGAATCTGACCATGCCCCTACGTTGCCAATCCTCCTTGGACGGCCATTCATGAAGACGGCTCGGACGAAAATCGATGTGTTTAATGGAACCTTGTCCATGGAATTTGATGGGGAAGTTGTTAATTTTAGTCTTTCTGATTCTATTAAGTATCCTAGTGAGGATCATTCATGTTTCTCCATTGATGTAATTGACTCTTTGGCGCAGGGATACCTTGAAGATTTGAACGCCGATGCGCTTGAAAACGTCATTACAAGAAGCATGGAACTCAAAACCAATGGAGGGGGATTGTTGAAAACCCACGGTACACACTCTTTACTTCATGCCGTGCACCCTAGTGAGGAATGTATGGAGTTGGTTGCTGCCCTAGAGTCACTGCCTAGGCACGAGGGTAAGTTTTCTAACTTTGAGTCAATTCCCATTTCGACTAATAAGTTGCTTCCATCCATAGTTCAAGCACCTACCCTTGATCTCAAACCACTACCGGGCCATTTGAAGTACATTTTCTTGGGGGAAGAGGAGACATTACCGGCCATTATTTCTTCATCACTCACGGCACAAGAAGAAGGGAAACTAGTGCGTGTTTTGAAGGAGTTCAAATCTGCCTTAGGGTGGACGTTGGCCGATATCAAATGTATTAGTCCCGCCACATGCATGCACCATATATTTCTTGAGGAGGGGGCCAAACCAACTAGAGAGGCTCAACGCCGTCTTAACCCTCCGATGATGGAAGTAGTGAAGAATGAGATAATCAAACTCCTTGATTGTGGAGTCATTTATCCAATCTCGGATAGTAAGTGGGTTTCACCGATCCAATGTGTGCCGAAGAAATCTGGAGTGACGGTTGTGGAGAACGCGGAGAATGAGCTAGTGCCCACTCGAATCCAAACCGGTTGGCGCGTATGCACTGATTATAGGAAGATAAACGCCACCACGAGGAAGGACCACTTCCCATTGCCGTTCCTAGATCAAATGCTTGAGAGGTTAGCAGGTCATTCATTTTATTGTTTTCTTGATGGATACTCTGGTTATAATCAAATTGTTATTGCCCCAGATGATCAAGAAAAGACCACTTTTACATGCCCCTTTGGTACATTTGCTTATCGTCGCATGCCATTTGGTTTATGTAATGCACCTGCTACATTTCAAAGATGCATGATGAGCATATTTTCAGATTATGTTGAGAAAATTATTGAGGTTTTTATGGATGATTTCAGTGTTTTTGGTAATTCATTTGATGGTTGTTTGAATAATCTTAGTGTGATTTTAAACCGTTGTGTTGAAACAAATCTTGTGCTAAATTGGGAGAAATGTCACTTCATGGTTAAACAAGGTATTGTTCTAGGACATATTATTTCTGAAAAAGGCATTGAAGTAGATAAATCTAAGGTAGACCTTGTTCGTCACTTACCCTCTCCAACTTCGGTTAGAGAGGTTCGTTCGTTTCTTGGTCATGCAGGTTTTTATAGGCGCTTCATAAAGGATTTCTCCAAGATTGCGCAGCCACTATGCTGATTACTTCAAAAGGAGGTGGTTTTCGAGTTCAACGAGGCGTGTGAGAAAGCATTCAAGCACCTCAAGGAGGCTCTCACTTCGGCTCCCATTATTACACCTCCAGATTGGAGCCTTCCATTCGAGTTGATGTGCGATGCTTCGGACTATGCGATTGGTGCTGTTTTGGGGCAGCGAAAGAACAAACAACCTCATGTTATTTATTATGCATCTAGAACACTAAATGATGCTCAATTAAATTACTCAACTATTGAAAAAGAATTACTTGCTGTAGTATTTGCATTAGATAAGTTTCGATCATACTTACTTGGTACTAAAGTTATTATCTTTACTGATCATGCAGCTCTCAAGTATTTGCTCACGAAAAAGGAGGCCAAGCCTAGACTAATTCGATGGATGTTGCTTCTACAAGAGTTTGACATTGAGATTCGGGATAAGAAGGGCGTGGAGAACGTGGTGGCTGACCACCTAAGTCGAATGGTGCATGAGGAAGCATTGCCAATTTCGGAAACATTTCCGGATGAACAACTTCTGTCAGTTGAGGTAAGTACCCCTTGGTATGCCGATTTGGTTAATTTTTTGGTGTCTAAGCAAGTTCCTAACACCTTAAGCAAGGCTCAACGTGATAAATTAAAAAAGGATGCACGTTTTTATGTGTGGGACGACCCTTATTTGTGGAAAATAGGCCCGGATCAGATTGTGCGTCGTTGTGTTCATGAATCTGAATTTAATTCCATTTTGCGTTTTTGCCATACATATGCATGTGGTGGACACTTTGGCACACAACGCACAACGTTTAAGGTTCTTGAAAGTGGTTTTTATTGGCCTACATTGTTTAGAGATGCTAGGGCTTTTTGCTTAACATGTGATAGATGTCAAAAGACCGGAAGTTTAGGCCAAAGAGACCAAATGCCACAAACCCCAATCCTTGTTGTTGAAATCTTTGATGTTTGGGGTATTGATTTTATGGGTCCATTCCCTATGTCTTTTGGTTTTACGTACATTTTACTTGCCGTTGATTATGTGTCAAAGTGGGTGGAAGCTAAAGCCACCCGAACTAACGATTCTAGAGTTGTTGCAGATTTTGTAAAATCTAACATTTTCTCTAGATTTGGGATGCCTCGAGTACTCATAAGCGATGGAGGGTCTCATTTTTGCAACCGCACCATTGCGGCGTTGCTCAAGAAGTACAACGTGTTGCATAAGGTTTCCACACCTTATCACCCCCAAACTAGTGGCCAAGCCGAAGTTGGAAAAGACTGTTGGGCCGAATAGAAAGGATTGGAGCTTGCGTTTGGAGGATGCACTGTGGGCCTATCGAACGGCTTACAAAACGCCCATTGGTATGTCCCCATTTCGGCTAGTCTATGGCAAGCCGTGCCATCTACCCGTAGAGCTTGAGCATAAGGCACATTGGGCGGTCAAAACCTTCAATATGGATGTGGACGCGGCGGGAAACCATAGGAAGCTACAATTGAGCGAGCTTGAAGAGATTAGGCATGAAGCATATGAGAATGCCCGGATTTACAAGGAGAAGACCAAGGTCGTCCATGACAAGATGATTAGAGGCAAAACATTCTCCATCGGGCAGAAAGTGTTGCTATTCAATTCTCGTCTTCGATTATTCCCCGGTAAGTTACGTTCTAAGTGGGTTGGTCCATTTGTTATCACTAATGTTTTTGTGCATGGTGCAGTCCAAATACAAAGTTTGAAAACTGGACAAGAATTCAAGGTGAATGGACATAGGTTGAAACCCTACTACGAGAACTTTGTTGAGCATGTTGTGGAAGAGATCCCATTGCATGCCGTGGGCTCCAATGGGGAATGAGCATAACGTCGTCCGGCTGCAAGATGTAAAAGAAAGCGCTACTTGGGAGGCAACCCATGCAATCAACAAAGGAAAAAATTGGGAATCGCTCCACACTCAGATTTGCGTCCCTAAACCCTTTCCTTTGTTGCTTACTTTATGTTATGTGTATTGTGTTTAATTGTGTCTAAAACATTGAGGACAATGTTGAGTTTAAGTGTGGGGGGGTAACATTCTGTTTTGAGATATTTTTGCATGAAATTCGTAGGGTATTACCACCTAACATGTCTAAACTTGTTTCCCACTGTTTTTAAGTGTTTTTAAGCTATTTTAGAGTGTTTTAGAGTGTGTTGACTTAAAAATCCGAAAATACCATAAAAATTTGAAAAATTGCTTTGAAAAACCCAAAAAGAGTTGTTTTTGTGTGTTTGTTTGTGTCGTAGGTTACCTTCCAACACAATGATGAGGATTTGGTTTTTAATTGCATGATGGTTAAAGAAAGTTACAAACATGGATGGACGTTTGATATACTCTTTGGTTTATGCTTGTTTGTAGTTATAGTTTACGAATTCACATGTAATCACAAATGATAAAAATCAGTTTTTGTAACATGCTTGAAGGAAGGAACTCAAACTAACGCTACATCCCTGTGAGACTTGAGCCTAAACGTTATTTGGAGAGTTAAAATCTGTGCATTATTGTTTTCTAAAGTCGTTGCATGATCTCATTATTCATTGCTTGGTTACTACTTAGAAGGCATTTCATCACTTAGTTCCAAATGCTAGAACTCATGCCCATTTCGTTCAAAGCATGTTATTAAATTGCATAACACATATTCAAGATGAAGTTGTGTAGTGATCACCATCAAAGCCAAATAGCCATGTGCCCTTAACTCATTTTGTGTTTAAGTTTAACCTCATTGAGCCGTGTTAGCCATGTTCTTTGTTAACCCATATCATCCTCACCTAGCCTAGATTAGGACCATCCGTACCCTTGTTCTTGAAGCATAGTAAGCATGAATGAATTCCTTTTGATTATGGTGTTGCAAAAAATAAGTGTGGGGGAAAGAGTATTTATGTGAGTTGATGTGCCATAGGCACATCTAGAAAAAGAAAAAAAAAAAAAAAAAAAGAGAAAAAGAAAGAAAAAGAAGTGAAAAAGAGTTGAAAAGTATTGTTTGTTGAAGTAAGGGCCCAAAACTATGAATTAGGCCCTAAGAGTTGTTTGAATCTTCCCTACTTGTCTAAAAGTTGATTTCCGCATTCTAAGTGAATTCTAATCATTACTTTGCTACTATTGCTTAAAGAACTTTTGTTTATCCCTACCTTTCCTTGTTAGCCAATACCCCAAGCCCTATTACAACCCTTGACTTCTATCTTGAGTGTTGTGCATTTCAATTGTGGAGTTTGAATTTGGTATGAGCATATGGTGTCACTGGTTCTCGCATTTAAGTAGTAGCATTCCATTCATGAGATCATATCTTAACATGTTTAATTACTCCAGAAATTGCTTTCTTTGTTATAACGTATGTGAGTACTAGTCTTTCATGTTTACATCAATCTTCTCACATATAACTAGTGTAGGGTGTGTAGTCAGAAAATCTGAGTGAAAATTGAATGCATAACTAGTGAGGAATTGAGGGAATTCTCTAAGGCATGTTACTACATTCAAAATGTGTTTTAATTGATTAAATGCGAACTAGTGAATAGTGACTATGAGTAAGTATGTGCTTAAGGGGAAGTAAGACTAAACGCTATGTGAGTAATGATCTTTGACATGTTATGTTTCATTGGAAATCCCTGAGGCAAACGTTGGAAGGTTTAGGTTATGTTTTGTTTGTTTTGTTTCGTTTTGTTTAGTTGAGTTGTTTTGTTTTGCTCGAGGACTAGCAAAAGTTAAGTGTGGGGGAATTTGATAGGAGCATATTCATGCAACTTAATTAGGTTGTTCTCGTGCATTTATGTTGTGTTTATTTAGTTATTTTAGTGTTTAAGGCCACTTTTGTGTATTTTCAGATTATAAGGCCAAAGTGTGCAAGAAGATGCAAATTGGAGTATTTTGGAGCGAAAGAGGAATGAATGAGTTGAAGACTTGAAGAAACGACGAATTCCTACTCCAACGATGAATTCTTACCAAAACGAGGAATCCTACTCAAACAAGGTTTCCTACTTGAAGTAGGAAAGTTAACCCTAAGTTTCCCATTTTGGTAACCTTTCCTAAACTTAAACGTCCGTATTTTCTAGCCACTTTGACGGCCTTGTATGCATTTTAGGACACAAAACCATGGCCCTAGCCCACTTTAAAGCCCAAGCCGTGCCCTTGCACTTTCTTTTCCTTCCCTTGCCGTGCAAGGGGGGGGGGGTATTTAAGTCCATTGTCATTCACTTAAACCCTATTTCCCTCTCCTAACCTAACCCTAGCCGCACCTTGCAGCCATCCCTTTTAATTTCTGATTTTATTTCCTAATTCTAGAAGCTTTTAACTTAATTCTAATTCACCAAAATAAAAGAGGGTTTGAATTTCTAAACCCTAGGGTTTCCACCATTTAGCCGCACCTAATCTTTTCACTCTAAGCCGTGCCCCCCCCCCATTGACCATTTCAACCTAATAAACCAAAAAGAAAATCTGCCGCAGCCACCATATCCCATTTATTTGATTCTTTCCACCCGTGCATTCCATAATCATTAAACCTAATGCTCCCAAAAATAACATGCTGCCGGGGCCTCCCATTTTATTATTAAACCCTTTTTCCCATTCCAATATTTGTTCAGCCACAAAAGAATCATTCCAGCCGCACTTTCTCCCCACAAAATTCCAGCACCCATCCAACACAGCCGCACCTTTCCTCCACCCTCGCAGCCACCTTACACACCTTCCTCTATCACTCCACCACCTTGCCGCACCACCACACTTCTCTAAATCCATCCCCAATCCAAAATAACATCCAAATCATCCATTTAACCTCACTGCCGCAGCAAGGAGAAAAAGAAAGAGGACTTAGACGCGCAGAAATTCAAGTGGATTCGTTGGGCGTTCTAGGTGTAATCAATCCTTTGTGCTTTATGTTTAAATTCAATTGTATTTCTCTTTTTGTGAACATGAGAGGCTAAACCCCTATTTAGCTAGGGAGTGATTCGAAACCATGTTTATGCTTGCAATATGATTTGATTACATTTGGTTGGAATTTCATGAATGGTGAATTCAATTTGTTTAACTGCTTGATCGATAACTTATTTATGTATGTTGATTGAGAGTGCACGCTTAATTTTCATGCATGAATATGACGCTAGAATATAAGTGAGTTTCACCTAATAGTTATGAACTTATATTCACAAGTAGTGGAGGTTGCTTATAAACAATCGCGTTAAATGAATTCTTGGCACTAGTTTCATGCTCATCATAGTAACGAATGCCTCGTCAACACTTATAGTTTTCATGATGCTTAATGATCTTTGATTGTATCTTTATTGTGCTTTTCACGTAAAGGACTTTTGAAGAATGTTTTGAATTGCGTTGCGCTAACCCATCCAATTCATTAACTTAAGGAGAATTTGACGGTTAATTTAAGCGGACCTAATTAACCCGGGGTGTTGAGTTTCATAATTCATCGAAAGACCAACTGAAAATCAAATTGTATGCAAGTGTGACATGTGTGCAGAAGAACCTTCTAGCTAGCATTCATCCATATTTTCATCACATTCATATTTACATTCTGCCTTTAAATTACAATCAGTGTATTTAGTTTAATTTCGTCAAAACCTCAATCCCCCTTTACTTTAGTGTCCAATTTAGTTAGAAAGTGTCTTAGTTTGTGTTTATAAGTGTTTTGCATTCCTTGAGTCTTTTGATTTGTTTTTAGTGTTTTATTGTTTAGTTTTGCATTTTTTGAGTCTAGTTTAGTGTTTTTAACGTTTGTTTTACGTTTTTGAGTCAGTTTCCAAGTGATTTAATAATCTCTCCTAATCCCTGGTCTAGAACGATCCCTACTTGCATCTTTACTACAATTGTCAAAAGATGGTTTTAATTTGTGTGCTTAATTAATTCGCATCATTTACCAAACATAAAAACCTCCGAGCTTTGATAGCCATTTTTTTTCAGAATTAGTACCAAACTAAGGCTAACCCCAACCCGCTTTCACGACTGTAAGTCCATAAGCCGTCGTCTCCAGCTCGCTCTCAGTCTCAACCGACTTCTTTGGCTCCCCTCCGTCGGGTAGCAGGTAATTCGCTTAAATTTTCCTGTCTCTTGTTCTCGGGAAAATTGGGTTCGAGTCAATTCACTCTTTCCAATTGCTCTGTCTGCAAAGTTTTAGGTTTGATAGCCTAGATTTACATACAAATTTGTATACAAATATGAATTGACCTATTGATTTGAACAGTACTATTTGACAGAAGATGGCATGGAGGCAAATGTTATTCTCCACCAGATCAATGTTGGTACCATTTTCCACAGCCGGGTTCGCCAGATTCTCCACCAAATCAAACCCTTATCTAGGTAAGTCAGAATTTTGCTGTTAGGGCTTGGTGCTCATTTTTGAATTTTCCATATTTCTTTGGTTCCCAGAAAAGGGTAGGAAAGAAAATTTATGGGTTTTCTTAATTTGTTGATATGCATTTCTTCAAATGTAAAAGATCCAGTTTTTATGTAGTCGGCGATCGTTTGGTGTCTAAGATTGGACTGGATTAGAAGGGAGAAGTTTCCTTGGCGTTCGTGGACGGAGCAGGAAACATTTTTTTAGTGGGGGCAACTTCGAATGACAAAATTAAATTAACAATTCGATACATTGCTATCAACTTATTGTCCAACAACGTATTTTTGGTAACTGGTGCTTAGAATGGTGAAATTGTAAACCCCATTAGCTAACGGATAAAGTTACTTGGCTAGGAAGGGTGAGAGGGTAGGAAAGGTACAGAATGTGAAGAGGTTTTGTTTTTTTTTTTTTTATGAAGTTATGTGAGAGGGTATTTTGAGCTGTGAGTGTTTGGACCGAAACTTCATTTTTTAGTATATAAGGTAAATTATATTTTTAGTTGGAGCATTTTCATGGCAAAAGAAGTTGAGTTATCCAGCAAGTATGCCGCCTCCGTCCATGCATGTCTGTCTAATGCTCTTTTAATCCCCTCAAAATGAAAAATCATTCATTTCCACCTTCAAAACTTTAGGCGTTAGCTAATCCATTCCAAATCTAGGCACAAGCCCTTAGGGCCTGTTTGGTGGGTTGGATGGGATTAGGTAGCTACGTGGGATAGGACAAAATATGGAATCTGAAAACAGTGCAGAAGTGGAAAGAAATGGGGTAATGCTCTATATTGAGGTTTTGATAGATAGAAATGAAAATTTTTCTTGGTCAATGAAGAAGGAATGGTTAATGAGGTTGCTTATGATTGCGTTGCCTCACTTGTTTAGGTTTTGAGAAAGTTGGGGGTTCTAAAAAATGGTTAGTCAAAAAATATTGGGTTTTGTTCTTCAGTGTTTCTTGTATGTAACTATCTATTTACTAAGGAACTTTTATTTACTACTGGAAATCGAACTGGGGTTCTGCTCTGTACTTTTTCTTTGAGATTATTATTACTGTTATTTTATTTATTTTATTTTGCTCCTCTCTGATGCTATAAGATTAAGAATAATGAAGGGAATTAAAAGTGAATATTTTGTGTGCATAGATTAGCCTATAAGTAGTTGTGTAGGCTAAATTGGGCGGTCTCCATTTCCATGTTTCAGATTGTAAAGTGGATTTAGTTTAATGGGGAAACATCAAAATTGGGTTCTCGTGGTTGTTTTTCATGCAGTGAAAGTTGGGATACCAGAGTTTTTGAATGGGATTGGCAATGGAGTGGAATCCTATGTGGCCAAGCTTGATTCTGAGATTGGCGATTTCCAAAAGCTGCTTGTCACGTACTCTTAGACTGAAGAAACTTAGCGTCCCTTGCAAACATGTAAGCAATCTTGAGTCTATCACTTATTTTACAATTAGAGACTCACCAGCTAGACTTTGAAGTCTCTGTTTTTAGTTAGTTCTTGCAATTTTAATATCAGTATTGTTTTTCATTGGTGGTTTGGATCCGAGGAATCCTTTAAGCATGCTGATGAATTTGGTGGTTGATTTCATTACTTCACACTGTGATTTAAAAAATTGATAGCTGGTTTCTGTTTTGCACAGGAAGCTGATCTTGAAATACACTCACAAGTATAGGCTGGGACTCTGGAGGCCTTGATCTCAGCCTGTCAAAGTCTAGTTAATCTGGAGTAGCATGTCCTTTACACAGATTTTGTCTGTTGCAAAATGTCATTGTCAGACACTTGATGCATTAAGCTTTGAAAGAAGAGTTTTGCTTGTTTTTTGTTCTAGTCTTTCATCACCTTTATTTAACTTTCATTATGAAGTTTAGTGGTTTAGTGTCTGATTTACTGGATAACTGGATGTTCAGTTCCATGATGTACCTAGCCAGTTGAATAGAACAAAATAATTTGTACCAGATTTAGTTACAACATTGCTGATGTAGGACATGAAATAAGATCATCGAAAGATTCAATACATTTGGCTTTTGAAATTCAGCCGATATACATGGAATACAAGGGTTTTGAAGTAATGAATTTTATGTAATAATTCAATCTATATTTAATGTAATAAATATATGTTAGTGGGGTAGATTAAGTGGGGTTAATATTAATGAGTTCATAAACTCTAGTAATGATGCATGTATCAGTAATTATTAAGAGGGGGTTTAAGTATCTATAAATTCATGTATTTGTAAAGAAAAGGGGAGAAGTTGTTTGAATTATCATATTGATATTTGAATTGTAAACTCGTTTTTATGTGCCTTTCTCTTTGTAAGAGTCTGCTGCTTTTTTCTTTCTAGTGTGTACTTTGTAGGCTGGTACTAGAACCAAAGTTTATAGGGTTTTCAGGCCTATCCACACACTAGGAGATAGTGGACCCTACCTATCCATTCTATCTATCATTATAATTCGTTTCTATCCACTGCGCCTTGCATCAATTGCTCATCACATCTCACACTCATGTGGAACTCAACACATCGAATCCATATGTAAGAGATGTGATTGGACATTTATGGGTGCATGTATCATCAATCCAGTACCTACATTACTTTGAAGAGCTAGCTTGGTTTTCAGTTACTGAAGAGCTAAAGATTATGAAATCCCCCATGTAGACAGCTTTGCATTATCGGCACTAAGTTACCAATGCAGCATTCAAAGTGGTAACCAAAGCTTGCAGTTACCAACGCAACAAAGTGGTAACCAAAGCCTGGCATGTGACTATCCACTAGAGCCCGTTTGATAACTATTTTCATTTTAGTTTTTAGTTAACTTTTTGTTTTTGAAATATTGGTTTGTAGGCCGTTTTGGTACCAGTGCCTATTTTTTCCCATCTCCATTCTTCAAATACTGTTAGTAATACGGAAAAACTCTCTATAGTGGAGGGTTTGGGTGGTCAAAGTCTTTGATGGGCTTATGTTGTAAAGAGACAAGTTAAAATCCTCACATCCCTCGCTACTGAGTTATCGAGGACTAGGCCCAAACCATCTCGAAGGAAAAACAAGTCCTAGGGACTGCTTTGTTGATTTTCTAGCAGCTACTGGGTGCTTAGCGGCTATAGAAGCTTTTCCCACAGCCATGGAAGCTCTTCCGATGACTGTGAATGCTTATTCGGTGCTGATAGAGTGTTTCTCTCGATGCTGGTAGAGTGATTTCCCTAGGCGCTAATGGAGTGCTTTCCCTGGGCGTTGATGTGGTGCTTTTCTTAGGCGCTGATGTGGTGTTTCCTTAGGTGTTGATCGACTGTTTCCCCAGGCGTTGGTGGAGTGTTCCTAGGCCTTGATGGAGTGCTTTCTCTCGCTGGTTCTGGTGGCTTTAGGGAGTATTTGTTAAACTGACAAACTTTGGGAGTTAAAACAAATAGGCTAAGCATGAGAGCTTGAGGTATGGGAGCTAAAGACCCATAAGTTTCGAAAATGAGATGGTGTAATTTGTTTTGGTGCAATTAGATTGTGATTTAGGAGAATGATTCATAAAAGATCTTGCAATGGTTGAGTTTCTAGTCACGGTGGCTGATTGAGGCTTCTAAGGTAGAAGATGAAGGGTGAAAGGCGAAAGCTTAGAGTTGGCATCTATGGCTTACTGGAAGGCTTGCAGTAGTTAAGAATGAGTTTTTGCAGCAGGAAGAAGAGTTTCTTTCAGTAGGTGAATCTTTTCTTCCCTAGGCATGAGGTTGAAGGGATTTGTTAGAAGGAGTTTAGTCTGTAGATTTGGTATTTTTTGTAGTAGATGAAGGGAAACATTAGAGGGAAGAGAATGAAAAACTTAGGGCTAGGTTTGTGGCTGATGTAGGAAGCTTGCAGCAAGCAAGAGAGATTTCCACCAGCTGGGAGAAGATGCGTTTTCCCCTTTGCTTACAGCTAAGCATGGTGTGTGTCTCCTGCTTGTAATAGAACTGGTCATCCCTCTCTCTAATCTGGGCTTCCCATTTATAATAGGTGATGGTTATCCTTAATTTTTGTTGAATAAAATGATGTGTCGAAAACAACTTGTCCTCGAGTAAAACAAAGAACCAAAGTTGCCTTATGCCTAGTGAACAAAATGGGACAGTAGAAATAGCTTATTTCCAACAGATAAAAGGATGTAAAGGTTAAAGATGCTAAATACATTTTTGGTAGGAAATAATGAAGAATCTTCCTCTAATGGTGAAAGCTACGGGTTCATTTTGTGCTTACTTTTCCATCGAGCTAAAAATGTGAAACAGTCTAGTGCAGGGATTGGTTCACGTGAAGACAGGTTTTGGTGCAAGGAAAGGGTGGAATACTTTGGTCAGGGAAAATGTGACATACTTTGGTCACAGAAAGGGTGAAATACTCTAGGAAGATAAGTTACTGTGGAGTTGGACTAATGACAGTGCACAACTGAATTGTGCTTGGACTTTGATACTCCCAAGTAGGCTAAAGTCTCCAATATCGAAGAGTTTTCCATGTGCCTTGTGGACCTCCATACCCTTCCAATCCTCAACCCTCAAGCAAGCCCTATTAAACCACAGGTGTTAAGTCCATATAAGCTTGGTAAATGTTGGGTTTAAAAGAATGTACTTGGTGTGACATGATAATTAAATAAAACCTTGCTTAGTATATAATATAAATAGGATTTAGCACGAAATTACATGTACTGTATAGGATGTTTGGGCCTTCAATCCTATTGAGCCTTGCATGACATTTTTGGGCTCCTACAAGAATAAACTTCACATTGTAATAAGTTATAATTTTTTAGGTCTCGTCTTAAGGAAACTTGCCTCCACATAGTAATAATTGTCAAGAAGCATAAAAATATGCAATGTCACCAATGAAGTTTAAGATGAATAAAATATTTATCTGAAGTTGTTTAGAACAATAATTTGTCTTTTTAGAGTTTGATGTCACATCTTTGAGCTTGTGGCACATAATACTCGTCAACATGGTTACATTCTTGTTGAAGCAAAAATTTTTCTACCTTCTCAAGTTGTTTACAACTTTTGAGCATAAGACTTTTGGTGTGCTTTTATAGATTAGGTATCTCTCTTTTTCTAATGTTACATCTTGACATGTTCTACTACTAATGTAGTTACTTGCATCTAGACAACTTTCATTATAGACAATTGAGTCATAAAATAATATTTTTTTTAACTATACCTCTATTAAGTAAAAACATCTTATAATAATAAGATTTGTTTGTCCAAACATTATGACTATATAGAGGTTTTATGGTACATAATATTGCACATGTATACGTTTTTGTTAACTTTTATCTCTCTTTCAATCAAAAAGGGTTTTATCACAAATAGTCCCTGAAATTTACCAAAGTCCTCATTTGGTTCTTTAGTGTTAAAATTAATCAATCTCATCATTACAATTGACAATCACACATCAATTTAGTCATTCTGTTAAGATTCTTTCAAGTTTTCTGTTAATGTGCGGACTAGACACTTGTAGGGCCTATAAGTCCAATAATATGCTAACATGTGGATTACAAAAAAATTATTTATTTATTTAAAATTTTAAAATCTATAGCAACAAAATAAAAAGGAAAAAAATTCTAATTTTCTCACTTTGCACCCTAAGCTTTTGAAATTGGATTGACTTACACCTTGTCTCTTTGAACGTCAAATCATCCATGAAATTGATAAATGTTTGTCAATGTGAAGCAAATATGGCTTACATGTTAACCATATAATAATCTCAAGCTTACTACGTCGTCAATTTAATGAATTATCATACAATCAATCAAACTGAAGCACAAAGATACAATTTCAATATCTTTGGGTGCAATATGAGATAATTGAAACTTCGTAGCCCATTTTGAAATTTGCCCTAAACATGGAGGGTATAAAATGTGACATCCCACATCGCCCAGGGGAGTGATCCTTAAATGTATATTCTCATCCCTACCTAGCACGAGGCCTTTTGGGAGCTCACTGGCTTCGGGTTCCATAGGAACTCCGAAGTTAAGCGAGAAGGGGCCTAGAGCAATCCCATGATGGGTGACCCACTGGGAAGTTGCTCGTGAGTTCCCAAAAATAAAACTGTGAGGGAATGGTAAGCCCAAAGCGGACAATATCGTGCTACGGTAGTGGAGTCGGGCCTGGGAAGTGATCCGCCCCGGGCCGGGATGTGACATAAAAACTAGTTAACCCTCATTTCAATTATTTTTAAACCTTTAAAGCACTTTTAAAAAATTTATCTTTTGTATAGTCCTTGTGGCAACATATTATTGGACTTATAAGCCCTACACTACACGTATGCTTAGCCAGCACATTGAGGGTGTGTTTGTTTGCCATTCTTAGCCCTTACTAGACTGGACTAGACTAACATATAGTCTAATTCTGTGTTTGTTAACAACAGGGATTAGCATTAGTGGGACTAGGAGGGACTCGCCTCCACTAAAGCCTTCCCTAGAGGGTCTTAGCGAGACCCTCCAGAAAGAGCCGAACTGCTAAGACTAGCTTTGTTCACCCTTTTAATCATCTGCGAGCTTCGTCGATCTCACCCTTTCTGCTTTCAGACCTATAGATCTCGTCTTTCGCACATCAACAGTAGCAGCAGTAGCAGATCAACGGTCATCAAATCAATCTTGCCCTTCTGTGGAGGTGATGCAGATGGTTGATGGGTTGTTTCAGAGGAATCAATCGACAGTGGTGACTCATGCTTCTCTCTTTCTGCAGTCCAGCTTGTCTTCCTCTCACAAGTAACGACTCAAGGTACTCTCTTCATCCTCCTCATCCTCCTCTTCTTTTCCTGATTCAAAACAAATTCAAAGTTTCAAATTGCAGGCTGAGAATCTGCAGCAATTTACGGGCTGAGGAAAATTGAATTATTCGTAGTACTGTGAAGTTTTTGTTAACCATATTGCAGAGCTTTAATGGAGAGATATGCAAAGAAGAATTGAGAGATACAGAGAAAAGTTGAGAGATAAGAGAGAGAGAGAGAGCTTGGAAAAGAAGCTACTGAATCTTGTATTAGATTTTCTGTAATTACAACAGTACACAATCTTACATTATATATTGTAAGATCGTAGCCTAATGCCTTATCTACTTTATTACAATCTTATCTTATACACTTTATTATACCTACTATAACAATATTGTGTAACTAATCTCCTTGATGAATGACAAATGGCATAATCTTCTTCATTCATTATTTATATTCTAACATCCCCCCTCAATCCCATGTTTGGATGAGCCAAGCATGAGATTGCAGCAGTGAGTGTTAAATAAATGAAAACTCAAGCCTTTTGTTAGGATATCAGCAAATTGCTCAGAAGATGAGACAAACTGAACAAGCAATTTCTTAGCAGAAACTCTTTCTTGAACAAAATGAACATCCACTTCAATGTTTTTAGTCTGTTGGTGTTGAACTGGATTAAAAGATAGGGCAATTGTTGATAGACTATCATAAAAAAGTACTGGAATATGTTGAGGTTGAATATGTAGGAAAGTGAGCAACTGTTGGATCCAATCCAATTCTGCAGCGGTAGATGAAAAGGCTTTATATTCAGCCTCCGTTAAAGAACGTGGCATAATTTGTTGTTTCTTAGCAAACCAAGAAATATGATTATTTCCTAGGAATACAACCAAACCAGTAGTGGACCTTCGATCATTTGGATCACCTGCCCAGTCAGCATCACTGAAGGACTTTAAAACCAATTCTCCTCTGGTGTAAGTAATTCCATGAGAAATCGAGCCTTTGAGATATTGTAAAATCCTCTTCACTGCTGTAAAATGAGAGACCATTGGAGTTTGCATTAATTGGCAAACTTGATGAACAAAAAAGGTAATGTCAAGTCTTGTAAACACAAGGTACTGCAATGCTCCAACAATGCTCTTGTATAAGCCAGGATTATTGTAAGGTTGCCCACCATCCTTGAGAAGTCGATTGTAAGAAAGACAAGAAGTTGAAGTAGGTTTAGAGTCTAACATTTCTGTCTTCTTTGAAAGATCTTGTATATATTTTTCTTAAGATAAGAATAGTCCATCCTTTGTTCTTGCAATTTGAATTCCCAAGAAAAAAATGTAACGGACCCTTAATGTCAAATTCTATTCTCAAGTCTAAAATTACTTGTTGAATTGCATATGTAGCACTTCTAGTGATGATAATATTATCAACATACAGTAACAACACAACAATTGTAATTCCAACATGCTTCACAAATAGAGAACTATCAAAATATGTGTTGATGAAACCCAATTTAGGCAAAAGCTTAGTAAACCTGTCATTCCAAACTCTGGGAGCTTGTTTTAAACTATAAAGTGATTTCTGTAACTTGCTTACCAAGGAAGGAAATCGATCATCTACAAAACCTGGTGGTTGGGACATGTACACCTCTTCATGTAGTATGCCATGTAAGAATGCATTCTTGACATCCAGCTGCTTCAATGCCCAATTAAACTGTGCTGCAAGTGCCAGAATTAACCTCACCGTTGTTTGTTTTACTTCAGGGTTGAATGTCTCTTCATAATCAAGTCCTTGCTCCTCACTAAACCCCTTTGCTACTAACCTAGCCTTGTGCCTTGTAATTGTCCCATCAACATTTCATTTAATCTTGAAAATCTACTTACAACCTACTAAATTCTTCTGAGATGGTAAAGGAACCAGAGTCCAAGTTTTCTGAGAATGAAAAGCCTCAAGTTCTTTTTTCATAGCTTCAAACCATACTGGAATCTTCATAGCAGACTTATAAGATGAAGGCTCAATCTGTGTTAAATCAGCTACTTGATCATTATGAACTGAAGCATACAAAACTTTCTTCTTAAAGATGCCATTCTTGGATCTGGTTTGCATAGGATGAATGTTCATAGGTGGTAAATTGAAAACCACTTGCGAACTTTCAGGACAAAATCTAGATTGCACAGTCACAGAAGAATCTGGTGCAATAATGGACTGTGAGGTATTGGATATGGGTGAATTGGGTAAGGTTTGTGGTGGTGATGTTGAGGATGAAACCTGTGGTGTGAGAGACTTTATAGTAGTAGGAGATACCAAAATGTTCTGAAGGTTAGGAATCGAAGAAGGGCTAGGTGTAAGAACACTGGACTTAGGATGAGACTTAGTGCAAAAAAAGGCATATGGAAAGTCCAATTCATCAAATATCACATGTGTGGATATGAAGACCTTCTTATTATTTAACTCGTAATAGATGTATCTATAGTTAGATGCATACCCGAAAAATACACACTTCAAAGTCTTAGGTTGTAGTTTGGTGATATTCACGTGGCATCTCTTGGCCTACGTGGAGCCAAGTCGGGGCTCACCCGTTCGGGTGGGGTCAAAGGGGACCCACCCATTCACGGGGCAGTACGGGCCCATCCCCTGGCTCAGATATCAAGTTAAATTTCAGGTAGAATGGCCAAGGGCCCACTCCAACAACACCGATACTGTCCCCACTTAACCACCTGCTCAATCCGTCAGGTGTGGGGTTTTAATCCAAAAAGCTTCTGTGATAGTTAGAATGGGGTAATTCTATTTAAAGGGTTTATTCTCAAGCCTTCTGGCCAATGTAGGACGGAGGAATTCTAACAGTTTTGTTGCTTCTGTAAGAGCTGTTCTCCACATCAACACCTTCTCCATGTTCTTGTTGTACTTGGATTCAAAATCAGCTAGTGCCTCGCCAATACTTCCTTTTTGGTCACGTACATCCAAGGGATCAACCTTGTAATAAATTGGCCAAACTATTTGCTGCTTAGATTCCTTACATCGGAGGATCTTAACTAGTTCATCCAAGCACCACTCAGAGGATTCAAAGTTTTTAGAGAATACAATGATGAAACCCTTGACTCTTCAATAACTTTGAGAAGCACGGGGAACGAAAGTTCTTCTCCTCTTCTAAAAAGGTAGGTTTTGATTCCCTTTTGAAGAAAATTGTTGTGCAAATTGTTTGTAAAATTGTTGAGTGTATCCACGGCTCTGTAACATAGGAAGATATCGTATGTCCATAAATGGGTGACCGAAGAAGAAGAGGAGGAAGAGGCTCCTTGTCTACTGATCATTGAAAGAGCTAGCTATAATCTATATGTGGAGAAATTAATAAATGTGCTTAATATATGTGCTAATATATGGAAAATAATTTGCCTACAACATAATGAAATGTTATTTGCCTCAAAGTTATTTTACATATACATGTAGGTAAATTATTTTACACATATATATATATTTATATTAGTGTAATAACATGTCCCTGATTTTATAGTTTTATAAACTTTAAAGGTGTGATTTTACGAAAATGTCTCTAGGGGCAAAATTGTTGACTTTCGTTGAATTCATTTTGTGATGCGTATGACCTATTATCTTACCATATTCTCGAAGTACTCGACAGTATAAACGAGTAGGTGCAAGTGAAATTGAATTCGGAGTTACGACGAAAATTCTACAGAACTATGAACGTGATGGGTATTTCGATAATTTCACGTGGCAGGAGATATTTTTCGGTTTTGTCTTTTATGGGATTAGAGTGTGAACCAGGGGGGGGACCCACACCCTACTCTTTTCCCTCACTCATATGTCCCCTTCCAAATGCTCTTGATCCCTCTCTTGCTGCCACCTCACTTCTCTCCTTTTAACTCTCTATGCTCTCTATCCTTCCTAAACACTCTCTCCCTCCCTGCAAAATGAAACCACCACCACTGTAGACTAACAACTATAGCGAGCTACACTCCTAACCACCGTGTCTCTCTCTTATCACTCTCTCTCTATCTCAAACATATATCCCTATCACTTTCTCTATTCTGATGGCACTGAAACACCGAGACCACCACTGCCTGAAATTTTCTCGGTGAACTCTTACCAATGCCGACCTAGGTAAGCCTCCTGAATACTTTAAACCTTATCCTTTTGGCCTTATGATTCAATTCTGAGTGTGTTTGTGTATTTTGGACGGTGGAACTACACAGAGACGATGAGGGGACTTTTTCCTAGATTCCAGCGAACTCACGTGACTTTGCAGGCTTCTCCGGCCATTTTTCAACCATGGTAGTACCTAGTGATGGTATATTTCCCTTCCTCTCCTCTTAGGCTTCAATTTGGTAGATAAAATGTGAAAAATAGTTGAGAAATCAAGCTAATCGAACCTCGTTTTGTTCTCTGGCGAAATTTCCAAAATCCGGCAGTTGCAGCGACAATCGGAAAAAGCAAAAACAAAAAACAAAAAAGAAAGATCCAAACCCAGATCCACGAGACCGATCGGGTCCATTTCTAAATTTAGAGGGAGTATTCTGTTAACTCCCAGTTAAATTTAACAGAATATTCCGTTTGAGGATGGAATATTCCATTAAAGTTAATTGTTGACCGTTAGTTGACTTTTTCAAATTTTCTCTGAAACCCTCCTAACCTAATTTCGATGCCCCGAGTCTATTTCTAGCATCCATTTAGTGAAATTCCAAAATTTTAACATAGTTGACCGCCAGGGCGGCTTGGTTGACATTTTAGGGTTGACCTTTGACTATTCGTTGACTTTTTATGAAAATTACCCGGGACCCTTCTTAGTGTATTTCAACGCTCTGGTTCCAAATCCACACTCTGTTTTCTCAAATTTGATCATTTAAGTTGAGTCTAATAAGTCCCAATATAATGCTTAGGTGCGATTACTATTGGAAACTCCGGCTTCCCAGCTCATATGGATGTGATCTCGCAAGTAACTGTGAGTGGGCCTTTGCTTTTAAATAATATATATTTATTTAGTTTCCATTTATATATTTGATAAAGAATTTTCTACGTTATACTTAGATTGGGTTAAAATATATATAAAATTAGCGTATTGATGTAATTCATGAAATTATACTACATCCTACGAGATGTGCAGGTATTCGTATTAGTATGGATGCTTTAGTTGTATTTACGGTCAGGAATAGTATTTCATTGATTAGAATTATGGAATTATTGATTTAACATTGCATGATCATATTTATGTTGTTTACTCATTGTGTGCTACACTGGTGTTTGTACTCACCTGGGCAAGGGCCAGTCATCATGTGTATATTCACATCGCACCGTACGCTGACTTTGGATCCATTGTAGGTGCCAGTCATTACCTAGATTGCTATAGGCAATTAGGACTCGTATGTGATGAGCATAACAACAGTCTTCA
The DNA here is from genome assembly GCF_963583255.1 of Pyrus communis. Lineage (NCBI taxonomy): Eukaryota > Viridiplantae > Streptophyta > Magnoliopsida > Rosales > Rosaceae > Pyrus > Pyrus communis. The sequence continues at coordinate 8,761,420 of NC_084805.1, read as the reverse complement.
TATGATTGTAGTACTAAAGCGTAAATCATTATTACACCAAGTCATGTTCATGTCAGAATATCTCTGCATGAACTTGTGTGTTAGCATATGTCGATGAGCACTCGATATGATATATTCGTTTATGCGAGATGTTATGATTATATGATGTTATGTGCTTATTTATGAGATATTGTGAAAGATTGCATACTCGAGATATTACGGTTTACGGTAAGTATTTTCTTACTATCCGTAGTATGATATTTTGGAAACTATACTTATTTTGCGATGATGGATTATTACGTTATTGAAAAGGTTTTTACAAAACTTTATTTTTACACTCATTCACCCTTATTTTTTGCCCCTCCAGGTTTTAGTGGCAGAGCTTTCGTATCAACGACGATTCTTGGCAAATCTTGGTATTGCAAGTTACCTTCAATGGTATAATTCTCATTCTACTTTTACTGTACTTTACTTATGCTCTGACATCACGTGTGAAATTGGTTCATTCCCGCTCACATGTGCACTCTTCCATTTAGGCACTTTTATGTTTAAATTTACTCACATTTTCCACATCACTTCACTTTATGGCTTCGTCACTCTCTTGGTGTCGGCCAACACAACTCGATTCGGAGTCCGGGTGGACATTCTGGGTTGGGATGTGTCATTAGTACATGTAAAATAATTTATCTACAACATAGAGAAATGTTAATTTACATATATTTTACGTATAGATAGAGGTCAATTAATTTACACAAACATGCATATGGTAAACAATAAAATGTGCCTAATATATGTACTATTACTTGCAACATTATTTACCTATAAATTACATACAAATATAGGTAAATTATTTTACACACCATAATAATAATGTGACGAATATATGTAATGATTTACCTAAAAAATATAAAAATATAACTTTATTTCAACACATATATATTGTAAGTAGCTCAAAATAAAAAATAAAAAAATAAAAATAAACGTTAATAGGAGTGATGCGAAAATTAACTTAACACACAAATTAAACCCTCTTTTGACAATTGTAGTATATATGTAAGTAGAGATCGTTCTTAAACCGGGGATTATGAGGGTTTGCTAAAACACTTTAAACTGACTCAAATAGATAAAACTAAGCTTTAAAACACTTAACTAAACTTAAAAGACTCAAAACAAGTTCACAAGACTCAAAATAAGCTAAAAACACTCAAAATTGCCTAAAAACACAAACTGGGCAAATTCTGACTCTAAACACAATTTTGGACGAATTTTAGTTTTAACTTGACTCAAAACACTTGAAAACACAATCTAAAATAGATCCTAACTAGTTAGACACTCTAAAATAAAGGGGGATTTGGTTTTGGACGAAAATAAAGTAAACAAAACAAGAATTAAAACTAGGCAGATTTGCATGAATTTGGTGGAAATAGATGGATGATGGGCTAGCTAGGAGGTCTTTCTCCACACATGACATACTTGCATACAAAATAATATCCAGTTGCTTTTTCAATGAACCATAAACCTCAACACCCCAAGTTAATTAGGTACGCTTAAATTAACCCTCAGATTTTCCTTAAGTCATTGAATTGAATGGAATTAGCGCATCACAATCAAATTATTCCTCAAAAGTTCCCTACATGAAAGCGCATAATAGAGAAACAATCAAAGATCATTACATTCTATGAAAATCATAAGTGTTGACAAGGCGTTCGTAACTATGAAAGCGCATGATACTTATGCCAGGAATTTACTTAACATGATTGTGACTAACAACCTTTACTACTTATGAATATAAGTTCACAACGATTAGGTGAAACTCCCTTATATCCTAGCATCAGATTTATGCTTGCAAATTAAGTGTGCACTCTCAACCCACATACACAAACAAGTTTTAATTCAAACAGATAAGTAAATTGAATTCACAATTCATGAAATCACAACTGGAAGTAATCAAATCATATTGCAAATATAGCCATGGGTTTGAAATTCCCCCTAGCTAAGAGGGGATTAGTTCCTCATACTCACAAAACAAAGATTATTGAATTTAAACATTGAAAACACAAGAAAGATTACACCTAAAACGTTCCAGCAACTTCAATTCGAATGGCAGACACGTCTAAGGGCTCTCCTCCTTCTTCCTTGCTGTGGCACAAGGTGTGGTTGGTGGTTTTAGGGGCGATGAATGGTGTATTCTTGCTTAGGATGATGAATGATGGCTGATGAGGGTGAAAAGTTGCGACAGGTTGTATATGGAAGTGAATGGATTGAATGAATGATGTAGAATGGTGTCTAGGGTTGTGGCAAAGGTCTTTCTGAATGGCATGAGGGTTCCTCCCGAAATTGTTGCTGAAAATATGTATATATAGGTTCGGCCAACCCCAGGGTTAATCAGATTAGGGTTACAACTTAGTAGATTTTAAGGATTAGGGCCCTAGGGTTCGGCACAATTAATTAAATCCACTAAGGAGAGGGTTTGGCCCAATTAATTTCATAGAAGGATTTGTATAACCCAAATCCACAAGGAATAAGGCCTAATAAATCAGAATCCACAAGGGAAAAGGGATAGAGGGGTGCGGCAGATATTGGAGGGAAAGGAGAGTGGATTGCAAGGCAAGGCAAGGCTTTCTAGAAGGGAATAGGCGCCACCTTTGTAAGGTTTCTAGAAACAATGTGTTTTGTGGCTGATTTGGGACTTCTAGAAGAGAATGCTTCTAGAAATAGGTTCTAGAAATATATATTTAGGTCCCCTTACTGCTAAGATTAAGGCATGATAAGATTAGGATATGATAAGATAAGAAAAGGTTGGACAAGGTTTTGGATAATGTTTCCTCTTTTGAGCTGATTCCTTATCTTCTTTGTCTTGAATTTAATTTATTCATCATCTTATCAGATTCCTAGCCTTTTAAACTCCAAATTCGTCCATCCATCTTGGCCCATACATGTGCTATCCATTTAGTGCCCAAAATTGCTCCAAAATACACCAAAATGCACTTTCTTGCTACTTTAACCCTTTGGACCTACAAACACACGGAAATAGCTTGAAATACTACATTAACTAAGAAATAACAACACAAATGCACAAGAACAAGCTAACTAAGTCGCATAAATATGCTCCTATCAAAGAGTAATTATATTGAATGTTTAAAGATAGGTGGTTTTTTTATACAAAAATCACGAGTTGTATGAGCTTATATCTAAATAACCCTTAATAACACAATAACACCAGATAACAATGTTATGGTGAAATGAAGTTGAAGTTTTTTTTTTTTTTTTCTTAGGTCAATTACCTCAAAGGAATGCAGTTGGAAGTTGGAGGTGGGCTGAGTCAAACATATTAGAATAACTAAGGAAGACACATGGAAATAGTTGTGATTCCCCTTTGAAGCAAACTTCTGCGCAAATTGTATGGGAAATTTTTTTCTGTATCCGCAACTCTATAACTAAGGAAGACCATCATATGAAGTAGAGGCTCCTGACCGAGTGCTCATTGGAAGAGATGACAATGCTACTTATGTCAAAGACTCTCTCTATTGTTTATATATATTTTTTTTTTTCAGGACTGTCTTTGAAATTTCGGGACACTTTAATTGGAGTTTGAACTATTCTAAAACTTTGAATTGTTATAGTGATTTGAGAATTTCTCTTCAATTGGCATGAAGTTGGCATGAAATTATGAATTAGGGTTAAATAGTGAGTTTATGGAAAAAGGAATAGTGGGAGATAAAGGGAGGAAGCAACAGTTGACATACAAGTTTGATTTGTAATTGTATTTGCAGACCCTACTAAATTATTATTTTTTATGCAAAGATATTTTTACACTAAGGGGATGGGCTGCACAATGGGTCGGCCATAACATTTGGTACCGAACTCATCATTCACGATATTAAAACCTAGAATCTCTCACTTAAAAATAATAATGAATATTGTTAGACTGTATTACTAAGTGGCCGCAAAACTATTATTTATTTGCTAAAGAAATCAAAATAGCCCCCCTTATGTACAGTTGAAAGAAAAAAAAAAAAACCGTTTTTCATTTATTCGACTAGCCACACACACGTCCTTTATCCAAAGGGATCTACATTTTGGGGTAAAAATGGAGATTAGTTCTATGTGGAATTTCAACGATCAAACCGTCTATTTTGTAAGTTTCAATTCATAAATCATCCTTGCAAAAATTTATTTTAATTTGAAATCATTTGCCTATTTGATTATCACGTTGAAATTTCATTGTTTTTTAGAGAATAAAGTGTTTATCAATTTCTTTGAACTCAATTAGATGTCTCAAATATTTTTTATTTGACTAATATTTTGCAAAGATGATCTATGAGGTGCAACTTGAAAAATACACGATTCGAATCGTTAAAGTTCGATGTGGTGTAGGCCTAACAATTATTCCCCACTTTTATAAAAAAATGAGAATTCCTTTCCGTCTTCCTCTCTCTATTCCCCACTTTTATAAAAAAATGGAAATACATTTCCTTAAACTCTCTCTCTCTCTCTCTCTCTCTCTCTCTCTCTCTCTCTCTCTCTCTCTCTCTCTCTATATATATATATATATATATATAGTCGTTGCGTGCCAACTTGTATGTTGTTAAAAGTTGGAGAAATTTGTAGTCAGAAAATAATAGTCTCTCGTAAGAAGTGCGTAAACACTAGGCAATTTGCTTAGCATCACATTTGCGGAGCAGTTTCCAACTAATTACTTGGTACATGCAGGTGTGGACTAGCTAGTTCAGTTTCGGACATTATATTTTTTCATAAGTTGATGGTGGATGGAGAATGAGAGAAGCTTGTGGTGATGAAATGAGCAGGTAAAATCACGGTAAGGGAGATATTTGGTGGATAAATTAATTTGTACCACACAGGCCAAATGACATGTACCAATTCTGACGTACTGGATGTTCATTTCCATAAAGAACCTAGACACATTTCAATATAACAATAAACCACATTTAGTTATCATACTGTTAATCGCATGCATCTCCTACTTGCATGGAACTGACACAGCGGGGTATAATAAGGAGAGTCGAACGATAATTCTTCACTAAAAAATAATTTGCAAACCCTATAACTCATTAGGAAGAAAGGGAGAGTAAACTCACGTTTGATTGATAATAAGCAAAAGATAACAATCCTTACACCAAGAAAGAGTATTTGCACGTTCAAATAGAAAATAAAACAAATAATATTTAACTAAGTTTCAAAAGTATCCCTAAACTTAAAACTATGTTTTGGAAAAGTAAGCAAAAGATTTTGGCCAAAATTGCCCTTATTGTATGAGCAAAAGCTTATGAGTCTTGATCTTTGTGTCATTCTCTTAGAAACGATATACTATGTTCCCTATTCTAACACCAACGACCAGCCCTATTTGCAATAAGTTCTAGTCCACAGGTGCACATTAGATGTTTCTTGAGGAGAGAAAACACTACAAAGTAAGTACTTACCATGTTTTCCATTGGAACATAGCTCGACATCCCTGTAAAAACCACAATTTGCTATGTTTACTGGGCTCAGTTAAAGAATCTCGTCGAACAATTTCTTTACCCATTAAGGTGACAACTTTCTAGCATCTTTATCACGTACTTCTTACTATTACCATTTAAGAAACATGCCATGTCAAGGAAAGCTTCTTTCACCCGGATCTTCTAATGCATTATAACTTACTGAGAGGTTTTTGAATGTCTAAGTTAGAAACTTTTGTACAACATAATTGTGTTGAAATCTCATTGACGATGTTACGTATAAAATCAAATTGGTGCCTGCCAATTAAAATCATGTGAAACGGTTAATGAGTTGACAATTTTGATATATCTATTTGGGTAATATAATTGGATCTGCACATATCTCACTTCTTGTAATAACGTATTTTCATCGCATAAGTTTTACAATTTTAATTGTTCAATTTTCTAATTTTCATTTGAAGATTATCCTACTAAAAATCTTTTGAATTGAAGATTGTTTAGGGGTGATCTATGATTTGAATGGTTTTTCTAGGGATATGATTTTCAAATGTAGATTAAGAAATTGAAATGCTCCGATTATGAAATTTATACAGTAAAAATACGTTATTCTAAGGGGGTGGGATATATGCATTTTCCAAGATGCAAGTATTATCCTAAAATGGCAAAAATAATAACACACCAAAAAAAAAAAAAAAAAAAAAAAACTTTCTACTACGGAAATGTATTATGCATTCCCTTTTCACTTTTGTGCTCTCCTAACTAGTTTCTAGCCATTAAATTGAATAACTATAAAAGAAAAATCAACGGAAAAAATTAAGAGGAGAGTGCAGAACGTGAAAAATGAGTACGGAAATCACTTATTTTTTACTTTATACGTGTAACAAAACAAGAATGGTAAGTTAAACTTATAAGTTGTTTTCTCAAGAACTTCTAAAGAAAATAGGTTAGTAAAGACACCCCAAACAAATAAGTTATTTCTAACCAGTACTGCGTTGGAGGGTTCAGAAATATATACCCATTCAAGAAGTACCACCCAGACAAATTTGATGCTTCTGTGAGACCTGCCCTCCATCTCCACACCTTCCCCATGTCATCCTTGAACTTGCGTTCATGGTTAGCGAGTGCCTCACCAAAACTACCTTTCTGGTTACTTATGTCCAAAGGATCCACCTCGTAGTATACTGGCCAAACGATTTGTTGCTTTGATTCTCTACATTGGAGGATCTTAACCAGTTCCATCAGGCACCAATCCGAGGATGCATAATTTTCGGTGAATACAATGATCGAAATCCTCGACTCTTCGATAACCTTGAGAAGCATCAGTAATGGAAGTTCTTCTCGTAGGTTTTGATTCCCTTATGAAGCAAACTCCTGTGCAAATTGTATGTGAAATTGTTGTGTGTATCCGCAACTCTATAACTAAGGAAGACATCATATGAAGAAGAGGCTCCTAACTGAGTGCTCATTGGAAGAGATGACAATAATGCTACTTATGTCAAAGACTCTCTTGTTTATATATAGAGTGCTTTTCAAGGACGTCTCTGATGTCTCGAAGCCCTGTGCGAAATTTATAAAAAAAATCCGCCTTAAGATAGTCTTCCAACAAAAAAAAAAAAAATGTATTAATGCTAAAAAGCAAAGACTTAAGTTTGAAACAACTGATTATAAATTTTCAATGAGATGAAGAAATACGTAAACCTACCAATTCCAACTTAATATATTTTAACTAATAAATACCTAACCTTATTGAAGTCTCCACTGCATCACTCTAAACACTTTGAATTATTTTAGTGGTTTGAGAATTTCTCTTCAATTGGCGTAAAATTATGATTTAAAGGGCGAGTCTTATGGAAAAAAGAAAGTGTGGGAAATAAAAGGGGGAAGTGGCAGTGAGAATTGACATAAAAATTTGAATTGTAATTGTGTTTGCACGCCCTACTAAATTATTATTTTTTGTACAATGATATTATTTAGGAAGGGAACTAAGGGGATGACCTATACAATGGTTTGCTTAAGAAATCATAGTAGTGGGAAAGTTGGAAAGAAAGTAATAGTTGCCCCACTAATGTAAAATTGGAAAAAAAAAAAAAAAAAGGTTTTTTTATTTAAATAGCAAATTTTTTTTTGGAGAGCCGTTCAAATTTAGGCCCCTATGCAATCAAACATTCCGCTCCTCCTTAAAGCCGCTACTAGTGTTTTTCTCCGTTTTAACTGAAAACAAATAAAATAAATAAAAAGGCATCTAGCGTAGAGGAAAACACTTCATAAGTGGGAATCTCGTTCAACTGTAGCCGGAGGAGAAATCCATATTGACAACATAACAACATATAATAACAATTGATATGTCGTTCAATATATATTTTCAATAGTAATTGATTATACAGTTGTTGATATGTTATCGATATGGTCATGCTCCAGCATAGTTGAGTGAGACCCTCCTTAAGAAGCGGTTCTATGCTAAAAGATGTATTTATGTTAACGCAACTTGATTAGCATCACATCTGTTTACTAATCCAGTTGTGAAAATTGATCATAGTGGTGATATTATATACTTGATTGACCCTGTTTCCGACGCTGCGCATTGGATCCTAAAAAAATATAGTCAACTTTCAATTGCATGAAAAATAAAGACTGAAAGAGGACAAGAAACAAAAAATCAATTGACAATCGGTTCCTTATGCTATTGCATGGTTCTTTTCCTGTCATTTCAGTTTTTGATGGGTCATACTGAACTCTTTAAATAAAAATTGGGAAATGATTTCCGCAATCTCCTCCTTCTGTGCACTCTGTTTAAATAAAAACTTACGAGTGCACGTATCATGAGAAATCGCAATACGCCAAATGGTAAAGCTTGGTTTTCAATTGAAGCCATGGAGAAGTTTTACAACACTGAGGCAAATCAAGCATGTTTCAAGGCAACTAAACAGATGTTGGCAACAAGATAATTTAGTGTGTACAATGCATCCAAGGAGTTGAAGAATATTGTAATCGCCCATTTCGGCAAACTAACTACAGCTTTACACTCGAATATCAACACAGCATTCGAACTGGTAACCAAGCTTTTGCACCTGCAGTGTCCGGCAAGTTTGAACCCGTCTTCACGAATTGGCCAGAAGGGTCATTTAACATGTATGCCAAAGCGGATTGTAAAACGCCTTTTTTTGAACATCCAAATCTCATCTGGATAAAAACCGTACATAAATAATGCTTCGTATCTTCACTATGCTTTTACAAACGCCCGGCTGGACACACCATGCAACAATTTCACAAACCCAAGGAAGCTTAGCTTCCCATCAGTGTGCCTAATCCAGTCATGGAGAACCACATGAAGTGGGATGGAAGGACCAAGCCCAAGTTCCTGAATCACAATTTGGAGAGGGTATGAATAACAGTAGTCTCAGTCCAGTACATTACAGATTGAACAGAGCCTTATAAATCTTTCGTTCCAGAGGGCCCAAATTAAAAACCAAATCAACATCAAATTCTTGACACGAAGGGCAGATGCCACCAGAATGCAGATGCATGGGATGTGCTCATATCTTAGAAATTGAAAACTCTAGGCGAAAATATGCTATGGGAGCATGAGCATTCAATTTCAGCTCATCTTCAGTTTGGTCCTTTTTCTATTGTTTCAGTTCGATCTTTCAAATTTTTAAGTGAAGCAATGCAGTCTTTTGTGCACCAAAATCATGCTTTTGTTTTCACTAGTTATTGTGGTCCATGGTTTACTGACATAATGCACTAACTGCTGCATTGATGACAAAAGTCGGTCAAAGAACATATGCAACTAAGCTGACCAGATTGCTTAAATTCGAAATAATAAAAAGACCAAACTGAAATTTTAATCAAAATCTAAGCACCAAAAGTATAGTTTATCCAGAACTCTACTTCTCCCTCCCTACACCGTTCTTTTAACCAAAAGTATGTTACTTAAGAAATGTAACAAGTAAAACAGACACTTCTAGATATGTCAGCAAGTCCAATTCATAAGTAACATACTATATTATACTCAGAAATCGACCTTATGATTACTAAGCTTTCAACTAACATATAGCAGACTGCAAATGTGGCATTAAAATTTCAACTTACCGAAGCAAGTTCTTCAATGACAATTGCCCTGTTTCCATCCTTCTCGAAAAGTTCATATGCACATCGAGCATGTTGTTCCCAGCGATCAAGTGCCTCGAGCTGATGAACACTTAATGCAGCTGCACAGAACTCATCAAAATCCATTCTTCTGTATTGAAGTGCATTTAGCTGTCATGGGAGAAGTACTAACCAGTCAGTACTTTTATAACCTATTGAGCCTAATACCATAGAAATATTCACAGAAGCAACCAAGTTATTACCGATGAAATGAGATCAGGAATGCGGGACTCCTTCATTGCGTCTGTAGCATTTTTCGTGAGGACCTATCCAGGAAAAATAAAAAAGAATACTTTAATTATCAACTTATCTCTGTGTGTGTGTGTTTTAGAGAGAGAGAGAGAGAGAGAGAGAGAGAGAGAGAGAGAGAGATACCAACCATTCTAATATTGTCAAGAGTTATAGTGCCATTTTTGTTTGGCTCCAATAGAGCAAACTGCTCCTTCAGATAAAACAGTTCATCCACAGTCAATGTCTTAGACAAGGCCTGTCACGTCAATTTACAGAAATGAAACGTTAAGAGAGTGATTAAATACATCTCAATATATAAAGTATAAAAAGATACACTAAATAAACAAAAATAAATAATTAAAAACACAACTACACAAACACATAGAAGAGTAATTTGGATGAAGCAATCATCAAGCATTAACCGATAACATCTCAGAAACCTCTCTTATTTCCAGTAATTATACACATGACCTTATAGACAAAAAATGAGAACAGATAATTATCGGTTTTACCGAGTCGTCATTATTAGTTAATGGAATACTAATAATTACTTTCCAATTCTATATTTTTTAAGAGGCACAAACAAAAATCCCATTCATCAAGAAAACTAACCCAATCATTTGACTTGATATACAAAGTTCTTAAGACCAAGAATCTGATTCAGCATGCAAAATTTGAGAAAAAGTTCTCACTTTTCGTCAGTGAAAACATATACACACCCTTAAAGCAGCCTTCCGAAGGGATGATGATCGCAGATAAGCCTTCATGAGTCTAAATACTAAAATATCAAGTGGCACTTTTATGTCACTATAATTCCGGATCCAAGGATGACCTGCCAAAAAAAAAAAAAAAAAGTTATAGCCAGTGACTCAGGAAAATGGTAGCAGAAACTTATCCAATCATACAGACATGGAAAACTCACTTAGAGCCTGAGCTGCTGTCATTCGTTTCCGAGGGTCCTTGTTCAATAAGCGTTTGACAAAGTCCTTCGCTTCAAGAGATAAAGTGGGCCAAGGTGCTTCATCAAAACTTGGATCAGCTTTCAAGACCGCCCGAAAAATTCCAGACTCAGTCCGGGACCAAAATGGACGGCTACCACATAAGAGAATATATGCTATTACACCAATACTCCATACATCGGCCTCTGTACTATAAGATCTATGTAGAACTTCGGGTGCGACATAGTATGCACTTCCAACAATATCATTAAGCCTCTCGTCTGTAAGACAGATATGATATTAAAACCCTATCCAAAATCAAAAGTCTGAGAGATCGATAACAAAACAAGCTAAAATATTGAAGAAAGGACAAACCTGGTCTGGCAAAATCAGACAAGCCAAAGTCAATGGCTTTCAACTGGGAATTCTCATCTTTGGCAGTATACAAAAAGTTCTGATAACAAAAATGAAAAAAAAAATAGCATTAGGTTAACATAAATAGAATTAGATTACAACCGACAATAACAAATATATCAAGTATAAGATAATAAAAAACTGCCAAGAACTTCTAGATTTCATGATGATACATATATCAAGGTATCTGAGTATATGAGTGGAATATAAGCCGATTAACTAGCTTGAATTTTTGGAAACCCTACACTTCCCACATAAATGTCTTTTCAACAAGCACATAAGTTAAAATATTGAACAAGAAAATGTAGGTCAGGTCTCAGCTCCAATTGTTCAAAACCAGATGCTGTAGGAACAGCCGCTGTGGATTTACTATTTCAACTGTCACTGAAATATTTCCCCTCCAAGCCAGACAGAACATAATGCCAGCTATATGATTAAACTAAAATTTATCAGATTTATATAACCATTATTTGTGTCAAGCTTTCTTTCCCCTGTCAAAAAAAACCACAAAATCTGGGAATCTGGGAACCTAAGGTGTGAACTGAGTAATTATGACACCCCGCAACAATCTATTGACAGATTGTATGAGACTGGAGGCGCCTAATAGTACTAACTACTAAAGTAAAAAGATTTTTTCCAGAAGACAAATAGGTTTTTGTACTGCTAAGGACAATGTTTAATCTTAGTCCAGAAGACATCAACCATGTATAAGTACCAATCATTTTAAACAGTTGGATAATTCAGGGCCAGATTGGGAAACTACAGATACAGTCAATTGAAACAGAAGGGGTTTCTATTGCAATCTCTCAGTTGTATAAAAGTAACCATTTGTCGTGTTGTTCAATTCCTTGTATACAGTCTAGGGGGGTGGCGAGGTGGAGGGACACTTAAATCTAAATCAAGTTTGTTCCGAGAATTCACCCCACCCCCCCCCCCCCCCCCCCCCCCAACAACAAACAAAAAAAAAAGGGGATGCTGCAGGGAAGTTTAACCAGCCTCATGCACTGCTAGAAATTCTGAACAACCCCTTCATTTAGTCACTTCAACTATCTCTGATAAGGGTACTTGTCCACATTGCCTACACCTGGATCTTCATTATAAACACGCATCTCATCTGCTAATTAGATAAAAAGAAAATTAGAGAGATTTATTCCACCTCTGGCTTAAGATCCCTGTGTACCACACCCTGGAGATGACAAAACGCAACAACATTCAGTATTTGCACCATGACAGTCTTCGCATCATCTTCCGAGTATTTCCCGCCCCTTCAGAAGAAACAGAATATCAAGTTAGTAGAAAAGAAAAAAAATATCATCATCTGAAAGTCCCTATGGAAGATGTTTAATTTATATACCTTGAAAGTATTCTATCTAAAAGCTCTCCACCTTCACACAACCTGAAATGTCAGGAAAAAAAAAAAAATGAATGCCATAGAGACGTCAAACATCTTTAGGAGGGAAGTAAACAATCTTCCTGTAAATTACATAAGAGAAAAAACAACTGAAGATGTTTAATTTATAACGCTAAGCTTGTGCTCGAAAGAGGCACAAGCTTAGCGTTATAAATTTTTACCCAGTCAATCACTATTACTTGTGAAAGAAACCTAACCGGATGTAGTCTAAAACAGGAATTCAAACTTTTAACTTACTCCATTACTATGTAGACATTATCACTGTCTTCAAATGCATCATAGAACTTAACTAGATTGCTATGTCCAGTCAAGGCTCGCAATATCTTGACCTCCCTTCTCACATCCTCGATTGCAATAGCAGTTGTCATCTAACAACAAACAATACATTGTCATTAGAAGAAACCATAACAAAATAAAATACAGAAAATGCATGTATTAAAAGTAAAATTAACTACCAAAGCCACCTCACGTAAAACAACATCTCACAGCAATCATATCTTATGTTTCCCCTCCAAACTTACTCGGGAAACAGGAAAGTCAATTGTATACCAGTATTCCATCACTACTCATGATCTTGGACTTATTTTTCAAGGCAACTGGAATATTTACCTCATCCAATTTACATTGTTCAATGCTCATAATACCCAATCTACTTTACATGAATAAATTCACACTATTCTTTACAAAGATAATTCCCAGCATATGAGTCATACTTGCAGTTTATTAAAAACCACAAAGTTGTCAACTCCTATCCCTAATTCTTCTTTTTTTTTTCTTTTTTTTTTTTCACTTTTTACCCCTCTTTCTTTTACAGGGGACTTCTAGGGAAGGAAAGCAAAGTCCAGGGCTAGAAGTCATCATCTTTTTATTCTTTGATGAGGGAGTGGATAGATTGAGTCAACCTCCATGGATATTGGTTGAGTCCCTTAAACCTTTAGTATTGGTTGGACATACATCTTTGTAGCTTTGTCCAAAAGAATATATTGTCAATCATATACCTCCGATTACTGGTGAACCACCTCATGCTACATGATCATCAAAAACAAAACAATACAAGATTAAGTACAATGTTCCTTCCCTCTCGCAATAAGCGTCATACAATCTATTGAGAGATCTGATCGTTAACCATGTACCGGGCCAAGATTGTGAAATGTGACCCACCAAAAGTTTTCGGCAGTTCCGGATGGCTGTAAGCATTGGGTTGTTACTGGCCATTATCCGAACGGTGCTATATGATTTAGTTCAATTATATATCTGTGGGAAGGTCAAGACCACAATTTGGACCATGACTTTCGTTAATGAGTAGGTCCACAGTCCACTCACAACCAATGGACTGGATTCTTTGTTCATCATGTAGAATGAACTGTCACATCTTCGGAACCGACGAAGTGTTATATGGCTGAGAAGCCATTAAAAAAAAATAAATAAATAAATAAAAAATGTTGTATTATTCCTATACCCACTACATGGAATTCAATCAGTTACCAAAGATACACATTTTTTTAAAGAAAACAATGTACTTTCATTGAGGTGGATCAAGTAAGCCAAGAGATCAATACCTATTATTGACCAAAGAAAAGCAATAAACAAACAACTTGGTCACTTTACACCCCCTTCACTCAAAGTTCCAAGATGTAGAGTTGTAATTTTATTAATCTTTTTTTTTTTTTTTTTTGTTAAATGCCTAATATTCCCTATCCAGAAGAACTAAACAACAGTCAATATGAACACATGACGAGATCTTGCAAGATCTTCCCTGTGCCACATGCAACCTCGAAGGATCTTCGACCTTACTTAGCTACGAAAGAACACAATCGCACTGTAAACCACCACTCCCTGATCCCGAAGTAAAGATGAAAAGGACTTTGAAAAGAGAGTCAGAGAGTGCTCGAAATTGTTGGGAGGGAAAAGGATCACAAGCCGGTCCGTCGATCAGCTCGAGGAGTAGACCGAAGCCCACAACACCAAAAACAACATTAACAATAACAACGATTCAACATTGCCCTAAAATCTCAGGTTTTACCTTGAAGAATGACCAAAACATAGAAAAAAAAAACCCAGATTTTATCAACCAAGATTAAGCAAATGAGAGCAAGAAAATCCTATCTTTACAAACAAATTATAGATTAACTAAAAATCATACATGCAATTAAGAGCATTAGGCCAAACCTTTGTTTTAGGGATGACCTTCACAGCGACCTGCTGACCCTTAAACTCCCCCTTTTTGTACCTAGCAGAGCAAGTATATCCAAAATGCCCTCGACCCAGTTCGTCCCCAACCTCCAATCGACTCGTTACCTCCTTGGAGAACCCAAACCTCTTGTCCAGCTCAACCCCATCCTCCTCCTCTCCGTCCTCCGGTATCGCCACTGAAGCCGATGCCTTTTTGCCCAGCCGCCGGGCGAGCACGGCCTTGATGTGCTTCGCCGGCGACGGAGGCGGAAAGGGTCGGCGGAAAAACCGGCTGGGGGTGGAAGTGGCGCTCTTGCTCCGCGACGGGGACGACTTCTTGAGGTAATGGGCAGGGCTGGGACTGTAGAAGGAGTAGAAGGGGGACTGGGACTGGGACTGGCGTGAAGCGACGTCGTCTCTCCGGTGGTGAGGGGTGTGGGATGGGAGGGATTTGGGGGTTTGGGAAGGGTGGTTTGGGTCATTTACGTCCCTTGGGGAATATGGGTTCTGCTTTGGAGGTTTCGAAGTGCAGACTCCCATGGCGGTTTCTGTGGTTTGAGAAGAGGAGTGAGAGAAAATGGGTGAAAGATTGAAGATTTAAGGCTTAATTGGGCAGCAAAAGCAGAAAAGCTGCTTAATTCAATGGTTATAGTTGTGGCATTGTGAACTGTGTGGGAGTGTAGTTCTAGCTCTAGCTCTAGCTATAGGATTTTTGTTTGTGAATGCTTGTAGGTGCTGCTGTTGCTCCACTTTTCTTGTGTTGTCGAGAGAGAGAGAGAGAGAGAGAGAGAGAGCAGGGGATGGTGGAGCTGTTGGAGTTAATAATAAAACGCAGGAAAAGGTGTAAATGTGTAGAGAGAGGGGGAGAGAGAATGGGTATTTGTTGGGGACGAGGACCAGGAGATGATGACTGAAGGAGATGAAAATGTGGAAGTGAGCTGTAGATTGTAGTCTTGTGTGATCTCACTGGTCACGTGGCAAGCACATGACAATTTGGAATTTCGACCATCGAATTAAATACGTCAAACAAAAATAACAAATAAAATTAACCAATGATGTTTGAAAGGTTAAAAACGATATGTTTATCGTTTCTCGGCGAAATTAGAATTTGGGGGTTGGGGAAACTTGAGATTGGGTATTTTGGTACTTTGGGCGGTCTTTCGTCCATTAAAAATTCTACTTTTATCACTTATTTGTATTATCTCTTTAATAGAGAAATGATCTATATGTGTTGACCGACCTACCTCTATTAGAGAGATAGTCCAAATAATAGTACAAATAAATGATAAATATAGCATTATTTTTCTTCCATTCTTAAACATGACGCAAGGACAATGAAAGTCGCAAAAAATGGGAATCGCCATTGCCATTGGCAAAAGCAAGAAAAAGAAAAGTGATAAGAGTCCATTATACCTTGCTTAGATGTTGAAATATACTTTCCATATTAGATTTCATTTGAATAGAACTTTTATGGGAATATTTTCTTGTATTACTTGTTCTGAAATATATATATATGTACAATCTAAGTTCCACAAGGAAACAAAAGCTTTAATACAAACCTACTTAAAAAAGGACTCCTATTATTTACATTCCTATTTTTCCTAATATTGACTCATGATCAACACTCCCCCTCAAGTTGGTGCATAGATATCACACATGCCCAACTTGACAAGTGAGTCATCAAACTCTCGACTACATACTGCATGAGTTAGAACATCTGCAAGTTGCTCATCTGAACTCACAAACGGGATCGATACAATCTTCCTTTCAAGTTTCTCTTTAATAAAATGTCGATCAACTTCCACATGTTTTGTTCTATCATGCTGTACCGGATTATCAGCTATATCTCTCGCTGACTTATTATCACAGTATAGTCTCATGGTCTCCTTTGGCTTGAACCCAAGCCCCTCAAGAAGTTTTCGAAGCCAGAGAAGCTCACAAATGCCGTGAGCCATCCCTCGAAACTCGGCCTCAGCTGAGGATCTTGATACTACCTTCTGTTTTTTACTTCTCCATGTGACTAAATTGCCTCCTACAAAAGTAAAATATCCCGAAGTAGACCGTCTGTCACCTACACTTCCTGCCCAATCAGCATCCGTGAACCCCTCAATCCTCAAATGTCCATGCTTCCGATAGAGAACTCCTTTTCCAGGTGCAGACTTTAAATAAGCTAAGATACGCATAACAACAGCCATATGATCTTCACTCGGTGAATGCATAAATTGACTTACTACACTTACTGCATATGCAATATCTGGTCGTGTATGAGCCAAATAAATTAGTCTCCCTACAAGTCTCTGATATCTCCCCTTATCAACCGATTTCTGATTCGGATCCAAACATAGATGATGTTTTTCAACAATAGGAGTATCAACTGGCTTACATCCCAGCATACCAGTTTCTTTTAACAAATCCAAAACATACTTACGTTGTGACAAGAAAATACCTTTCGAAGATCGAGCAACTTCGACTCCAAGAAAATACTTCAAATCCCCTAGGTTCTTCATTTCAAACTCAGCCGCAAGATTTATCTGCAGCCTTGAAATCTCATCACAATCATCCCCAGTAATAATCATGTCATCTACATAGATGATTAAGGCCGTCACTTTTCCCTGTCTTCGTTTGACAAACAATGTATGATCAGAATGACTTTGGTGATGCCCAATCTTTTTCATAACTTGAGTAAACCTATCAAACCATGCACGAGGCGATTGCTTAAGCCCATAAAGAGACTTACGCAACCGACATACTCCGGTACTTCTACCAGCACTGTACCCAGGAGGAAAATCCATATATACTTCTTCCTCCAAGTTCCCATGAAGAAAGGCATTTTTCACATCAAACTGTTTTAATGGCCAGTTCATATTAGCAGCTAAAGATATCAGAACTCGTACCGTATTCATCTTGGCAACCGGAGAGAACGTTTCTTGATAATCTACACCATATGTTTGGGTGTATCCTTTAGCTACCAACCTTGCTTTGTACCGGTCGATTGATCCATTGGCTTTGTATTTGACAGTGAACACCCAGCGACAGCCAACTGTTTTTTTTCCCTCTGGTAAAGACGTCACCTCCCAGGTATTATTCTTCTGTAGCGCCAACATTTCTTCATCCATTGCGTTTGCCCATTTTTGATCCTTTAGAGCCTCCTCCACACGGGTTGGTACTCGAGTAGCCTCCATATTGTCCACCAAAGTCTTGCGCTCTGGTGCAAGACCATTGCATGAGACATAGTTGGCTATTGGATACTTCACTTTGCCTTCCGGAGAAAACCTGTTAGGTGGCACACCCCTATTTTGTCTCGGTGGCAGCTTATATGTATTTACATCATTACTTGTATTAGTTACATAATCATCCACAATACTTACCTCAGGTATATCCAGAGAAGATTCATTGGGCAGCACTGTGGAGCTAGAGAGAGAGGGGGGTACATTAGTAGGCTCGTCGACAACCTGTCCTGACTGCATACTGCTCTCGACAACTGTTGGAGATTTATTACTCTCGGGATCACTTTCATCTGGAACCGGTCCTGACTGCATGCTGCTCTCAACAACAATTGCAGATTTATCATTCTCGGCATGTATAATCACTGCCCCATTATGCACGGCATCAACCCCAGGGATTCCTTCCAAGTTCAACCATTTCAGATCATCACTAGAGCTCTCCCCCTGGTGATCTGAAGATGAAGATACGGGAGCATAAAAATACTCTGATTCAGAGGAATCAGGTCACATCCATGGTAACATACATATGACGAGTCGCAGGGTGATAACATTTATATCCTTTTTGGTGAGAGGAGAAACCAACAAACACACAGCGAAGTGCACACGGATCCAACTTAGTGCGATGAATTTTCTGAATATGCACATACGCCACACACCCAAAGACCCGGGGTTGGAGATTATGAGAAGACACCACAGGAACATGTTGAGTGAGGACTTGAAACAGAGTTTGAAAATTAACCACCCGAGAGGGCATACGATTAATCACGTAGACGGCATAAGTAACAGCTTCAGGCCAAAAAACCTTAGGAACAGAAGCACCCAGAAGTAGTGCACGTGCCGTTTCTAAGATATGGCGATTTTTCCGTTCAGCCACCCCATTTTGCTGTGGAGTATAGGGGCAGGTTGTTTCATGGAGAATGCCTTGATCACCAAGAAACTCTGACAATTCACGATTAATATATTCACCACCATTATCAGAACGAAGAACTTTAATCACAGAGAAGTATTGGGTCCGAAGCATTTGAGAAAAATTCCGAAATACCATACCAACATCACTCTTATTTTTTAACACATATAGCCACGTCATACGAGTGCAATCATCAACAAACGTAACAAACCACTTAATCCCAGAAGAAGTAACAACCGGAGATGGTCCCCAAACATCAGAGTGCACAAGTTCAAACGGTAAAGCTCTTTTATTCATACTAGGCGGAAAAGAAGCACGATGGCTTTTAGCAAGAATACATACTTCACAATGTAAGTATGATTCAGTTATTCCACTAAATAAACTAGGTAACATATGCCTTAAATACCCAAAAGATGCATGGCCTAACCGACGATGCAACAACCACACTGCTTGTAAATTACTAGACCGGGACGCGCGAACTGCATTTGCTCTTCCAGAAACGACGTCGTCCACGTAGTACAACCCCTCTCTCTTAGTGCCACGCCCAATTATCTCCTTGGTCTGAATATCCTGGAGTAGACAAAAAAGCGGATACATTAGAACAACACAATCCAATTGTTCAGTAACCTGTGGTATGGATAATAGGTGATGGGATAAAGACGGAACAAGCAAGCAATGATGTAAGGGAAGTGACGGGGTGAGATGCACAGTGCCGGCACCACACACGGGTGCCAGAGTACCATTGGCAGTTGATATATTTTTCCTGTGAGATATAGTCATGTATTGAAACATATTTTTATCATATGTCATATGATCCGTTGCCCCAGAGTCCAGAATCCAACCTGTATGGTGCTGTTTCTCGGAGGCTAAGAGAACATGTCCCATGGTACCTGTGTCGGACGACGAGGCACCCTGAGTACCAAGCAACAAATTCTGACTAGAGTGACTAGAACTAGGCACGGCTTCCTGGACTGTGGTTGTAGCCGCAGCAAGGGAGGCACGGCCTCCACTGGATCCGGCTGCTCCACGCTCCTTGGCACGCAATTTTTTCTTGAACTCTGGAAACCAATCAGGCACCCCATGCTTAGTAAAGCATGTATCCTCAGTATGACAGGTTTGTCCACAGAAAGTACACTTCAAATCATCTTTATTTTCTCGGTTGAAAGGTCGAGAATTTAAAGATTGATTAGAAAAATTACTAGCACGATGAGTACCAGCTGGCCGAGAGATCATTGCCATGGACGGCAATCCTCCTTGATTGTTACTCCCACCCATCATGGTAGCATGTCGTTGAGCTTCACGTCGAACAACAGAAAACACCTCCTCAACAGAAGGTAAGGGCTGAGTACGTAAAATATCACTACGTACTTTATCAAACACATCATCCAAACCCGCCAAAAAAACATACACACGATCAACCTGAATTTCTTCTCGAAGTGTCTTGAAATCCACAGCACATACCATCTTGATTGGTCTCCGTTGATCTAACTCCTGCCAAACGGACTTGAGATCAGCATAATACACACCCACTGGCCGACCCTCTTGACGGAGTCTGAACGATTTAACCTTCAATTCATAAATCTGAGAAATATCTGAACCATCATAATAAGTTCGAGCCACCTCTTCCCAAACTTCTTTAGCAGTACGTAGGTGAATAAAAAATCCCATGATAGCAGGTTCCATAGAATTGATCAACCACCCTTTTACTATTGCATTCCCTGTCTCCCATGCCTCATACTCAGCACTAGCCTCAGCAGGCTCCTTGGTACTACCAGTCACAAAGCCCTTCCTACCGCGTCCAGCAATGTGCATCTCCAAAACCTTGGACCAAAGAGGATAATTTGATCCATTTAATTTCACGGTATTTGGTACAGCAGACGCATCACTCTGAATAACGACAGGATTCACTACTTGATTATTGGTTGAATTACTGCCCTCTAACTTCAACATGCCACTGCCTCCTTCTGATGCCATTCGACTTTACCCAAAAAAAACAAAGCACATCAATACACAAACAAACAACAACAACTTCCGCCGAAGTCGAACCCGTGACCTATTGGATTCGAAAAAGGCTCAAACCCAACAACGCACAAGGGTACTGGCAGCAATACACAAACAAACAGCAACAACTTCCGCCGAAGTCGAACCCGTGACCTATTGGATTCGAAAAAGTCTCAAACCCAACAACGCACAAGGGTACTGGCAGCAATACACACACTGCACTAACACAGCAATACTCACAGCAATTCCACACGCACACGACACTGCCTCCTTCTGATGTTACTGTCCCCTGATGATTTACCACACTGCTACACCCACAGCAGTACCACACACACACGGCAGCACTGTGCAGACACAGCACCACCCACACTGCTGCACACGCAGCCAAAAATACACACACACGACAACACTGTTTTTCTGCAGAAGATTTGCAGAAAAAACAGTCAACGCACAGCGGAAAAGAAAACTAGGGTTTTGGCTCTTGATACCAAATAGAACTTTTACGGGAATATTTTCTTGTATTACTTGTTCTGAAATATATATATGTACAATCTAAGTTCCACAAGGAAACAAAAGCTTTAATACAAACCTACTTAAAAAAGGACTCCTATTATTTACATTCCTATTTTTCCTAATATTGACTCATGATCAACAATTTGCCCAGAAATGATTTGGATAGTCCATTTACTTGTCTAATAAACAGGGGGACCAACGTTGGCATCCATAAAAAAAAAAAACTACTCGACATTAGCATATGAAGAGCTACTATTTTTACGAGGAAATTGGAGTAATAGTTTTTGAATTGTAACTCAATTGTAGTTTTGATTCTTGAACTAGAACTTTATTAGATGTGATCTTGAATTTGATAAAATATAGAGTATTGGTCATTTCATGTTACCTCCGCTAGATAAAGTTCAGAGATAATTGCTACAGTTGAGTTAAAACTCAATTGAATTAAAGGTACACAAATTTTATAAAAGGCTTAATTACCCTATTGCCCCCTAAAAATGTTTGTGAGTATCATTTTGCAAACTAAATGACATAAGAGTTGATGATTGGATTATTAAACGTGTTCATTCTTATTAATGACACATCATATAGTTTGAAAATTTTATTTATAAATTTAATTTCTCTATCTTGACCAATCTCCTATATCATGTTTTGTGTCCCACTTTGCCATATGCGGTTTTGCTGTTAAGTTTTTTGGATTTGGATCCAGTTCAGACCTTTTTGTGAGGATCTTGTGAATTTTCACGTCTTATCCATTCATTGTACATCATGCAATTAGAAATCATTTTTAATTTTTTATTTAAAATTAAATATAAACAGTACCTAACAAAAATTAGTCGCACGATGAATGAATAAGATGTAAAGATCCGTAGAGAATCCTCATCTACGTTTTCTATGTTGGTGTACCACAAATGGGTCCATTATTTGCTTGTTCGTATGCCAAGCGGGTGCCACATGTCCAAAAGATATTGTCTTTGAAACATTTTAAACAAACTACTATATTTACCATCTAACTGTACCATCACTTGTACCATCTCTCTAATAGAAGGCTGTCAATGCATGTAAGTCTCATCTCTATTAGAGAGATAGTACAAATAATAGTATAAATAGATAGTAAAAATAGCATCCTTGAGATTAAAATAACTAAAGGTTAATTCTTCTCAAAATATTTCCCCAACTCTTCCGTGGTTCCACCAAGCACCCACCCTTGCGCAGGGCCAGTCTTGAGATTTTTTAAGCTTAGGGTGACACCAAAATATGTGTCCTAACTTCATATAAAAAAAATTCTTTGTTTTACACATAAGACTTCATAAAATTATACTTAGAAAAGCACTTCAAACTCAATAATTTAGAACGCACGGAAAGACTAGTTTATTTTGTATCGAGAAAATGAACCAAAAAAACCCGGTCTTACAAGTAGATAGATGATGAGTTTTGTTTTCCATCTATTTGAACTTTTAAAGTGTTTTTATATAAATCATGATGTGTTTGTTCTTATATATTAACCTTGTCAATATGGGACTAAAAAAATAATGATGTTCTCTAGTCTTTAATTGATATGTAACCTATTGGTGACATGTCATATGATTTGCAAATTTGGTCTAAAAATTTTGTCTACGCATTTCTTTTTGTGAAGGTTAGACTTATATTGAAACGAATGTTTAAACATTGCAACGCACATAGCTACTAGCTAGTAATTAAAAAGAAATTAACAATCAAACAAAAATTCGTAAAAATGAAAAGAATGAACATGCACATAGAATTTCGAACTCAAGATCTCTTGTTAATTTTAAATAACAAAAATATTGCTTCTAATTAAACCTCTTGATCATTTAGACAAATTTTATAAATTTAAACTCTTATGAAAATAAATTCGTAAAAGTTGGAAAGTAAAAAAAAGACACATACTGTTTCAAACCCAAGACCTCCTTGATAATTTTACACAACATAAACCACCACTTATGGTCAACTTTTTATCATTTGTTCAAATTCTATATATTTATATTCTTATTAAAAGAAATTAGTAAAAATTAAAAAGTAAATAAACATACATAGTGTTTTGAAGTCAAAACCTCCTCATTAATTTCAAACAACGAGTAGCTCTACAGTTAAATTTCCTTGCCGCTGGGTGAGTAGAATCCGGTAATTTGTCGGCGAGGTTCTTGATAATTTGAAATTTTCGAAGTGCAAATGCGGTGTTTTGGAGGTGATCGAATGACTTGTGTAGTATAGCAGCTAGGGTGGGGGACGTTGGCATTTGCAATGGGAAGGGTGGTGAAGCCATGAAGGTGGCTATGGATGAGTGATTGAGCGAGAGTTCTATCATGTATCTTATGCCCAAGTATCTTAAACTCTCAACCTTTTAGTGTCATTTTAAATTAGTCTCAATATTTTTAAACATTCCAAATAAGTACCCAATTTATTGAATATGTCACATTCGTTAAGTCCCAATTAATTTTTCCGTTATATGTACATGTGGCAACAATAGATTCCACTTATTTGCTTGCTTGGACACTAAAATAATAATAAAAATAACTTCAAAAAAGACTTGAAGGTGAAAAATAATAATAAATAAACAAATTCATGAATAAAATAGAAAACAAAAATGAAGATCGGAAAATCTCTTATGTGACATCCCACATTGCCCAGGGGAGTGATCCTTATATGTATATTTTCATCCCTACCTAGCACAAGGCCTTTTGGGAGCTCACTGGTTTCGGGTTCCATGGGAACTCCGAAGTTAAGTGAGTAGTGCGCGAGAGCATTCCCAGGATGGGTCACCCATCGGGAAGTTCTCGTGTGAGTTTCCAGAAACAAAACCTTGAGGGCGTGGTCAGGGCCCAAAGCGGACAATATCGTGCTACGGTGGTGGAGTGGGCCCGAGAAGTGGTCCCCCCTGGGCCGGGATGTGACAATTTGGTATCAGAGCCTAACCTTGGTTGCGTGTGTGCCGACGAGGACGTCGGGCCCCTAAGGGGGGTGGATTGTGACATCCCACATCGCTCATGGGTGTGATCCTTATATGTATATTCCCATCCCTACCTAGCACAAGGCCTTTTGGGAGTTCACTGGCTTTGAGTTCCATGGCAACTTCGAAGTTAAGCGAGTAGCGTGCGAGAGAATTCCCAGGATGGGTGACCCATCGGGAAGTTCTCATATGAGTTCCCAGAAACAAAACCGTGAGGGCGTGGTCGGGGCCCAAAGTGGACAATATCGTGCTACGATGGTGGAGCGGGCCCGGGAAGTGGTCCCCCTCCCCCTCCGAGTGGGGATGTGACATCCTGACAAAGAATAGGTTTAGGAATTCATATAGCATTTCAAGGAGCTTGTTTATGCTCGTGATTTCCTCATTCGCCGATTTTCGTTTAGTAAAGCTTCTAGTTTTTCTTTATGGGTAGTGAAGATAGTGGTGACAGCATCATAGCAGTCCATACCATTTCAGCAACTTCTAAGACCTTCTTCTTGATGTTGGTGGCTTGAGTTGTGGGGTGGAGTTTGTGGTTGTGAGTTTGTTTTGAAGTGATGATCTAAAGGGGGAAGTGGATGTTATTTGGTGAAGGCCATGCTTCCATGACTCTCTGTTGATGTTGAAGACAGAGTAAGCCCTTAATTTAACAAAAAACTAATTGGGTTTAACAGATGTGACATTTTCAATAGGTTGGATACTGAATTGGAATGTTGAAAAACGTTGAGACCAATTTAAAATTACACTACAAGGTTGGATGGTTTTATGTACTTAATCCTATATCTCAATACTTTCAAATTATAATTTTATATACTTAAACTAAAAATTAAATAGAAATTTTGTTAAGTGGGACCTATTTGTACATGTCAACATATTTGAATGGAATACTTAATGAAATTAACAGTTTACGGTAAAGTGGGACACGAAAACATGATTTATGGTATTTTAGGTCAATGTAACGCTTAGGGTGTGCTTGTTTGGGCTCACTCTCCTTGGATTGGACTGGACTAGCTATTATTGTAGTCCAATGTTTGTTAGGCTGAAGCATTAGGTTTAATGGGATTAAGTCGGACTCGCTCCGACTGATTCCCTCACTAAAAATTCTTAGCCAAACCTCCCAAATATCCCAGGACTGCTAAGACCCCCACGCTGCTTCGTATGACTCATCCAAACCTTGTGCCTTGTTCCAACTTACAAGATCTCAATCCTTGAAAATAAGGATTTTTTTCATATGGGTTCAGCGATTTGGGGTCTTCCACCGTCTGGGTCTTTTGGTATCTTAGATCGCACACATACATACATCGCTCTCTCTCAGAAACGCCCTTAATTTTCACTTACAAACCACCCCACTTTCGCTGATTCTTCCCCACTAATCGCGTTCCGTCGCGAGAATTCAATTGTTGACTCTCGTTTTCAACTGACCATGATCTGAATCTGGTACGCCAGATAAGGTGAGTAATTATTTGGAATTGGGGATTTTGAAAGGTGTTTGGTTGGTGAGAAAATTGAAAGAGAAAACAAAAGAAAATGGAATGGCAATTAGTAAGAACTGGGGAATTGCATGAAAGGAAATGGGATTTTGAAAGGTGTTTCGTTGGTTTATTTTTTGCAAACGGGATTCCATGAAAGCAACAGATGTTTAGGCCAAGCTTGCTGAAGGAAACAATCAAGAGACAGAGGATTGAGACGGATGGAGAAAAAAAGGGAAGTGGTGAGGTAGAGAAGTTATAGAATTATAAAAAATGGATTTCTAGAAGAAAAGAAGAGGATGAATTAATATAAATATTCTATATATGCTTTAAAATAATATAATTTTTGAGTTTTGTTAATTATCCTGCTTCTTAGTCCGATACTGCACCGAACGCTTCACTAAACTAGTCCAGCTTAGTCTAGTCTAAGCCAGTCTAGCTTAGTCCTTGAAACTAGTCCAGTCCAAGACAATCCGATACAACAAACGCACCCTTAGGGGGGAACGTGGGACTTGCGAACACTTTTAGGATGCAACAGAGTAATTAAGGCACTGATAAAAATATGGAGTAAGGGACCAAAGCTCAACAATTAAGTTAAAATTCAGGGACTGTTGCTCCACTGCTGTTAAGTCATATAAAAAAGTAAAAGAATAATAATAATAATAATAATAATAACCAATTTTTGTAGGGCGTATATGTTGTAAAATCTACTATTCTACTTGATAAATGATGTTGATCACTTCTTTGTGAATCTCCACCATTTGGAAAACCAAAAACCTAAAAAATACGAAAATTGAAAATCGAACCGAAACAAATAGGTAGGGGTGGGTTCAAAAAATCGAAAATCGAAAACAAAGGGGACCGAACACCAAACCAAAACCGCAAAATAACTGCACCGAAAAAAGAAAAAACAGAACTAAACAAAATTTTATTGGTTCAGTTTCGATTTTGGAGGTTTAGAAACCAAACTTAACCAAACTAAACCGAATCCCTTTATACTTTATGAATGTATGTCCATGATGTTTCTTTTGTGAAACTTTGTTTCCAAGTTTGAAATTAAGCCTACGGCTTTTTCAAGGAGCATACTTGGTTCAATTAGGGACGATATTCTATTGGTTATAAAAGAAAGTTTTGAAAGGCTTTAGAACTTGGGAGAGCTTCAAACTGAAGAAATCGAAACCGAACTGAAAAAAAAATCAAACTGAAGAAAATTGAATCGAACCGAAATTTTGATTTTGGCAAACAATAGAACTGAATGAAACCGAATCCACTCCTACAAATAGGAATGAAACTTTTCATTTTAGTTAAGCGTCCAGATTTCAGCAGGAGAACCGTACAATTTGCCATTCCACATGAAGTGTTTGCCCAAATAACTCAAAGTCTTGACATCTACTTTTGATAAAAGAATACAAAGTGGATTAGTACTTGGTATTGAACCAGAATTGTTGTTTAAGTGAGTGTCGTATGTAGAAGCACATCCGGCGACAAGATAGAATCGTTGTCTTGTGTTATCACTTACAAGTAGAGAATCAATTACTAAACCGTCATTAAAACGGAAGGTTCTAATGTATAGGAGTTGTTAAGTGTTATCTTAAGGTGTCATTTTTTTATTAAATATACAAGGATATATTAGACTAAGGGAATAAGGTAAATAATTTGTATTGAATTCGTTATTAAATGGATTTGAACCTAAGATCTCGCGTTTAGAATTAAACAAGATTAACATTATACCCTAATACTAAGTGATATGAGTCACTTTATCTCTCCTCAAATTTAAGATCTTTTATGATTTGGAATGCTATTACTGCAAGAATGTGGTCGTTGTATCCTGAGAAACAAGTGTCAATCAACCATGAGCACAACGAGCAATGTAAAACTACCTTAGAATAAATAAACAAGTTCTTAACTCAATCGTTACTTCATGTTCATTTAACCTATATTTCATGTGCATTTTGCATTGAATTTGTGTATGAATATGCATTAAATTGTTTGTGTAAAGGTGTCTCTACTAATTAGAGTTGAAAATGGAGAGTAATTGGAGTTGATTTTTTTCTATATTCTCCTAGCTTTTCAGCCAAAATGGTTTTTGAGATTTGCATAACTCCTCACTTTGAACTTGAGATTTGAAATCAATAGAAGTAATCCATGAATTTGTCCACCGTCAATCATTTTGGTCATTCCATGAAAAATCTCCATTAAATAAGGCTAAAATGAAAAAAAAAAAAAAACCCTCAATTTTTGTCAAATCATTTGTCCCATTGTTTATTAAATTGAGAGTATTTTTGTCAATTTGATCCTTATTTGATATAATTTTTCATGGAATGATCAAAATGAGTGATGATGGACAAACTTAGGAACCACTTCTATTGATTTCAAATCTCAAGGACCAAACTGATGAGTTACGCAAATTTCAGGGACCATTTTGGCTAAAAATTCATATTCTCCCTAAAATTTGACTTAGAAGCTCATATCCTATCAAAAACTAAAAAATAAAATAAATAAACTTAAAAGCTCATATAAGGAGCTCATTAAAATTTTCTCATGTATTTGTCTGTGATATAGATTAGGGAGTCGATGGGGTTCAAGAACCCAAGCCATGATACAAATACAACACTTCTCTCTATCACTGTGATAAATAGTCACTTGTGATACTCTTTTCGTTTGGATGAGGTTAAAAGTTCCAACAATTTTAATGTTGCCGCATGTACTCCTTTCTACTTGAACAATTTTAAATGCTTTTTTTTTTTTGGTAGATTCAAAGGTAAATGTATAGGAACCAGCTCCTACTCCCCTCTCGCAAAATGCAATTAGCATTTAAAGAATAACGTTTGGAGATTTGTTATTTTTGAAGATTTTTCCAGGAAAATGCAAACTGCAAAGATAGCTACCCGATTCAACTCAATATTAATAACGTTTGGAGATTGTTATTTTTGAAGATTTTTCCAATAAAGTGCAAACTGCAAAGACAGCTACCCGATTCAACTCAATATTAATAACTATTTTTTCTTTTTTTTTTAAGGGGACATCCGGTGGTAAATTACGATTATCCACCACCTTTGAGTCCGAAGAGGATATGGAGAATTTTATCATGTCCGTGACCACAATCAAGCAAACTCACCAACTCAAGAGTATCGAATCTTCCATATTTTTTTGTTTATTGGGAAGCGGCATTAATAACGATTGGAGATTTTTATCTTTTATTTTTCAAAGTGCAGACTGCAAAGACAGCTACCCGATTTCATTCAATATTTGGTATAATGGCAGGGAAAGCAGTTATAAACTATGATTCCATTGGCACTTTATGATATCTAAATGCTGACATTATTTGCTAATTAAAGTATGGACTTTTTCAACCAAAAATTACATCTCAATTAAATGCAAATCAATGATTTTATTTTAAAATGATAGCAGAATTATTGAGAAATACGGGAAACAGGGAAGCACAGATAATTAAGATTTAGTCGTAATTCAATTTCCTAGAGCAGTGCGCATTTATTTGTTTATTTGTTTTTGTCAGAAAAAAATAATTCTGGTAAAGTAAACAAAACCAACCCGCTGGAGAAACAATATTTGAAATTGATAAAAATAGAAATAATCAAAAGATGTACACACCGTACACTGTAATTTGCCTGATTCATTTATCAAATTTTCTTTTACACTATGTTTAGATAAGGAAAATAAACTTGAAATTTTGATAAAATTCAGAATTTATACATTGACATGCATCAATTCCCTTATTTGAATTCATAAACATAGAAATTTAGAATTTCCGAGTGGAAAAAAAATTTAGAATTTGGGACCTCCATTTCCCAAGTTTAAATTCCATGTAAATAGGTGTCATTTCCCAATTTCTATGGTTAAGAGTTTAAAAATAATAAATTCTGTATTCAATTACATTGCTCTTTTAGGTTAGCCAAACAAGAAAATTCACAAATTCTAGAACATAAATTCTCGTCATTTCAATTTCCGTCATTTTAAAATTCCTTAGTAATCTTGAATTTCTTCATCCAAACATAGAGTTATTGTATTTGTTTTCTATGTTTTGCTAATTACCTCAATGATGAAATCTAATTTTATAGAATTTAACAAGTTTCTTATTTGTTTAACCTATGAGTACAGAAAGAAACTGCTAAAGTCTAAGCGCTTGGCAGTTGGCCACCGCTCTAATTAATTTTTTAGGCATTTGAAAAGTATGAAAGAGTGACTAGACCTGCTTAGGCGTCTGCCCAGATTGCCTAGCTGCCTGCTCAGACTGCTTATGCATCTACCTAGCCCGCCCAGATCTGCAATAATGTTTGCTCGATGAAAATGTTCGTCGGGGTAAAGCCTTTGATTATTATTTTTTTTAATTTGAAATTCACACAATGCTTAATTTAAATAATTTATTTAATTCTAATTATATTAATCTAAAAAGCTAAATAAATCACAACTTAAAAAAAAATAGTTATATTAACAATAAAATATTCGTACAATTTTATCTAACAA
Source organism: Pyrus communis (assembly GCF_963583255.1). Lineage (NCBI taxonomy): Eukaryota > Viridiplantae > Streptophyta > Magnoliopsida > Rosales > Rosaceae > Pyrus > Pyrus communis. The sequence goes on along the minus strand of NC_084805.1, from coordinate 8,731,109 downwards.
AAACTAAACTAATGAAATATAACTACTTAATTGCCTGGCAAGGCGGCTGAAGTTCGCTTGGAGGCTTAGGAATGCGAATGTTTGAAGTTGCCATTGCTTGGGCTATCTCAGCAATGTATTGGCGTGCACAACTTCTCATTCGCGAGCAATTTCTTCTCTTTGGTTCGCAACTTCTTCTCTTTGGTGCTCATCTTCTTCTCTTTAGTGTGCTAGCTCCATCTCTAAGCGTTGCAGTCTAAAAGACATCCTAGTTGGAAGATGAGAGCTAGATGAAGAAGAAGCCCCCCGCCCTTCGAGGTCACAAACTCAACAAGCTCCTAGGCTGCGGAATTCTTTGCCATTATGTCGGCCAACCCCGTCCATCAGCAACTGTAGAGACACCTCTCGATCAAGTGTCAACTCCCCTGTTAGCGTGTCTGGTTACTGCTGGGAGGTTAGCGAGGTACTGGTCATTCTTTTGCAGCATAGAAGCCTAAAAAAAAAAAAAACCAATTAAGATTATCAATTTTTTATCGTAACGAAATTTGAATTAAAAATGTAGAAGGGACTACTTCCATAAATGTCGTCAGTGACCTGGTTGCCATAATTGGCATGTGTATCCCACCAAGTCTCCACTTCCGGGAAATGCGAACCATTTGGCCACCATTCCTTGACCCAGTAAGATAGGGGCTAAGAATCAAAGTGGTGAAGGTATGGCTTTGCTTCCCGGTTACCCTTATTTGCCGTCAACTTACACTGTAAATTAAAAAATAAAAAATAAATAAATAAAAGAAAAATATAATTAAAAATAAATAACATCTGTGAAAAAACACAACGATTTCAACGAATTTAATTTATTTTCTACAATGAAGAAAAAACTTACCACTAGAGGTAAAGGACTATGAGAAAGAAGCTTGATGTTTGTTAGAAGTTACTCATCAAGGCTTCTTTACCAACGATTGCAAAATCATCAGAGCTTGGTGTGGTATTTTCCTCGTGGTACCTTTACGGTAGTTTTTCAATTTGCAAGGTTTAATACTCTTCAGTATTATCTTTCATGTTCGCTATAGATTTGAGTCTTCCTTGACTAAAGAATATTGTGTTCTATTAATAATGAATTTCTAATTGTCAAAATTGTGATTTTCTTTTTTTAAATTTTAACATGGGTGACTTCATGGTCTGCTTTAAAAACCACGTTTGACATGTCTTGTTGGATAGTTGTTGAATTAGTCATGTTTTAGGGTAATGCTAAGGAGACTAAATTTGCAGATTAAATTTTGGAAACTAAAGGATATGAAAGTTGATGATTGGTTTATTACTTAAGCGTTGATAAACGTGCTCATTCCTATTGGTGACACATTATTTAGTTTGTAAATTTAATCTCCAATTTGATCTCTCTAGCATTACCCCATGTTTTATATCAACCACACTCTTTTCAGTGGCCTTATTTGTCATGCACTTAGTTATCAAATGTGGATATATAGTAGCAGCCACTGACCAACTTGCATGCAATCTCGTGTATAGCAAGTGGTTCTTATAGTCAATTGAAATGAACTGAACTATAATTGGTATTGGTTCAACCATGTACATGTCATATAATTAGAGATAGCAATTCATTAAGTCGCGTATGTTGGTTTTATGGCGAATACTACTAGCTAATCGTGGAAATAAACTCTATCAATGACACATGTACACCGTTTTAGTGATGTTTTGTGGATGTGGATCCCATCCGGATCCAAATTGTGAGGATTTTAAAAATCCTCATATCTTAGTCATTCATCATATATCGCACGGTCAGAAATCATTTGACTTTATTTATTTAAATTTAAACACAAATAGTACATGACGAAAACTGGTGGTACGATGTATAATGAATAGTTAAGATGTGAGGATCCCTACAAAGAAGATCTGAAAATGATCCTTATCTGTGTTTTGTGTCTATAACAAATATTATAAAAAGAATAAACTTACTCATAACATTATATCATTAGAATCTATTAGCAGAGTCAACATGAGTTCATCGGCTGCACATGACCCCTACACCTTCACGCCCCCATGCATATCTTGTCTCTAACCCCTATAAACAGATGAGGAAAACTAAAGAGTGGGTCATCAGTACCGAATTACAACCTGTGTTTCTTCTTTCTTTTTTATTTTTTTGTTTTTTTTGGTCGAAAGATAAATATTATTAAACTCGTATCACAACGTTTACATCGAAAGCCAGAGTATTAAACAACTATTTTGATTCAAAAGCATCCCATGTATGAACACCACCTATACGAGAGACAAACAAAACCGCCAGATGTACCGGCCTATTGCAACTTCGGGAATTATAAAATCCAGCTTTGCCACCACATGTGCTATGGAAATAATTCTCGTTAATCATGTACTATTAATTGAGTACTTGCCCTCATAATAACCTTATTGTGTGTGTTATATATAGAATGAGGGTCATCTCTGAATCCTCTTTGTGAGGATTCCGGGAATCCTCTAATCACATCCATTTATCGTACATCGTCTGGCCAAAAATCATACATGGATGCACGATATACGATAAGAATCCGAAGAGGATCCTCATTCATATATATATATATATATATATATATATATATATATATATATATATATGTAATAAAGAGAAGCATAACATGGGAATATGCATGAAAATAGTGATTGAAGTAGCATTATAATTAGCGGGGATCCTCATCAGATTCTCACATCACATCCGTTTATCGTATTTTGTGCGGCAAAAAATTATTATCAATTTTTTTAATTTAAAATTGAATTTAAACCGTACTTAATAAAAAATGATCACACGATGCATGATGAACGAATATGATTAGAGGATTCTCAGGATCCTCTCTCCATTACAATGGCATAGATAAGTGATAGAATATAGTTTGACTCAAATCTTGATTTAAGACTTTGAGTGACGAAAAGAAAGCCTCTCAGATTTAGATTAAAAATAAGGAAAACTAATAAAAATGGCTTGAAAACTTTGAATTTTAACTATAAAAACAAAATAAAGGGTAAAATGAATAGTATCAGGATTGATTTTTTAGTGTAAAAATATGGTTTTTCGTTAAAGTGAACAGTATTAGGAGTTTTTCGTTAAAGTTTCCTATATTACATTGTTATTAAATATAATCTAGTAATATATTCTTATCTATTTAAGTCTTTTATTTGCCACTTAGTACTATAGTCTAGTGTTATTCTTCTTCACTTGTAAGTGATAGGTTTTAGGTTCGATTCTCGTCAAAAACGAATTTGAACCATGTTATTGCGAGACCATTGTGAGGTTAAGTTCACCATCTTCCTTTTAGTGTAGATAATATTGTTTGTTAAAGAAAAAAAAAAAACAAGTCTTTTATTTGCTCACGTCATTCGCTTGCTTACGTATATATATGCTTAATTTAGGTGAGCAGCCCCAAAGGGCCATACCTTATATGTTTTGCCCTACTGTCAGTTCCCTTTCAGTTATCATCTATTCTAATTAACTTCTTTCTTTTGTTCTACAATGACCATTTTAACTCCAGATCTAAAAAAAAATTAAAAAAAGTATTGAGTTCAATCCATGTGGGGTTATGAAAAATAAAAAACACTAATAATAATATGTAGACGCCATGGGAGAGAGAGGAAGGGTGGCTGAGGAAGAAGGAGAGCCTAGGGCTAGGGTTAGGGTTTCTAGAAAGGTAGGGCAACTTAAACTACCATATCTACAATGATCAAAGTCGAATCATATATACAAAATTTACAATATAGTTAGTCATCTAACAAATGAATCAAATTAATAGTTTGACAATATAACATATATGTACTACCACATATACAACGCGTTAATATTATCTAGAGGGACAGCAATCTCCAAGATTTTTTTTACCACAACCTATGTATTCTCATAACATTTTTCCCACCGAGTGATTAATTGAACAGTCCATCCAAAAGTAAAAAAGCTAAAGTCCAAAGCATAATGGTTCTGAGTGAGTTCAATCCAGAGGCTAGATTAGATTGCATCTATATATTCTTTGACAGTAGGGGAAAAGTGCTTCCCAATGTCTCATGGAACTTGCCACTTTCCTTTATGCCTTTTGTTTCCTTTTTCTTTTCTCCTTCTCCTCCATAAAACATTGTTGTTTCTTAAAGGGAAGGGTCCTCAAAATTATTCATTCCGAGTCCAATCGACTTTGAAATTTCTTCCACCATTATCCCATTTGTGGTACTCCTTCAATGAGTGGGTTCCCCACTACTTCACATTTTTAGGGAATAATCAAATTACAAATCTCTCTTTCCTCATCAACATGTTTTTTAACATGGGACACACATTTGACCTCCCTTAAACTAACATTTTTCGCGCTTAATCAATGCCACTTAATTAAACGAATGGAGTTTACCTACCTGCAGATAGAAACAGTTATGGATTAACAACTCGATTTAATCATCATCCTTTTGCATTTGTAAATACATGTTTGGGAGTACTTGTGCACGAAGCATGTTATATACTTTAGGTAGAATCATAGAACATGTAAAGGCTTCTTGTATTATATCCACCTCAAATTGCTTCCCGCTAAAGCATCAATCGCGTACGTGCTTCCTTCATATATTCGCTTTAGGTGAAAAAGATGATGACTGAAGAGACATGACTACCTCATTCTCCACTTTATGTGAGCAAGTAAGAAGATAATATTTTCGAGTAATAAGGGCTCGTTTGTTGTCTAGGATTAGATTGGAGTGGGTAAATCATAAGATTCAAGGTACTTATGTTTAAGTAAGAGATGAAGGTGTGGAGGTTGGGAAATTATGAGGAATAGGTTATATATATATGGTGTTGATATTCGATTTTGTAGGGATTGAAAATAATAAGCGTATGGTATTTTGACTTAGTCATAATCCAAGTATTGTCCAATATTTATGAAGCATCTCTTTAACCAATGCCTGGGGAGATTGGTCCGCTGGAAAAGCTTGGAATCCATTGCAATCAAACCCCATGGGGAAGTCTTTCTTCATTTATTTCCTTCAAATTTGGGGAATGACTTATAAACATTCTTAATGACGTCTTGTAGCATCTTGAGTCAATAATACGATATCGTGTGTGAGATGGTAAAGTGGCATATCAAAATGTATATAAGTCTCTCCAACTCAACCATATGATAGTTACTTCAAAAGTATAAGTTTGGTTTCCCTCATAAAAATTGGGGATTAAATTAAATACAAAATTACTTTAGAATTAATCATTATTATTCATCCCATTTTATCATAACTAATGATTTGCATTTTCTATATGGTGGCAAGAAATAGGATATTTACAAAGCACCAACACCGGCACAACATAATTTCTCCATCATAGTGGGCCAGTCAAGATCAGATATCGAATTCAACACAAATATTTACAACCCTCGTCTTTCTTATTACTCAAACTTGAGACATACTTTAACTAAGTATAAACAAAAAAAGTTATTTGTACTTAATATGAATTGTGGTAACAAAATTTCCCGTCTTCAAATCTTGACAAAATTGTACCTACAAAAAATGAACTCATTTGTTCAAGGCCAAAGCCCTCACACATCCACGAGGTTTGGGGGAGGGGGGTGTTTTGCCAATGGATCTCCGATGCCTAAGTTAGTTTCTCTAAAAAGAGAGAGGGTTTGAAGCTTAAATGCGTAGCAAAAGCTTACATAAACTAGTGGATATGAAGTATTTATAGGGAGATGGTCGGCCACGAGCGTAAAGTTTTTCCCTACGTAGCGGCATTCGATTGGTCAAGGTGAGTCATCCACACGGATTGTTAAATAATATTTTGGGATTATCTTGGAAATATCCTTGATTGGAAATGATTGGAAATCCTTGCTTGTTTGAGTTGATATTCAATTACGAGAATATTAAAAAAAGGATTTAGTAATTAATCCTATGTTTAATGTCTTTGACTTTTCCTCCTTGTGATGAGCACGGAGCTTGGTAATGTCGTAGTCTACTCTAGCCTACATGGATGTCAGACTGTGTGAGAATCTTTATGGGCTCTATTCATTTGATGAGGACATTATAATCTTCTTCGGAAAAAAATACATTTGTCATCTCTAGGATTTTTGAAATTATTTTTGGCTCCACATGATCATTATTCGAATAAGTAAAAGACATTTCTACTATCTTTTACTTATGCGAATAATGACTCATTTTAAATACAAATATTTTAACAATTGGAAAAAATGAACAAATTATAATGTGATTGTGAGTATGTTAGATTCATTTTTTGTTATCCAAAATCTCTCATTTGAAATTTCTGAGACCAATTACGTTACAAAAAATATTGGAGGACAGAAAATAATAAGCATATGGTATTAGTCATAATCCAAGTATTATGCAATATTTATGAAGCATACTAACCAATGGCTAGGGGGATTGGTCCATTGGAAAAGTTTGGAATCCATTGTAGTCAAACCCCATGGGGAAGTCTTTCTTCATTTATTTGCTCCAAGTTTGTGGAAGGACTTATAAACACTCTTAAAAGACGTCTTGTAGCATTTTGAGTCAATAATACGATGTCGTGTATGAGATGTTAAGATGACATTTCAAAATGGATATATATAAGTCTCTCCAACTCAACCATATGATAGATACTTCAAAAGTATAAGTTTGGTTCCCTAATAAAAATCTAAGGATTAAATTTAATACAAAATTACTTTAGGTTTAATCAATATTATTTATTCCATTTTATTATACCTAATGATTTGTATTTTTTATATGGTGACAAGCGATAGGATATTTACAAAGCACCAACGCTAGCACAAGAAATTCCTTCATCCTAGTGGCACAGTCACGATTTAGATATCGAATTCACCGCAAACATATACAATCCTCGTGGAGCAAAAAATAATCAAGAAAAATATGGAGGCGACATCCAAATTTTTGGGTTAAAAAGACAAAATTACCCTTGAGGCACACCAGAACTCCCACATGCAAGAAGTAGACAATACCGGCTCAATCAAGGTCAAAGATGAACAAAATAGGTATTTATTCAAAACGTATTTCATCAATCCTCATCAAATCCTCGCCACAAGGTAACCCCTATTTATTCTTTTCAAAATAGGATTAATTACAAAAATTAATTAATTAATTTTCTAATTAATTGGTTAATTTTCTATTTAACTTCCAAATTGATTGCAAGATATTATTTTGACATGATATCTTGCAATTAAAGCCAAAAACCACCATAAGTGGCCGGACCCCTTTTCTCCAAATAGGGGCTGGCCATACCCCTATAAATAGCTCTCATTTCTCCCAAAAACCTAAATCCAATTCTCTTCTAAAATTCTCCAAATTTTCTAAACACTTTTCCCTCAAATTCTAACTTTGGCATCAGAGGTTCTTTGGCCAAAGCCGCCCCCTCCCCCCAAACAATTCATCGTGGGCGTGTGAGGCTCTTGGCCTTGACCTAAGGTGTTAATTGTTTTGCAGGTGCATTTTCATCCAAGAAGAAGAAGGCGGAAATTTGCTTTTACAAATCGGTGCTTTCATTGAGAGTCTTGATCAAATGCTCAAAAAAAGACTCTCGCATTCAAGGTTTTTCGTTTTCTTGTTCATTTGTAGATTTTTCGTACATTCTCATTCCTAGAATTTTTTATAAAAATTCTTTGAATCAACGTAAAAGAAAAGTACAACGACAAGAGATCCGGAAACCACGACGAACGAAAATTCTAACGTTCAAGAATTGGGACTGCGACGATCCACGAGACTCAACGTGACAATGAGGGGAGTGGCACCACCATAGGGCACCACCGTAGTAGCCATCACGGCAACAACCACTGTGGCCACCTTGGAGGGCCCACAACTCACGAGAAGCAGCAAGCCCAAGCTCCAAGGGTAGCCCAAGTCGTTGCCCCAACAACCTAATTTCAAGCACAACGCATGGCTTAAGGCTCATAGATCTAAGTTGCGCCAACCTAGCACCCTGTGCAGTTCCAAACTCCACAGGCCCAAGCCTAGGATCCACCAAGCTAAGCTTGGGACCAGCTGAGCCGAGCCCAGGCCCAATGTGTGCTACAGCTCACTCCCGTGGCCCAACCTACTCCCATGGTGTCTTAAGTAGCCCAAGCCAGTCCAAGAGTAGATCAATTGCCTCGGCTCTAAATTTTTGGACCAATAATTGAACCGGGGGCATTCTCACCCCATTTTTCCTCGGATTTGACATTTTCCAACTTAAATCTCATGCCCAGATTTACCACACTTCTACTAGTCAAGGAGACGCATTTCGTCCAAGCTCTTCCAACCCAAATGGAAAATAACATTTATCTCGACAAGTCATAAAGTTGACGAGTGCCCTCACACAGTAAACGGCCTTGGTGAATCAACTTTTGCAGCGTACTGGGATGTAACGTGCCCCTGACAAGGTGTCCCAAAGTAGGACAAGGGTAGATGAAAAACCTTTCTAGCAACGACCCCATAAGCAGCCACTCGACCAATCATGAACCAAACGTTCCTGTAGTGTACACGCCCGACTGGGCCCCCAAGATAGCGTATACTTCCGTCTTAGTGCGTGTATGAGCATGCATTCTCGATTAGGCCCATGAACGAGCATACACTCATGGTTAGGATCATACTCCGACAATCAACATGAACAACCTTCCAGGCGAAGTGTTCGTTCACGGCTAGGCCTACAAGGAGCATCATCCACTTCACATTAGAGTAGGCAGCACGACGGACGGAGAGAAGTAGTCAGTCAATCCTACTCAAGTTCAACCAGTAGCCTACGAGGAAATCGCTTACCTACCAGGAATATACCATATACGCTGCAGCCGCGACATAGACGAGTTGAGCACATAGAAGAACAGCCTAGACCAGTAAGTCAAGATTGGGGGCAGCTGAGAGCTCCGCTACCCTAACAAAGGCAAATTCAGGAAGAAGTGGAGAAGCTCTTGAATGAACGATTGTGTAATTTTCAACGCAACGAAGTCACTGATGAAACGCTACGATGGGACATGACCAATATGAGCAGGTCACCCTTCACGGATGAGATCGAGCAGGCGGAGCCTCTGCGCAAGTTTAGCATGCCGCATTTCACATCTTTCAAAGGAGATGGAGATCTAGAAAGGCACTTGAAGCACTACCAAAGCATGATGGTTCTTCATCGGAACAACAATGCCTTTATGTGCAAGATATTCACCACCACTTTACAAGGCGATGCGCAAGATTGGTTTCATACACAACCCTGCCATGGTCCATCTAGAGCTTCAATAATCTTTCTTTGGTTTTCACCAAAGAATATTCGTTTTACCGCTCGATCAATAAGAAGTTCGACCATTTGTTCAATGTGAAGAAGAACCCAAAAGAGTCGTTCTGAGACTATATGATGAGGTTTAAAGTAGAGAAGGCGAAGAAAGTCAAATGCGACGACTTGATAACAAGCACAGACTTTCAAAAATGACTCCTAGTAGACCTTCCACTGTTTAGAGAATTGATCATGAAAGAAGACCTAACTCTGGCAGACTCTTTTGCTCTGGCAGAGAAGCATGCACTTTAGGACGAGGTTTGGCTAGCAGACAAACCACCCAAGCAGCTTCGAAAAGAGTTGGCAGTGGCTCAAAAAAAGGAGAACATGAAATAATAAGCAAAAGCAAGCAGGAGGCCAAACGTAGGGATTGACCCATGACTAAAGAAGGCTTAGCTTCCAAGAACTACTATAAGTTCTCGATCTTAATTCACTAAATCCTCTGCTACATCAAGAGTGAACCATGGTTCAAGCTGCCAAAGTAATCAAAGGGATATACTTCCTAGTTGGACCATACCAAGTACTGCACGTTCCACTAAGGTCTCGATCACACAACCAACAACTGCTACACTTGGAAGAATTACCTAGAGAAGCTCATGAAGGAAGTCAAGGTGGATAGATACTTGGACAAGCCAGCTGCGCAGCCTAGAAGGAACGCGGCTGCTGACGAAGAACCACCTAACAAGATGATTCAGATTAACAGCATCTTCGCTGTATATGAGCACTTGGGAGCCACCAACAAGTCAAAGAAGAGGAAGATCCAACAGGTTCTACTAGTCTCACAAGTCTAAGCAGTCGACACCCAACCTGGACCCATCATTGGCTTCATTGAGTAGGATGCTGAAGACATCGATTTCCCACACAGCAGTACTCATGGTATTTGTCCAACTAGCCTATGCTATAGTCGACAGAATGATGGTTGACAACGAAAGTGTAGTCAACCTACTGTAACTCTCAGTAATTCAGAAGATGGGCCTGGAAAGCATAATCATACGCTGAGCGGAGGTACCCACCGGATTCAACGAACACACCTTGACTGTCATCCGCCACATGACACTTGACGTGAAAACATCGCCAGTTGTCTCAAAGTAAACATTTACAATTGTAAGCGACTTGTTTCCCTACAATGGGATTCTAGGAAGACCTTGGCTAATAAAGCTGGATATCGTCACTTCCGTTAAGTATCAAAAAATTCGATTCCGCATTCTGGGAAGAGGAGTCGGAGAAATCAAGTCTGACCAGGCCGCATCTCGATGATGCATTATTTAAGTATTGAAGGAATCAAAGAAGGAGACCTTTACCCCGTAGAGATTACCGAGGTCCAAATGGACGATGAAGCTACCAAATAGCAATTACAGCAAGCGGATCAAGAAGATGATGTCCAAACCAATGCGCTAGCTGACGAGATAGGATGGAAACCCGAATAGGACGTCGAACACATCATTCTTGATCCTCAACAGCTAGAAAAGACTGCTAGTATCACCTCACATTTGAGCCGGAGGAAAAAGAAGAACTCATGGTTTTCCTTAAGGAAAATTGTGACATCTTCGTGTGGTCACCTTTCGACATGCTCGACACCGACCTCGAGATAGCTTGCCACAAGCTGCATGTCGACCCCGCTGCCAAAACGGTGATCCAAAAAAGAAGGCATTTTGTACTTGAACGAGTGACGATCATCGAAGTAGAAATTGACAAGCTACTGGAGGTCATATTCATATAAGAGGTAGCATACTCAGCATGGCTTGCCAACGTCGTGCTAGTAAAGAAAAAAGAGAGTAACAAAAAATGGAAGGGTAAATAGAGGGTTTGCGTAGACTACACTGACCTCAACAAAGCATGCCCAAAGGATCCTTATCCACTTCCCCGAATTGATTTATTAGTAGATTCAACTTTTGGGAACCAGCTGCTCAGTTTCTTGGATGCATACTCCGGTTACAACCAAATAGCCATGTACGAGCCCGATAAGGAGAAAACAGCGTTCGTTGTCGAGTGAGGCACCTGCTGCTACAAGATCATGCCCTTTGGCCTCAAGAACGCGGAAGCCACTTACCATATGTTAGTAAACATAATGTTCAAGAAGTGAATTGGAGTAACCATGGAGGTTTACGTTGAGAACATCATGGTGAAGGATAAGCAGTGGTCGGACCACATCGACAACCTAGCGGAAACTTTCAACATCCTAAGAAAGTACAAGATGAAGCTCAATCCCTCCAAATGCACGTTTGAAGTATCTTCAGGCAGATTCTTAGGGTACCTAGTAACCCAACGAGGAATTAGACGAGCAGTTGCCCTCAATCGCTTTCTCTTGCAGTCCACCGATCGATATAAGCCATTTCTCAAGGCCATTAAGAGGGCACAACAAGACAAATGGGATGATGAGTGTGAAAGAGCTTTCCAAGACCTAAAGAAATACCTCACATCACCTCCCTTACTATCCAAGCTAGAAGTAGTGGAGGACTTATACATCTATCTGGTAATCTTAGAAGTAGCATTGAGCTCTGCCCTTATATGAGAAGAGTTAGGGGCCCAACTGCCGGTATTCTACACTTCTAAAGCTCTTCTTGAAGCGGAAACTAGATATCCAAAGACCGAAAAATTAATTTTGATGCTAGTTGTTGTGGCTCGGAAGCTCAGATCGTACTTTCAAGCTCACACTATCATCGTCATGACTTAGTATCCTCTACGATCAATCCTACATGGTCCAGATGCTTCTCAATGAGTGATGAAATGGGCGTTGGAACTTGGCCAATACAGTTTAGTTTTTCAACCCTACACAGTGATAAAGGCCCAAACCTTGGTGGACTTCATAGTAGAATTCACGCCTAGCCTAGGTAATGCAACAAAGCAACCCATTGATGCCGTGGAGGTAGCCGAGCACACCTTAGCCACGCCTACTCCACCAGATAGAGACTTCTGGCATTTGTATGTCGACGATGCATCCAATTGCAAAGGTTCGAGAGCAGGCGTGGTCATTGTCACCCCAGACGATTTAATGCTTGAGTAAGCGATCACTTTAGGCTTCAAAGCATCCAACAATAAAGCAGATTACAAGGCCCTACTAGCAGACCTTCGAATGGCGAAAGATTTGGCAGTGAAAAAGCTCGCAATTCATTCCGATTCTCAGCTAATCACCGGCCATACTACTGGGGAGTACACAGAAAAACATCCAAGGATGGCGCAATACCTAGAGAAGGTACACAAGTAACTTGAGGCATTTCAAACTTACACTCTTACTTAAGTTCCGCTAGCAAACAACGTTCACGCAGACGCGTTAGCAAGGCTAGGCTTTGCCCTCAACCACCAACTAAACGCTCTATTTTGGTGAAGTATCTAGACAAGCCAAGCATAGAGGCGGAGCTGGCGGCCGAAGTGTCACAGGTTAGTACAACTCCTAACTGGCAAAGTTTTATTATAGACTACCTAGTCAATGACACACTCTCCACAGAAAGGTTGGAGTCTAGAAAGCTATAAATAAAGGTAGCACGCTGCTATATATGGAACGGTATTCTCGTTCGAAGATCCTATATTGGATTGCATCTTCACTGCCTAGCATCTCCCTACGATCTAAAGGTTCTAAGCTCAATCCACGAAGGCGTTTGTGGAAATCACTCCAAAGGTTGATCCTTAGCGTAGAAGACTCTTAATGCAGGCTACTATTGGCCTACCATGCATCAAGACGCTAAAAAGTTAGTACAAAAGTGCGATAGCTACAAATGCTACAAGCTAGTACCCGTACTGCCTGTTAGTGAGCTACACCCGCAGATGAGTCATGGGTCATTCATGCAGTGAGCAATCGACTTAGTAGGGCCAATGCCGCCTGCTACTGGGAGCAGGGGCATGATGATTGTGGCAACCAATTAGTTCACCAAATGGGTAGAAACAGAGCCCATGACAACTACGACTTAGAAAGACATAGAGCACTTCATATGGAAGAACATCATTTGCTGATTTGGCATCCCTCAATCCATCGTCACTGACAACGACCCGCAATTCATGGGTAAAGATTTGGTGAAGTTCTTCCAAAAGTATGGCATCAAGCAGTACATGTCCATGTCGAGATATCATCAAGGCAATGGGTAGGCTAAAGCCTCCAACAAGATAATCCTTGACTGTCTCAAGAAATCCTTCACCGAAAAGAAAGGAAAATGGTAGACAAACTCCCAGGAAATCTATGGGCATATCACATCATTAAAAGACGAGCAACCGATGAAACTCCTTTCTCTTTGGTATTTGGTTCAGAAGTAATCATTCATCCCAATGTTTTACTACCAAATATCAAGTAGAATGAAAAGGAGATGGCCACAAACTTTGATCTGACAGAGGAGAAACACGAGAAGGTCATCACCTGCATCGCAGCCTATCAACATCATCTTATTTAGCTACAACAAATGAGCCAAGATTCAGCAGTTCCTACTCGGAGATCTAGTCCTAAGAAAAGGCTTCATCACTACCTGAAGAGAAGGCTCCAAAAAGATAGATCCCATTTGGGAATGTCCATACAAGATAAGTATAGTAGGCAACAAGGGTAGCTACACCATCGTAACCATGAACGACAAAGAGATCGAGAAGTAGTGGAATGCCTACAATATGAGGAAGTACTATATGTGAACTCCCGCTACATCAAAGCCTGAAGACTCAAACAGCTCGACGGGCACCACCTCGCAAACGGATGACTATCCAGTTGTTATGCAGTTCCTACTTTACAGCTAAGTTTTTGTTCGTTTCACTTATTTTTCAATAAGGAATTTAGAAGTAATTTACAACTTAGCTCGGCTGCATGCTTACAACAACTATTTACTCATGCATTTCAAAATAAGATCGCGCCTTTCTTAGGTAGGAATTGCACCCTTTGAGGGACCAACCATGCTCTCAAGTGCGAGAGGGTAAACCAATTCCCCAACACCCAAGTGGGTCTGCTCTTCAAAATGGGAAGATAAACTATACACTCCGAATATCCAGACGTGGATGAGTCGGGTTGCCCTAGTATAATTAGATGCACGACGTCTTGCACCGGGATTCCTAAAAGTGGCCACAATGGTCTTTTTCAAAACTTAGTTAATTGAAGGATTTTGGGTCTCTTGGCCTAATTCGTGGGGAATCGGGCCTTAAAGACGGAGGAGGCACATTACACAGTACGCCTTATGGATGGCTGCACTAGAACCCTGAAGTTGTTACCAAGTGCACTAAGGTAGCCTACGGTTTTCAGAAGACAGCCTACGGTTTTCTGAAGACTGCATGCGGCTTGCCTTTTGAGCAGTAAACCGCGCTAGACATATACAACCACACATTCTTGTGAAAGGTTAAACAAGTTGTGCGCAATTATGAAGCTTTATCCACTGTCGACATGCTACGTAGTCGATAAGCTTCACCTCTGCCAAGCGTGGAACAACTTACACCAAGTCCTAAAGTGTTGTGATACTTGTTACGAAACCTATGGAATTGGAGAAAGCCAAGGTTAACAGCCTAGTGGTCACACTGACTTGTTTGCTTCTGTAAGTAAGACGTTCGGCTGCCTACCCTATGGCTAACAACTTTACAAAGTTCTACACCAACACTTACGGCTGCATAGGCTACGCGGTTTATCTGTTTATAGAAAAGTAGCATGCCTACCATTGGTTTATAAAGTCTAAAGGTTAGGGCATGAACAAAAGAAGCAAATGAACCAAGTTTATTAAATTTTCTAGCAAAATTGATATACGACTAAGAAAGATCGAAGGAGTTCAAGCAAAACAAAAGCAACAAAGAAAATCCTAAATACTATATAGAAGACTACTCCTCAACAGCTTGAACGCTCCACCACTACTCGATCGCCACACCCTCAGCAGCGGCACCATCTAGCGCTTCATTCCTGATTGCCCTAGCTTGGGCGTCAGCTTCTCCAACTACTTCACCAATAAAAGCCTCGAAAGTAAAGGGAAGCAAGTTTTTTGGAGAAATGGAGAAGGTCTTGAAGTCTTTACCAAAAAACTCAAAGTCGGACAGTCTCCCAAAGAGATGGTCTACATAACTCAGCTTGTAGAAATCGGCTTGACTCTAAGTAAGTGAAGCCTCGAGCCCAACCTTCTCACCTTTGAACTGATCATTCTTCTTGATCAAACCAGCACGGACGTGCTGCAGCTCTTCCACTTCCTTCTTCAGCTTGTTTTTTATCTTCAAAGCACCCTGGAATTCCAACACTTGAGGTTCAAGCCTATCAACGACCTTCTTGAAGTGGATCACTTGGTTATAAACAGCAATCAGCTCTTCATCCTTTGCATAAGCAGTGGAGCGAAGCTCAAAGACAGCACACTCAAGGTCTTAAATCTGAGGTATGTAACACCCAATCTCATTCTCTGCACTTTTTTACTTAACTTGGTTCGCTTCAAGCCTAGTCTTCAAATTCATGATCTCTCAGCGAGTGGTCTCAAGATGCAAAAAAGTGGGGGCAGAGATATTAGACCCCTTCAAAGCGGCAAGCTCAGATTCCAACCTCTTGACTTTCTCAGCAGAGGAGTGACCTTCGGTTGCCACAGTTTTTGCCATTTCCTTGGCAGCATTGGTGTCTTCTTGATCAAGGAGCATAGACTCAGCTGCTAGAATCATCATTTCCTGCATCCTTGATAGCAGAGCAGTCTTCCTGTACTCGGTCGTATGCTTTACAAATGAACTTGGGCCAACAACCCATTTGACGCCATCAACAAAGGCACACACATGCATGTCCTTAAGTAGATATAGTCTTAGACTCACAAATCTCAGCAGTTTCCCCAGAACCAGGCTTGGTGGATTGTTCATGTCTGCCCACATGAGCAGTCTCATTCTTCTTAACAGACGAATCAATCTCAGTAGCTTGGGGAGTGGGTTTTGGCGCCACTTTAGCAATGGAGCCCACCTTATCACTCTTCATAGTAGCAAGTCTCTCCAAAGGTGAACCAGTCTTAGCCTTCAATGGATGCTTAGGCACAAATTTTGGTATTAGGGGCACGACGGAACTCCTACGCTAAGCAATCCTGTTAGCAATCGAACTAGCCACATTTGAAGCGGTATGCAACATTGGCACAAATCTAGCAGCCTCATCTTTCTCACCCTTAGGGGAATTCAAGTTAATCACGAGTTTGGGAGTAGCCGACGAACCTTCGCAAGTAGCAAAAGAAGTCTTTGGTTTTTTCTCAGCCAACTTTTCCTAAACAGGCAAGGAAGATCTCTTATTTCCACCTTCATGCGCGACAGGCTCAACTGCAGTGATCGGACGAGCCAACGCCTTAGCCTTGATTCGCTTTATCTCCTCTTTCGGGGGTAGCCCACCTTTTTCCCGACGAAGATGACTAAGCAGCCAACGCCACTCACGGTACTCGGAAGGAATGCTAAAGGCAATATGTACCTTGTTCATATTTAGAGAAGTTTTAAGGGTCGAGCCGAATTCCGAATCTGCTAGAATGGAGAAAAACGATTAGTAAATCGGAAATTAGCTTAGTAAAAGTGCTAAGCAACCAAGTGACTAAGCAGTCTACTTACCGAAGACGAAAACCGTTGGAACACGCAGCCTAGGGGAAGAATCAAACTTCTATTCTCCGTTTATCTCCGAAGTCTCCTTGGCATAATCATGGTCTCCCTTGCTCAAGTGGTCAAAGAGCCTATGGCGAGATTGTAGCTGCCCAACTCCTTCAATGTGGCCAGTGTTGAAGAAATACCAAAATTCGTTGACAGTCAAATCCAAGTCAAAGAATTGGCTTAGATTGTGAAATCCCACCATCACACTAACTGCATTAGGGGAACATTTGGTAGGGGCGCACTTCATGGAGCAAAGCACCTTTTGGAAGAAACACGGTATGAGATGAGTAAATCCCAACACAAAGTAATAAGGATGGAACTTGATGGCTCTTTGATCCACACCACATGGCTTAAGACTGCCACCTTCCTTGACGCGCTTCACACGCGTCCCCGGCAGAATGGCATGCTTATACGCCTCGAGAAAGTCTCTAAATGAATCATCAGAGCTAATTTTGAAGTCAGAAGCCTTGAAGTAGCCCACCTTACTCAAAGACTCGCCTTGACGATATAACGGCGGAACAACATCATTACCTTTTTGTCTTGAAGAAGACATGCTTGAAGAAATTCTACAAAAGCGTAAGAAAAAATTCATTAAACGGCTACCCAAAAAGAAAATAAAAAATTGAAGATCCAAGCAACAGGAACCCAGTAGCCGCTCCAGGCCCTATGGCCTGGCCCATTCTTTCTCGGTCAGCATGCTTCACGGCCTAATACCACAGAGGGAAGATTGGCGCCCCTGCGCCTCCCTCCTCCACTTTTCCTATGGCCAAAACCCAATCATCCGACCTAGGAAGGAGGCCTGCGCCTCCCTTCCTCCCATTCCAGCACGGGCTCGAGCCTAACAAAAAAAAAAAAAAAAGGCCTGAGCCTTCTAGGCCCAAAGCCCATCAGCTCGGCTTGGGCTGAGTTGCTCCTGGCCCAGCCACTGCCGCGCCAAGTAATCCCACGGCAGCAACCAGAGCCCATCAGCTCTCCCTAAGCCGAGCTGTTCCTGGCCCAACCACTGTTGCGCCAAGCAATCCCACGGCAGCAACCATGCCATGGCCTACTCCAACCAATTTTTCACACATCCTCAACCCCCGTCGAGCCAAATTTCAAGCCCTGAAGCTCCCAAAAATTACAAAGACAAGGAAAAATTAATTTTTTCTTACCTTGATGCCGCATGAAGACGAAAAAAGCAACAAAAGACGACCATTTGCACGAGCAAGTGTAGAAGATTGCTAGGGGAGGGGGAATAAATATCCTTTAGCTCTCTCTCTCTCTTTTGTAGGGTAGAATAAATTACTCTCCAATGTTGATTTAATAATCTACTTAAGGTAGACTTAAATAGGCTTTAGAAGTAATTTATTTCCCATTCCTAGAAGGATCTAATTTCCAATTAAAGAGGGAATCTACACCAAAATAGGAAACAATGTGGGTGACACATTGTTTCCCATTCTTCTTCTTGAATTTTTTTGGGAGCCTTGGGACTTGAAAAATTGGCTCGGCGGGGGTTGTGGATGTGGGTGACACAAGGCAAGGAGCCACAAGGCTGCTTGGTTGTGCGGCACGAGTTGGCTCGGCTTACTTACTCCAAGGACTTAGGCAGATATGAAGAAGGTACATGTTGCCTTGGGCATTCCTGCTGTGTACCGTGAGTAGCGCTGATTGCTTAGCCCTCTTCATTGGGAGAAAGGTGGCCTACCTTCGAAGGAAGAGATAAAGCGGATAAAGGAAGAGACGTTGGCTCGCCCGATCGCTGTTGTAGAGTCTGCTGCCAATGAGGGTGGAAATAAGAGGTCTTCCTCACCTGCTTATAAGTCTTCGACTGAGAAAAAGCCAATGACTTCTTCTGCTGCTCGTAGGAGCTTGTCTACTGCTGAGAAGTTTTTCATTGATCTAACTTCCCCTAAGGGGGTGAAGAAGATTGTTAAGCTTAAGCTTGTGAAACCTACAGCTCCAAAGGTGACCGCATCAATTGCTGAGAGACTTGCCCAACAGAAAGGTTCGAAGGTGTCTCCGAAGTCCAAGTTTGTATCGAAACGTCTGTTGGGAGCTACATCTGGTTCCACTTTTGAGAGGCTCGCCACTATGAAGAGTTGGAAGGTGGATTCTACTGCTAAGGTGGTGTCTGGGCCTGTTTCTCCTTCCACCGTGACTGACTTGTTTGCTGAGAATGGGAAATCTGCTCACACAGGCAGTTGTGAGAGATCCACTGAGTCTAAGGCTGAAGAGTTTCCTGAGGTTTGTGCGTTGCTGAAGGTTGACCTGTTTGAGGACGTCAGTTCATGCACCAAGTTGGTTGACAGTGTTGGGAAAGCTGTCATCCGCTCAGACTCCTTTGTGAAGCATCCTGCCTACTCGATGAGGTCATCCCTGATTGCTACAATTCATAAGACTTTGATCCTGGCAGCTGAGGCTATGTGCATTGCTCAGGAAGTTGTCAAGTATGCTAAGGAGGCCGAAGTACGGTTGATGGCTCAGTTTCGC
The DNA here is from genome assembly GCF_963583255.1 of Pyrus communis. NCBI lineage: Eukaryota > Viridiplantae > Streptophyta > Magnoliopsida > Rosales > Rosaceae > Pyrus > Pyrus communis. Next base: position 8,711,875 of record NC_084805.1, on the reverse strand, counting down.
TCGGCTGCTGAAAAGATCGAGAAGCTCAAATCTAAACTTGTCGTTTTGAAAAGGTCTGATGTCTCTGCCTCCACTTCTTTGCTGCTGGAGATTGGTCATCAGGAAGTCACCGATTTGAATATTAGGCTTAGTGCAACTCAGGCGATGTTGGAAGCTGTAAAGAAGGAAGTCAGTCGTGTTTCTCCGATGGTCGAGGACCTTGAGCATGTCAATTTGAAGCTACAATTAGCTTGTTTTACCAAGGATGAGGAGCTTATCTTCTTGCATGCTGAAGTGTCTCGTCTCAATGAGGTTGCCAGTAAACTTAAGTCTGAGGAAGTGGATCTACGATGTGTGTTACCTGCTAGCAAAAACCTGAGAAAGGAACTGGATGAGCTGCAAGGTGCTCATATTGGGCTTGTTAAGGAGAATGTGCAATTGAAGATTGAGAGAGCTGGTCACGAAGTGACGCTTGCTTTTTGTCAGGCCGATTTCAACAAGCTTGGCTATGTAGACCATTTTCAAGGCAGGCCGTCGGATTATGATTTTTTCGAGAAGGACTTCGAGACTTTTTCCATTTCTCCAGTTGATCTGCTCAATTTCTCATTTGAGGCTGCCTTTGGTAGACCAGCTGAGGGTTAAGAAGTCCAGGCAAGGGTGCCTGAGGATGAGCTGACAGAAGCTTTGGTTATTAGGAGCAGTGCGACTGCTGAAGGCGTGGCAGTCGAGGAACCAATGGTTGCGCAAGCTGCCAATGAGTAGTCTGTTTACTTAGACTTAGGAGTTTTCTTCTTTTCCTTTTTGTTCTGTTTTGGTTGAACTTTGTTGGCCTTCAAGCTGGTTTATCAATTTGCTTGAAATTTAATAAACAACTTTCCTTGTTTTTGCTTCATCTTTCTTTTTCGGCATGCTATTTGTGAAGCTTTTCACCATAGGACGAGCGGCTGGGTGGGCTGCTTCAGTGAAGCAGTCGATCCTCTGTCGCCACTTAGGTTTTAACTTTGGCTTTTTAGGCTTCTGGAGCCTTGCCTGATGAAGGCGACTTGCAAAACTTTGATGTAGGATGGGCAGTTGAGTTGGTTACTTCGATGAAGTAGTTGACTCGTGTGGTCACTTTAGGCTTCAGTTTTGGCTTTGATGTTCATAAAGTTTTACCTGCAAAAGGAAAAATGCAAGATGTTTAACTTATAGAGCTGGCGGTCGAACTCGTTACCTTGTTAGGAAACAGGCGAGTTTACGTAGCTACTATAGTTATGAATCTCGGCTTTGGATGGCTTTATGAGCTTTAGCTCTCCCAGGGCGTATTACAAAATTTTTCAACTATATGGCCGACGGCCGAAAACGTGCTTCTCGTGGAAAGCAGAGGAGTTCGCGTAGCCTCTATGGTTGTATTCGGCTTTCCAGTGGCTTCTCGAGCATTGGCCCTCCCAGGGCATGTTGCAAAGCTTTTAACTTATAGAGTCATCGGTCGGACTCATGCTTCTCGTAAGAAGCAGAGGAGGTCCACATAACTACTATAATCGTGCCTCGACTTTGCTCCAGGAAAACTTATACCGTAAATTGTCAACCGAAAATGCTGCTTTTAAGTAAGTAGACGAGTTTGTGTAGTCATAGCAGGCGTAAGTCTCGGTTTACGGATTACCTTGGGCTGCCAACCATTGGGTCGTCGGCCGGGCATTTTACTTACAGAAGTAAACGACTTGCATAACCACTTCAAACGTCATCCCTAGCTCTTTGAGGTGTTTTAGGCATGAAGTGTAGGCGAGATCTCGCCTCAGATGCCATATCCTTTCGAGTCACAACTTGATTCCGCAGGTTGATTAATTAGTATTGCAACACTTTAAAACTAAGCCACTTCATAAAGATTTGCACGTCGAGGATGAACCATCTTGTTACGTGAACTCTTTCATGGGAAGAGGTTCTGCACTTAGCGTCTCTTCCGGTTAGAAACCCAGGATCCCGCAAAATTGAATATTTCAGTTGGCTAAGTCTATTCCAGGGGAAGGGTTATCGTGGCCAATTTTGGGAGTCGTCCAGCTCAGGTAGTCGCTATAGTCAGGGGAAACTAAGCAATTATACCACTCATCCACGTCTGGATATTCTAGATTAGTTTACCCTCTCGTATTGGAAAGCACACATCATGTTTGAACAGGCAGAGGGGCGTCTTCTGCTTGTCACAAGGGTGGTTGAGGAATTAGTTTACCCTCTTGCACTGGAAAGATTACGCCATGTCTGAACGAGCAGAGGGCGTCTTCTGCTTATCACAGAGGTGGTTGAGGAATTAGTTTACCTTCTCTCGTTGGAGAGCTTCTGCCATGTCTGCAGGGAAGAGGGTGTCTTCTGCTTGTCACAAGGTTGGTCAGTTTGTTTATGCAGCTCAAGCTTGCTTGTAGGCAGTAATGGCATAACAACTAATAATTCTTGGCATGCGAGGTTTTGTTCATCGAGCTACTTAAGTTTTCAAACTTTTTTGCCTTGAATAGGTTTCAAGGAATGGTGGGAGGTCACACGTAGTATTTTCTCAGGTTGTAGGCATTCCATTGCCTGTTAATTTCTTTATCGCTCATAGTGGTGTGGGTGTAGCTGCTCCTTCCGCCTACTCAGTTGATTTTGTACAGACCTTCCCAGATGGGAGCCATCTTTTTTTAGCCTTCATGTTGAGCAGTGATGAAGGCTTTCTTGAGGACTAAGTCTCCTGGCTCGAATTGCCAGATTTTCGCCCTCTTGTTGTAGTTGGAGATGAGCTACTGCTGATAAGTTGTAATGCAGGTGATAACCTTCTCACGCTCTTCCTCTGCCAGGTCTAAATTTTTGGCCATCTCTTTTTCATTCTGCTTGAAATTCGACAGTACAGTGCTGATGCTTGGCACTACAACATTAGAAGAAATGATTGCTTTAGAACCATACGCCAATAAGAATGGAGTTTCGCTGGTTGCTTGTCTTTTAGTAGTGCAATATGCCCATAAAACACCGGGGAGCTCGTTTGGCCACTTGCCCTTATTGTCTGAGAGGGTCTTCTTAAGGCAGTTGAGGATGGTTTTGTTGGGCGACTCGACCTGTCCATTACCCTGCAGATATCGTGGCATAGATATGTGATGCATGATGCCATATTTTTCGAAGAACTTCTCTAAGTCTTTGCACACGAACTACGGACCATTGTCGGTGACGATGAAGTGTGGGATGTCAAAGCAGCAGATGATGTTCTTCCATATGAAGCGCTCTATGTCCGTCTGGGTAGTTGTAGTCATGTGATCAGCTTCGACCCATTTTGTGAAGTAGTCAGTCGCTACAATCATCATGCCTCTACCCCTAGTAGCAGGCGACATTGGTCATACCAGGTCAATTGCCCACTGCATGAATGGCCAAGGGCTTATTTGCAAATGGTGTTTGCTAGCAGGTAGTACAGGCACAAGCTTGAAGCCCTGACAGCTGTAGCACATTTGTACATACTCATTGGCATCTTGATGCATAGTTAGCCAGTAATAGCTAGTGTTAAGAGCTTTTTGCTTCATGGAACGGCCTCCACAATGGTTTCCACAGATGCCTTCATAGATTGAGCTGAGAATTTTCAGGTTGTCGGGAGACGATAAGCAGTAGAGATGTGGTCCTAAAAGGGATATTCGAACGAGTATGTCATTTCACATGTAGTAGAGTGTTGCCTTCATCTGCAGCTTCATGGACTTTAATCTATCTGCAAGGAGCGTTCCATTGAATATAGTCGATGATAGGATCTTGCTAACTCCGGGTTATGCTGATCTGCGCCACCTCGATTGCTGGTTCGTCATCTATGCTTGGCTTTTCCAAATACTCGACTAGGATGGTGTGTCTGAGCTGATGGTCTAGTGCGGAGTCTAGGCTTGTTAGTACGTCTGCTTGGGCATTTTCTGCTTGTGGAACCTAAGTGAGTATGTACGCCTGGAACGTCACTAGCTGCTATCGTACCTTCTCGAGGTATCAGACCATCATTTGATGCTTCGCTACGTACTCCCTTGAGGTTTGGTTGGTGATCAACTGGGAATTAGATTAAGTCACAAGCTTCTTCACCGCTAGGTCTTTTGCCAATCGAAGACTTACTAGTAGGGCTTCATACTCTGCTTCGTTGTTTGACACTTTGAAGCTTAGAGTGATTGCCTGCTTGATCATCAAACCATCCAGAGTAGTAAGAACTAGGCCTGCCCCCAATCCTTGGTGATTGGATGATACGTTAACGTGCAAGCACCGGAAATCTCCTGCATGTGGGTTTGGTACGGCTACAGTGTGCTTGGTTGCCTCTGAGGCGTTCTTGCATTAAGTTGATGCACTCATCGGAATGTCTGCCAGTTTTTACTGCAATCGTCGGAATGTTTGGTAGTTTCTGGGCTATGTTGAACATCGCGTTATGACGATGACTGTATACGTTTAAAGGTACAGCTTGAGTTTCCAGGTTGCAACAACTAGCGTCAAAATTAATGTTTTGATTTTTGGGTATGTGGCTTCCGCATTAATGAAAGCTTTTGAACTGTGGAATATAGATGGCCGGGCCCCCAACTATTCTCGTATGAGGGTAGAGCTTATTGCTGCTTCAAATACTGCCATATATATACATAGATCCTCCGCTGTCTTTAGCTTGGATAGTAAGGGAGGTGATGACAGGTACTTCTTCAAGTCCTGTAATGTTTTCTTGCACTTCGTCGTTTCCTTTGTCTCACTACACGTCTTGATTGTCTTGAAAAAAACCTGCATTAGTTGGTAGGTCGCGAGAGGAATCGGTTAAGTGCAACTGCTCGTCTGGTCAAACCTTGGATTTCATTCAAAGTGTTGGGGGACTTCATATCTAGGATCGCTCAGATCATCTTTGGATGCACATTCGATGTGGTCTGACCACTGCTTAGGGTCAAGGAAGATGTGTTTGGCGTCTTCTTCAGGTTTCCATCCTGATTCATCTTCTAGGGCATTGTCAACTTCACTAGCCAAGGTTGCCCCAATATCCTGTTATGGGGAGATGGGTTGCTGACAATCATGAAAGTCTACGATGAAACAATCAGTGGGCTGGTTACGTCGAGTGTGACAGTGCTAATGGCAATTAAGGTGAGTTCGTTGAATCTGGTCAAGACATCTGCCTTACGTTGGATCATGCTTTCCAGACCCTTCTTTTGGATAAATGACAGTTGTAGGATGTTGACCGAGTTGCCGTTGTCCACCATGATTCTGTAAATGATGGCATGGGCTAGTTGTACAGAAATCACCAAGGCGCCGTTATGGGAAAGTCTACTCCCTCAACGTCCTGTTCCGTGAAGCCGACGATTAGTCCAGGTACAACATTTATGGCTTAAACCTGATAGACCGATCTCAGCTACTGGATCTTCCTTTTCTTGGAGTTATTAGTGGCCTCTAGATGCTCGGATTCGGCAAATATTCTATTGATTCATATTATCATGGTTAGGGGTTCGGCATAGGCGTTTGCTTCTTGCCTTGGCCGGGCAGCTGGTCTGTCGATATACTGGTCGCATTTGCCTTCTTTCACGAGTTGCTCAATGTACCTTCTCCATGTGGTACAATCATTGGTTGTGTGCCCAGGGCCTCTGTGGAATGCACAGTACTTAGTTTGGTTCATCTTAAAGGTATCACCCCTTATGGGTAGGGGTGGCTTGAACCATGGCTTATCCTTGAGGTCGCGAATGATCTAGTTAATCAAGATTGGGAACTTAGTGTACGTCTTGGGCATTGTGCCTCCCTTTGTTAGGGACTGATCCTTGTATCTGTCTCCTGGATTACTTTTGTTGTTAAGCGGTTTATCACTCGCTTTCTTCTAAGTCGATTTCGTGTCTTTGCGCAACTACTTAGGCTACTTTTATGAGCGTTTTTCCTCATCCTAGAGGGAGTGCTTTTCTACTAAAGCATAAGAGTTTGCCAGGGACAGGTTTTCGCCCATAATCAACTCTCCAAAAGTGGATGATCTGCTGGGAGCCCCTTTCGAAAAGCTAAGCATGCGATGTTATCATCGCATCCGACAATCTTCACATTTTCTATGTTGAATCTCTTGACGTAAGTGCGGAGTGGTTCATTCGTCCTTTTTCATGTTAAAGAGGTGGTCAGACTTCTTTTTGATCGAGTGGTAGGACGAATATTCCTCAGTGAAAACCAAGGAAAGTTCGCTGAAGTTCCAAATTGAACGTGGCGGCAGGGTGTGGAACCAATCTTACACCTTGCCTTAGAGAGTAGTGGCAAAGATAAGCGTCATTGTTGGCGTAAAGGGTCATGGCGTTTTGGTAATACATAAAGTGCCTATTCGGATCTTCATCTCGTTTGAACAAGGTGAAATATGATGAGCTGAACTTCTGTGGTGGCTTTGTCTGCTCGATCTCGTCTGTAAAAAGTGACCTACTAAGGTTGGCCATGTCTCTTTGAAGGGTATCGTCGGTAGTGTCAATGCGTTAGAATCCGCACAGTAGCTATGCTACGAGCCTTTGTACTTCCTCATGGATTTGCGCTTGGTGGAGGAAGCGGAGCCTCGAGTTGCCCCCGGTGTTGACCTGCTAGTCCATGTTGTTATTCGACATGTCTTACTTGTTTGTACCGCAGTTGCGTTGCACGTGGTTCGCCCTTTGCTACTCACCGTCGCTTTTGGCGGGAGCTGCCAATAAAACTTAAACTGGAGTACTTTCGTGCTCTCCTCTGGGCGTCATGCGGCTGCCTACTTTGTTGCTTCCTATAGACGCTTCTCTCGGAATGTCCTAAGTGCTCGTCAAAGTGTAGACCCAACCTCGAATGCATACTGACTCATAAGCAGAATCGGAAATGAACACTTCTCTACCATTTTAGGCGGGAGAAGACGTTTCCCTAAAGGTCCAAACGAGAGTGCACACAACCCGAACGCACGGTTCGTAGTGGGTTGAGTGGCTCTTTGCCAGGACGTCACTGGAATGAGTCACGTTCTTCCGCCCTTATCCTGCTTCGGGGCACTTCGTCTGGGGCGCGCTGCATCAAGATGCTCTCGAGGAGTTGGTTCACCAAGGTAGTCTCCTACACGAGGGCGTTCGTCAAATTAATGACCTGCTAGGGCAGATGGTGCTGGCCATTGGGATTGGAAGAGTTTGGATAATGGGCGTCCCATGTGTGGTGGAAGTATAGTGGACTACATGTACAAAACTTAAGCCCAAAGCAGGCATTCCTGTGAAAAGTGGGGTGAAAGTAACACTGAATCGATCACGGGATCAATGGTCGGAATCTGGATCACTGGAGGTGGCCTTGGAATGGATTGGGCTGCAGGTCAGGTCGTCGGAGCGGGTCGCGAAGCCCGCTGGGCTGGCGCCTACTCGCCTTGAGCCTGCATGGCCGTTGTGCTGCCACATTATGACCTGCTAGCTGGGTGCATTGGGCTTGGGCTCGTTGAGCTGCTTGGCTGGCAGTAGCTACTGGGTTATGGGGTTGGGTTTAGGCCTACTGTCGCAGTGGGCTAGGCTTCTTGCCTTGGGCTTGCTATGGCAGATGCCAAGTTTTGGGCCTCCTGCCCATGGGCTTAAAAATAGACCTGGGCCTCCTGCCTAGGGTTTGGTTAGGTGCGGCGCTGCAAGGGCAACGGTGATGGAAGTGGTGCCGTGGCCTGGTGGCCCTGCAATGGCTGCTGAGTCACGGTGGTGGTGGTAGTAGTGGCTTGGCTTTATAGCGGTAGGGCTCCTTCTACCGTTGTGTTAAGCCTTGAGGACCTCCGTCATGGGTCTATGTCCTAGTCTCCACTTTTCAGTCCAAATCCTAACACGTACAGGGTTCCTTTTGTCGTAGTTTCTGAACTTCCTACCATTGTATCCTTTCTCCAGGGATTAATCAAGAAACTTTCCTAGGAAAAATTAATTGATACGACGTGTGAGAAATTCAACGTAATAGAAAATTGAAGAAAAAATGCGAGAGGCATCTTCGAGTGTTTTGAATCAACTCTCAATGAAAGCACAAATTTGTCAATGCAAATTTCTTGCCAAGGGAAGGTGAGTTGTGAACAGTCATATTGAGCTACTGAGACCTCCAAGGATGTGAGCTACGCATGGAAGTATCTGAGAAGCCTGCGCATTTATTGAGGGCAATCTTGTCTTTCTTAAATAAAAGTCCACGTGTCACCTCTAGAATTTTTGGAATTATTTTAGGCTTCACAATACTTGTAAGAGTACAAGGTTGTCGTAGTATAGCATCTCAAGAAATGTCGTTTTGCAAGGATTGAATGAATAATTTATGTTAAAACCAAATCTTAATTAATTATTTGAAAACAAAGTTTGGAAAAGGTTGAGTGAATGACCTAAAATATTAAAAATGAATTTAATTAAAAATAATTAAACAAATTGGGAAAGTAAATAAAACAAAAGAAAATAGTTTTGAAAATAAATTTAAGCACTAGGGTTCCGCTGTCATCTTAACAATCCTACGTAGTTCTTCCAATTACTTATGAATTACCTATGCATATTTTGAAGGTTAGGTTTTCCTAATATATATATCCTACTTGGAACCTCCAACATAGAATGTATATCTATCATGCAACACGTCCGTGGTGTCCAGATCGAATGTGAACATGCAAGACTCATTAAGTTTTGTGAAAACCTTTTGAAAAATCATATAATGCTTACGACGTGTCGTCCATCCTAAGAAGTTACACATATTAACCACAAGAAGCCATCGCCAATTTTAGGGACAGTCCTCGGCCAAAATTGCATCAAATTACTTTTTTGAATATCCTAATGGTGGCCAATCATCAAGACAATTAAATAGTTTAAACCGGTGATTAATAATTCAAAACTTGCATGCATAATATCATAAGCAAATTGAAAAGAAACTACATATTCTTGTTAAGGCTCGTAACCTCGCCTTAGCAAACGGAAATTAGTTACTAACAATCATAAAATAAAATATTATTAAAAACATGAATAGAAAACACCTTGAAAATAAAATTGAATCTTCCAAAGTAGTGTGTGCGTTCTCTCCTTCTCTTTCTCCCTAGCTAAATATCTTTATTTATACTACTACAAAATAAAACCCTAAAAGGTCTTAGAATAAAATTAGGAAACATAATAAAATAATAAAACAGAAAATAAAAGGTTTCCTATTTGAACTAAAATTCGGACTTCTCAGATATATAGTCTTTTGACCGACCAAATCAACTCCGATTTGGTCACAAAAGGTCTCTTTTGAAAGCTGAAGACGTCCCCTACAAATCCTCAGAATGAATCTTCCTCAAAATATACCATCTTGACCTTCAAAATTCCCAAAATGTCTAGAAATGTCAATTTGGGAAAGCTGCGCGCTGGGTCTTCTTTTCTTCGCCACGGTCAAAGGGCTTGGTAGAAATATCTGAAACTTTGATACAATTATTTTGAAACACTCATGAACATCCTCCAATTGGAATCATTCCAAAATTCATTCGTTTGATCACTTTTTGCTCTAGAGGAAGTCGAATGTCCTACATTGAAGATACATAACAAAATATCAAAGTTTTATCAAAATAACCAATAAATTAATACTAAAATTAGGGTAAAATATATAGTTTAACATGGACTCATCACAATGCCTAAAAAAATATGATGCTACACTCGCAATAACACTATAAAAAAACAAGTTGCTTTCGCAGCAAAACTTCTCTTAATGAACTTGGTATTTGTCGGAAAAAGTTTTTTAATCCGGCAAAATTCTAACATTTCTTCGGGCGAAAATTGAACTCAAATTTGTCAGCACAGTCGTTCGGAAAGCTGCCGTTTTTTTTTATTTTTATTTTTTTCCTGTTAGTGTAAAATTAGTAAATACTTAGACTTCTATTATTATTTTTGTCAGACTCAGAATTCTATTCATTTGGTAAGGAGAAAAATTTAAGAGGAATTGAAACTCAACTCATCTACAAAATATCCGAAGGCGTACTGTAAGTGGACGAAAATAATCCTCATATAGATCAATTTAATATAATTGAGGACTGGGGGATATTTACATGAATGAGATCAAAAGTAAATTGAAGGTTTAAAGGATGTTGGAAAACAAAGCCTATGCAATTCAAGGGGAATTGCCACTCGAATTAAATAATCGAATTCGGGGGTAAAGTGGAACAATTTAAAATGCAAGAAGCAAATTAAAACACTTGATAATAACTTATTTATTTACAAGTAATGACAAAGGCTGACACTAGACATAATTTCAATTAATATTTTTCATCCACATATAACCACGGTCTTGACAATTCCTGTTTTGGTGTTAAGAGGCTGTCTATTATCCCAGATAATGCATAGGAGTTTAAAAATTAAGAAAAGGGATCTAAACTTTTTTAGGCATTTGCCTAGCCTGTTTAGACTCGCTTGGATATTCTTTTAGGTCGCGACTCTCATTTAAATAGAAAAGCGATAACTTTTATTTTACATTTTATTTTTATTTTGTTCAGTAAATTGTGAGAAACTTGTTGAATACTTGGATGAATACTTATTATATGCGTGTTCTCCATATTTTTAATATGTTATAATATTGCAATTTATATGTCATTTTATTTTACAATTTATGAATGTCAATACAATTACATTACGTATTTTTTAGTATAAATAGTCACTTATTTATACAATATAAATGGATTTACTTAAATCTGTATAGTCAGCCTAGATTCCGCATAGGCGTTAGGCCCCAGCCTACAGAAATTGAAAACAATATCAATTGGAAATTTGGAAACTAAATTAACTTGAAACCCTTTAGTACTATGGTGTAGTGACATTTATCTTCACTCGTAAGTGAGAGGTCTTGTGTTCGATTGTCGTCAAAGACGAATTTGAACCACATAATTGCTAACCTATTGTGAAGCTTAGCCCATTCTCCTGTTCCCTTAGTGTAAATAATGTCGTTTGCTCAAAAAACAAACCCTAGCTCCAAAATAACTTGAAGATATATAATTTGGTACACGGAGAAGCTAACAACAAAATGTGAGGTACATAAAACCTCTTCAATGCCTTCATTTATCACAAAATGGTCCATGAATGAAAGTTCTCCCAACTTCCAACCTACCAAAAGATTTAGACAGATTTTGGCGCTTGATCACTGGACTTTTACATGAAAAGTAGGTCATGGTTATAGCTAGCTGCTAGCTAGGGCCTATCTAGTGTTAGGTTTCATTTTCATCTTTCCCGTTGATGTATTTTTAAACTAAGTTAAATAATAATTAATTTAAACCAAATTAAACTTGCAAGCACACGATCAATTATAGTAAGATATACAAATAAGAAGTTAAACTCAAAGAGATTACTTTAACACCAATTTGACCAATTAATCACGCTAGACTTAATTAAACAAAAAATAAGTTAAATGAATAATGAATTAAGACTAAAACTAATAATAAAATTAAAACGACAAGTAAATAATATAAACAGAAGTCAAGAAGAATTTCAAAAATAATGAAGCCTAATGTTATGAATCCACCAACAACAATCTTATATATTTTTCCTAGAGCCAACAACTATCCAATTACCAAGCCAATGTTAAAGGTTGTTCTTTCTAATGTATGAATTAATCCGTGGTGAGACATCAACTTGTGTATCTCTACATGATAACTATATCTTATCAGTTAGGCACACACAAAAGCCCATTAAGCGTACAAGAATTATGTCAACCAAGCAAGACTAGCTTGATATTGTTCATCCTCACTAGTTTATCTAATCTACTTAATCTTAAATCCAGTAAAACTAATTGATTGGTCATTCTCATAGATTTATTTGGTAACTAGATGCAAAATTTCTAAAAGTGACCAGTCATTAGAAATTCAAATCTAGAATAAATTGTGTACAAAGATTAAGAATATAACATGGCTCAAAATCAAATAGCAATTAACAAAGTACTTCTCAAATGTTCATGTCATGACTTTATCACAAACCTTAAAAAATAACCTAGTTACACATAAAAATAAAAATAAAAGAAAGAACCCGAAATCCATGGCAAGGCACGTCCCCAAACTCTTCTTTGCGAATTGCGTAGATGGTGATATTGGTATTATGGTGTGGTGGTGATGTGTAGAGAGAGCTTGAGACGCCTTATTAATACTAGAAAAACCCTAAAATGTCTTTTAGAAAGTCTCATAAAACAAAACAAATTCCTAAACAATTAATGACATAAACTAGGAAAGAATCCTTCATGGCTTGGGAAAAACGTTATCTATCTTGCATGCTAGATTTGAGGTTGATTTAGCTTTTGGAAAATTCTAGAGAAATAGGAACCATTATAGCTCTATGTCTTAGGTTTTTAGGAATATATCGCACACCACTAGGAACAACCAGGAAAGGCTTCGAATCTTCATTCTCCCACAGATGTGCAGTTTTCACGAGAATGCAACTTCTGTGGGAAGGATTTACAAAACTAGAACATTTGGCTCTATGAAAAATTATGAAATTTAAATGCAATTATATTCAGCCTCTTAACATTCTTCTCCAATTGGCCTTGCATCAAAACTCCTCCAGAAAGTCGATTTATCATCAAAAATGTTATGAACATGTTGGCTGAAATTAAGGAAAAGAAACTAATAAAGCTCTTTTAAAATAAATTTTTAGCAAAACTTAGGGATATTGGCCTGAAAATATGAAAAATACTGCAATTATCAAATAGCTCCAAACTTAACTTTTGCTAGTTCTCGAGCAAAACAAAAGTAAAAGACAACAAGAAATAAATAGATCTTCCATAAATTAGACTCAATGCAATGTAAAAGGGTCACCAAACTTAAGTGAATTAAACACTTTTCCAAATAGAATTATCCAAACCTTACATAAGATTCTCAAGTGTAGTGAGTGAAATAACCAATATCAATACAACTTACTCAACCTGGATATATATACGTAAACCAAAGCTTCCACTTCAAATCCTCCACTATGAATATCACTCACAAAGAAACCATACATTAAAGGGTAAAGTGCCACTCAAAACATTATAAGCAGTATAAAACCCCATAAGCTTGCTCTTCATATCATCTCTCCACTGATTTAAATTAATGCAACACCAAAGACCAAAGGTCTTTACAAGGGTTGTAATGTTAGACTAGGCTATGGGCTACGAAAGAAAGGACAAGGAAAAACTAGAACTTAGGAAATACCAAGATATCTTCATCATGAAATTTGGCTAGCCCTCTTTTGAAACTTAATCTTCAATTCTTGGGGTCCAGACTCATATTGTAGGAATAGAACAATTTCAAACTACCATTTTCCTAATTTCTTTGATACTATCGTTTTCTTTTTCTTTTCTTTAGAAAAGATGATTGAAGGAAGAAAAAAAAAAAAAAGATAATATGACACGTGGTACCTCGGTGCATGCGACTTCTTTGTGTAGAATCCAACCTTTATTGCCCTCGGCATCACTTTGGGATCTCTTAAACTACAAGGTATGGCTAATATAGGTTAAATGCATAAGGAATGTGGGCAATGAAAGAAAATGCTAAGTGTTTGGCTTCAAAAGGATAACTAGGGATATATAACATAAAAGGTTAGCTAGAAAGGCTCAAACGACCCAAAGATGGCCAAAATCATCTCCCTAATGTTGCATGACTTAGGATTTCTCCTCGAGAGATATTGAAGCGAGTTCTAGTGAATGATAATGTTATCATAAAACTCACGAGAAAGAATATGCAAGAGGTTCAAAATCTCACAAATGTTCAATAAGTTTTCAATTAAAATTCACATATAATTCTTGAAGTTAAAAGCTGGTCATACTAACTGTCTATATAAAATGAACCTGAGAATAATCATGTAGGAATCTGATTAACCATATAAAATAACTGAAGTTCCACATAAAAAAAACACCAATTCAAATAAGCTTGTGACCCTGAAAGAAAAGCAAAGTATTATCATTGACTTATGGAATGTCTAACTAAATGAAAACGACTCTAAGAAAAAGAAAACCTTTGACATTTTTTTTTTACTTTAGGGTTAATCTATGTTTACTACCCTGAAGTCTAGTGGTTTTCAACATTTGGTACATGAAATTTTTTTCATCCCAGAGTCATACCTCAAGTATTAAATTTAGGACAGTTTCATACCTCCATTAAGTTTTCCGTTAGAACTTCTGTTAACTAATGATGTGGTGCCCACGTGGACAATGACTGGACACCACGTGGATATTAAAAAATAATAAAATAAATTAATAAAATAATAGACATGGTTTTGGTGATTTTACAGAGAGCAGTGGGTTTTTGGGAAATGCAATGGGGGTAGGACTGTGCGGGGGAAGAGGGAGGAGGAAGACAAAGTTTTATTTTTTATTTTAAAATTTTTTGCTAGTTTTTATTATTTTATTAATTTATTTTTTTGTTTTTTAATATCTACGTGGCGCCCAGTCATTGTTCACGTGGACGCCACGTCTTCAGTTAACAGAAGTTCTAACGGAAAACTTAACGGATGTATGAAACTATCCCAAATTTAAGACTTAAGGTATGACTCTGGGATGAAAAAAACTTCATGTACCAAATATTCAAAAACCACGAAACTTCAATATGGTACACAGAAATTAATCCTTTAATTTTTATGGATTTTTTTTTTATGAAGAACTATGACACAAACTAACAAGACAAATATAACAGAATAATTAACGAACATAAAAATAGAAAAAGGACAAAACAACTTAATTTACTAACTCAAAAAATGGACCCAATAACACAACAAATTCCATGCACATCATGGGACAAAATAAGTCTGGATGTTAAAATTGCAACTCGCGCAAATTTTTCAATGCACTGATTTTTCGTGCTTTTAATATTTTAAAACTTTAATTCTCACCTCTAGACTTAAAATCAAATATTGTCCTCAATTTTTAGAATAAAGAAAACATGGAAAATTAAAAGCAAATTAATGAGAGAGAGGGTGTGAAAACTTTCCAAATTTTTTGTTGGAGCATGAATGAACATTGTTGAAGGTTCATGCGACATGCTTGTAGCGAACTCCTCAAACTTGAATTTTGGATAACCAATGTTAATGCAAACAAGAAGCACAAACTCAATACAAAAAGTGAAAGGAAATTTTAAGAAAGCTTGAGTTGTCTCTCAAGAAGCGCTTCTTTATAGTCATGAGCAAGCCGGAATTTGATAGGAGCATATTTATGCGACTTAAATGGCTTGTTCTCGTACATTTACGTTATGTTTCTTTAGTTATTTTAGTACTTTAAGCTATTTTCGTGTGTTTGTAGGTCCAAATGGCTAAAGGAGCAAAAAGATGCATTTTGGAGACTTTTGGAGCACTTTTGGGCTAAGGACGGATAGCTTATGCTTGAAGCCAAAGTGTTGGACGAAATTGAAGACCTAATTGGAGCCAAAGTGTTGGAACCTTGTTCTCTTTAGTTTTAGGACATTTAAACCTTTCCTAATCCCAATCATGCCATGCATAACACACATCCATTCTAACACATTGTCATTGCACATGCATTTCCTTCATTAGTTAACCCACATGCACTTATCACTTATCATCACCACATATCATATCACTTAATCACTTATCACTTATCATCACCACTTAACCACTTATCATATCATAACCACATATCATATCACTTATCACTTATCACTTAACATAACATCCACCTACTTCACCTACAACATCCACTTCACCTACAACATCCACCTACTTCACCTACAACATCCACCTACTTCACCTACAACATCCACCCACTTCACCTACAACATCCACCTACTTCACCTACAACATCCACCTACTTCACCTACAAATGACATAGCCATATGTTCCATCCACTACTCCTATAAATACCCTTGCATTCATTCATTCATGAACATCTCATTTTCATACACAACACATTACAAACACATTCTCCCTTCCCTAGCCGTGAGCTTCCCATCTCTCCCCTTATAATCCAAACACCATTTTTCCATTCCACACTTCCATCCCCCAAACCAATTATCCCTAGACCTTATGCTACAATAAAGAGGAAGAGAAGAGAGCCTAAACGTTCATACAATTCAAGTTTGAGTTGTTGGAATGTTTAGGCGTTTCTTTGATTTCAATGTTTAATTTCAATTCTCTTTGTTTTGTATGAGGAACTAAACCCCCCTTTAGCTAGGGGGTGATTCGAAATATATGTTTATGCTTGCATTTTGATTTGATTACTTCTAATTACGTTTCATAAGTTGTGAATTCAATTTGTTTAACTGTTTTATTGATAACCTATTTATGTATGTTTATTGAGAGTGCACACTTAATTTTCATGCATGAATTTGACGCTAGAATATAAGTGAATTTCACCTAATCGTTATGAACTTATATTCACAAGTAGTGGAGGTTGCTTATAAACAATCGCGTTAAACGAATTCTTGGCATAAGTTTCATGCAATCATAGTAACGAATGCCTCGTCAACACTTATAGTTTTCAAAGAACTTAATGATTCTTGCTTGTATCTCTATTATGCAATTCATGTAGGGAACTTGTGAGGAATGCTTTGGGTTGTCGTATGCAATCATCCAATTCATTAACTTAAGGAAAACTTGACGGTTAATTTAAGCGGACCTAATTAACTTGGAGTGTTGAGAATTAATGATTTATTGAAATGCAATTGGAAATCGTTTTATTATGCAAGTATAACATGTATGGAGATGAACCCCTTAGCTAGCATTCATCCATTCAATTCCATCACATTCATATTTACATTCTGTCTAGTTTATTAACTTGTTTTGTTATTTCAATTTTCGTAAAACCTAAACCCCCCTTTACTTTCTTGTTCTTTAATGCTTAGAATCTGTTTAGTTTATGTTTTAAAGTATTTTTGAATTCTTTGAGTCTAGTTTAGTGTTTTATATTGTGTTTTTATGTTTTTGAGTCAAATCCAAGTGATTAACAATCCCTCCTAATCCCCGGTCCAGAACGATCCCTACTTGCACCTATACTACAATTGATAAAAAGAGGGTTTAATTTGTGCGCGTATAAATCTCGCACCAAATTTTGGCGCCGTTGCCGGGGATTAGAAAATTTGCTAATCCCTTGGATTGTTTGTTTCTGTATTGTCTTTTAGATTTAGTTTTTATTTGTGTTTTGTTTGTTAAAAACAACATGGCACTTGATAACGCTTCTCTTTTGTCACAGCTCATGGAAAGGTCCCAAATGCAAAGAGTTGATATATCTAATCTTCAATCAAGGAATAACGTGTTTTCCAATACTTACAATTCGGATTGGAGTGATCATTCAAACTCTATGTGGTGGGAACCTCAAAATGCTCAACAAGGAGGATATTGGCAGCCACCACAACCTCATATTCAATATGCCCAACCAAACTCAAGTTCGTCAATAGATTATAATCAAAAGCTTAATGAATTAATTTGTTTGGTGCAGGGCTCACAAATTCAAGACAATGAGGCTCAACAAGAAGGATATTGGCAGCCATATGAGGAGTTCTATTCAACGCCTATGCAGCCACCACAAAGGTTGGACCACTTGGATAAGCAAATTGGGCAGATCGCGGAGTTCGTAGGACAGTTTCGAGACCAAGGCGAACTCCCTAGTTCAACCATTGCAAATCCGAAGGGAGAATTTGAAACTGCCAAGGAAATCATGTTGAGAAGTGACAAGGAGGTTGGAACGGACCCTCAACCATCAAAATCAAATCACAAGGAAGAGGAATACACCCAACCCACGGAAAGGGTGGAAACACCTTTACCGGAGGCACCTATTGCTCCTATGCCATCTAATACAGGTATGGTTGTTCCAAATTTCATTATTTTTAACCCCGTTCCAACAAGTATCCCTATTCCTTGCAGATTCATGACTTCCAAGGAAGAAGAAGGTGAAAAAGACATCTTGGAAGCCCTTTCAAAGGTGACAAGTAGGGAATGTCATGAATTCATCAAAGAGGACGTTCTTGAAACCACAAAATCCAAAGAAGTTAAATTTGATGACATTGGACAAGTCATAACCATCACTTGCAATCTGGCCAAGTCCAATATCCCTGAAACTTTCAAAGGAGTGGTGTTTGTCATTGAGTTCTTGTCGGACAAAACAAGTAAGTTTTTTTCAAATTCCTTTACATTTTATACTAACTTGCTGTTTTTTATGAATCAGGCACCTACACTAGAATTCAAACCATTGCCGGTTCACTTCAAGTATCACCTTCCATTCAAGGACCAATTCCATGCCGTTTGATTTTATTTATGTTAATAAAAAATAAATAAATCAATAAATAAAAATAAAAAAAAAAAAAAAAAAAAAAGAAAGATACTAAACATGGAGAAAGGTGGAGCTTCACAAAGGTTGTTTGCGTGAAGCCCCACTACGAGGCGCAGAAGCGGAAGGCATAGAAGCGGGAGGCGCAGAAGCGGAAGGCATAGAAGCGGGAGGCATAGAAGCGGGAGGCATCGGAGCAGAAGCCATCGGAGCGGGAGGCATCGGAGCTAGAGCATTCCAGGCCTCAATACTTGGCCAAGCGCTGGATGACCCAGGAAAAAGGTGCCTCTGGAGATAAGACGCAAGCCTTTGACGGTCACTGTGAATTCGACCCTCAGATTCTTGCAGCTCATCAAGCTTCCTTTTCATCCCCGACGAATAGTTATTTGCAAGCACATGCAAACTTCTATTCTCGTACTTAAGCTGCTGGATCTCTTGCTTAAGTCTTTCCACCTCTGCCATCAACGATTCCACTTGGCGGGACCGAGCAAGCAGGCGTTGGCCCATGTTGGACACAGAACTCGCACACTGAACACTAAGTGCGAGGGACTCTTGAACGGCCAACTCATCGGACCGTCCTGACAGCAGCCTACTATCTTTTGGAGTGAGGAGGTTTTTAGCTACTATTGTAGCTGTTGTGGCGTCCTGCATCACAGAGTCTTCACCTGAAAGAGGACCGTTAGAAGATAAAAAAGAAGGGCGCCATACATTACCGTGATGGGGCACAACCGGATCGCTGCTGAGACTCAAATCTAAGCTAAGGTTCGATGAGTTTGCCATTTTTTTCAAAAGTGTTCAAAGAGAAGGGGTGGATGGAGTTAAAATTTCACAAAGGGCCGGAGTCGAGTTTCAGGAATGGGAAATCTTCAGAGTGTGTGTGTTGGGGTGATTGATAGCTCTATAAAAAGCCAAGACGACGCGTCCACCGATTCAAAGAGCCGGATTTTCCGGCGTAATTTAGGCGACGCTCCCTCGGCTTTTCAGAAAACGCGTTCAACTTTGTCAAAAGATTTCTGACAAAGCTGAAAACACGTGGAGGCCATCATCGCATCTACACATCTTTAGCCGACAAGCGCAAAGTTCGGCGACGCTTTCTCTGCTTTTCAGAAGACGCGTGCAGCTTTGTCAAAAGGAGCCGCATCTGCACTACCACGTGTCGTTCAGAAAGCGAAGGGGCGTCGTTCAGAAATCGAAGGGGCGCCTGCTCAGAAATCAAAGAGGCGTATTCAAAGATCGAAGAGGCGCCACTATTTCAAAGAGCCGGATTTGCGGGATCAAAACGTTTGTCGACAAGGGTAAAAGGTACCACCACTTGATATTATCTCTATATATGTCGACCTTCGTCTTTTATGGCAGGGCAAACCTGAAGAAAATGCCCAACTCTCCCTCACCTCTGAGGGCGCACTCCCAGCAAAGCCTTTCAAAATACTCAATTCTTTCTTCTTCCCCAAAGATGATACTAGATGCCTGGATTACATATGACCCAGGAGGAAACGGCGGATTGAAGCATGTGCTGATTCATTCACCGCTTCTTCAAAGCAAAGGTATCTCATATCATCAAGGTCAAAAGCAAAAGTATCTCATATCATGCTCTTTCCCTGTCTTTTTCTTTGTCCTTGTTCTTACTTGCATGGCAAAGTAAAAGAAGCAATCAGCCGGCACTTGGAGTCAGTCTTCCGATCTGGAGCCAACTGCCTGGAATCTATTCCTGATTGCTTACCTAGCGTTGCTCTCGAGTAGTCATCTTCAACGGTTGATACACTTCCAGAGAAGGGACCACTCCTGCAAAGATTGAACAAAGAAACAGATAACAGGAGGAAGCTCAGACCTTCGGGGGAAACCAAAAGAACCATCCTGCTGCCCAGTTCAAGAAGTAGCACAAAGGAAAATCAACGATGGGCAGAAACCAGTTCAAGAGTAAGCCTGTGGAATCACAAAGATCAAAGCCTCAATGCAATCACCAAGGAGAAGAGGAAATTTACACTCCATAACCAGATTTGCGTCCCTAAACTCTTCTTTTTGTTTATTACATTATGCCATGTTTAAAATGTTTAGTTGCTTTTTGTGTGTTTACTTATGTTTTGTGTGAATCTATGCTTAAAACATTGAGGACAATGTTTGATTTAAGTGTGGGGGGGTAACTAAAGTGTTTTGATGCAAATTCGTAGGGTTTTATCCACCATAACTTCTAATGTTGTTCCTTGCTGTTTTAAGGTGTTTTTAAGTTGTTTTAGAGTGTTTTAGTGTGTTTTGTTTTATAATTCGAAAATCCCATAAAAATTTGAAAAATTGTTTTGAAAAACCCAAAAAGAGTTGTTTTAAAAGTCGTTTTTGTGTGTTTGTGTCTTAGGGTACCTTCCAACACAATGATAAGGATTTGGTTTATAATTGCATGACGGTTAGAAAGAGTTATAAACATAGAGAAAAGTTTGATTTACTCTTGGTATATGCTTGGTTATGGTTATAATGTATGACTTCACATGCAATCATAAAAGAAAAATTCGTTTTTGTAACATGCTTGAAGGAAGAAACTCAAACAAACGCTACATCCCTGTGAGACTCGAGCCATTACTTTCTTTGGAGAGTTATTTTCTGTGATTCTTTATTTTCTAAAGTTGTTGCATGATCTCATTATTCCTTGCTTGGTTGCTACTTAGAATGCAATTGTATCATGATAGAACTAAATGCTAGAACTCATGCCCATTTCATTCAAAGCATGTTATTGATTTGCATAACACATATTCAAGAAGAAGTTGTGTAGTGACCACCACCATAGCCAAATAGCCTTACTTCCCATACTTCGTATATGTTGTAAGTTTTAACCCCGTTGAGCCTTGTTTAGCCTTTATTCTTTGTTTACCCACATTTTCCTCACCTAGCCTAGTTTAGGACAATCCCCACCCTTGTTCTTAAAAGATAGTGAGCATGACTTAATTGAATTCCTTTTGAGTTACATTATGAAAGAAAATAAGTGTGGGGGAGAGAATGTTTAAGTGTTTATGTTTTGAGATTCAAAAGAAAAGAAAAAGAAAAGAAAAAAAAAAAAAAAAAAAAAAGAAAAAAGAAAGAAAGAAAGAAAAAAGAGCTTAAAAAAAAAAATGAAAATAAGTGAAAATGAACTCACGAGCGTTGATGGTTGAAGAAAGGGTCCAAAAAAAAAATGAATATGGCCCTAAGTTCTGTGTAATTCCCCCTTGGGTGATCAAAGTTGACTTCTGCATTCTAAAGGAAATTCTAAGTGCCTAATTCAATACTTTGCTCACTATTGCTTGAAGAACGTTTGTTATCCTTACCTTTCATTTTTAGCCAATTACCCCAAACCCCGTTACAACCCTTGACTTCTATATTGAGTGTTATGTATTTCAATTGTGGAGTTTGAACTTGGTATGAGCTTATGGTGTCACTGGTTCTCGCGTCTAAGTAGTAGCATTCCATTCATGAGATCATATCTAAACATGCTTATTAACTCCAGAAAATGCTTTCCTTATTATAACATATGTGAGTGTTCGTCTACATGTTTACATCAATCTTCTCACATATACCTAGTGCAGGGTGTGTAGTCAGAAAATCTGTGTGAAAAACGAGAGTACATCTAGTAAGAAATTGAGGGAATTCTCTAAGGCATGTTACTACATTCAAAACATGGTTTTAAATGCTTAATTGTGAACTAGTATGTGGTGACTATGATTAAGAATGTACTTAAGTGTAAAGATGGCTCAAATCTGTGAGAATAATGATTTTTAACTTGTCATGTGCATTGGAAGTCCCTGATACGATTGTTGGAAGGTGTAGGTTGTGTTTTGTTCTTTTTGTTTTGTTTTTCTGTTTTGCTCGAGGACTAGCAAAAGCTAAGTGTGGGGGTATTTGATAGGAGCATATTTATGCGACTTAAATGGCTTGTTCTCGTACATTTACGTTATGTTTCTTTAGTTATTTTAGTACTTTAAGCTATTTTCGTGTGTTTGTAGGTCCAAATGGCTAAAGGAGCAAAAAGATGCATTTTGGAGACTTTTGGAGCACTTTTGGGCTAAGGACGGATAGCTTATGCTTGAAGCCAAAGTGTTGGACGAAATTGAAGACCTAATTGGAGCCAAAGTGTTGGAACCTTGTTCTCTTTAGTTTTAGGACATTTAAACCTTTCCTAATCCCAATCATGCCATGCATAACACACATCCATTCTAACACATTGTCATTGCACATGCATTTCCTTCATTAGTTAACCCACATGCACTTATCACTTATCATCACCACATATCATATCACTTAATCACTTATCACTTATCATCACCACTTAACCACTTATCATATCATAACCACATATCATATCACTTATCACTTATCACTTAACATAACATCCACCTACTTCACCTACAACATCCACTTCACCTACAACATCCACCTACTTCACCTACAACATCCACCTACTTCACCTACAACATCCACCCACTTCACCTACAACATCCACCTACTTCACCTACAACATCCACCTACTTCACCTACAAATGACATAGCCATATGTTCCCTCCACTACTCCTATAAATACCCTTGCATTCATTCATTCATGAACATCTCATTTTCATACACAACACATTACAAACACATTCTCCCTTCCCTAGCCGTGAGCTTCCCATCTCTCCCCTTATAATCCAAACACCATTTTTCCATTCCACACTTCCATCCCCCAAACCAATTATCCCTAGACCTTATGCTACAATAAAGAGGAAGAGAAGAGAGCCTAAACGTTCATACAATTCAAGTTTGAGTTGTTGGAATGTTTAGGCGTTTCTTTGATTTCAATGTTTAATTTCAATTCTCTTTGTTTTGTATGAGGAACTAAACCCCCCTTTAGCTAGGGGGTGATTCGAAATATATGTTTATGCTTGCATTTTGATTTGATTACTTCTAATTACGTTTCATAAGTTGTGAATTCAATTTGTTTAACTGTTTTATTGATAACCTATTTATGTATGTTTATTGAGAGTGCACACTTAATTTTCATGCATGAATTTGACGCTAGAATATAAGTGAATTTCACCTAATCGTTATGAACTTATATTCACAAGTAGTGGAGGTTGCTTATAAACAATCGCGTTAAACGAATTCTTGGCATAAGTTTCATGCAATCATAGTAACGAATGCCTCGTCAACACTTATAGTTTTCAAAGAACTTAATGATTCTTGCTTGTATCTCTATTATGCAATTCATGTAGGGAACTTGTGAGGAATGCTTTGGGTTGTCGTATGCAATCATCCAATTCATTAACTTAAGGAAAACTTGACGGTTAATTTAAGCGGACCTAATTAACTTGGAGTGTTGAGAATTAATGATTTATTGAAATGCAATTGGAAATCGTTTTATTATGCAAGTATAACATGTATGGAGATGAACCCCTTAGCTAGCATTCATCCATTCAATTCCATCACATTCATATTTACATTCTGTCTAGTTTATTAACTTGTTTTGTTATTTCAATTTTCGTAAAACCTAAACCCCCCTTTACTTTCTTGTTCTTTAATGCTTAGAATCTGTTTAGTTTATGTTTTAAAGTATTTTTGAATTCTTTGAGTCTAGTTTAGTGTTTTATATTGTGTTTTTATGTTTTTGAGTCAAATCCAAGTGATTAACAATCCCTCCTAATCCCCGGTCCAGAACGATCCCTACTTGCACCTATACTACAATTGATAAAAAGAGGGTTTAATTTGTGCGCGTATAAATATCGCATCAGAATTAAGTGGAGAATGGTGATCATATGGGGAACAACTCCATGAATCTTCTTCTTAATCCCTTTCTTCCACCTTGTAGCTTTGAAATTCGGTGTGGATTTTTACTTTTCTTCAATCTTAAATGATGATCATATGGGGAACAATGAGGCGCTGCATATTTTTACTTTTCTTCAATCTCAAAGCTCGAGACTTCTTTCTCTTCTTCATTTTTTTCGTTGTCACCATATCTTGGCCATTGGTGTGAAATCGAATTTATCATTCACATCTTCAACTTTTGGTTCAATTCCAAATTCTCTTCCATAATTTGAGAAGTGAACTTCAAGCGGGTTCTTGGAAGAATTTATAATGAAAGAATCTTCAGCCTTCGGTTCAATCAAACAATTGAAAATCCAACTAATTGTCACATCCCTTGTTTCTAACTCTTTGTTTGGCTCCTCCTTGGATTTATGAAGCATTGCAGAAAGGGCAACTCGTCTTCATAAGTAGGATTTTTAAAAAGTGGGGTGACATCGTCTGTTCTTCTCTGCTTCCTCTTTAGTTAGTTCACCGAGTTGTACATATTTTCCCTACTCTCGAATTTTTCAATTGTATGGCACGCAATTTGCTCAATTGGATTAGCTTCGGGTTCACTTGGAAAAATTACTTGGTCTCTTTCAACCAATTAATATCGCTGCAATTTGACCGCTAATTTTCCAAATTTGCTATTGCTCGATTATTTGCTTGCCCCCCTCCTGTTGGAGAATTTGATGCCCTTCAGTAAGAATTTGCAAAAATTGAGTGGTTGTTTGCTAATATTGCATGTTACCATGAACCAGCTGTGCAAAAGCTTCTACCCTAATCTACCCTAAGGAGGCAAGGTTTGAAATCGAAAAACAATGAGTTGAAGAAAAAGGCACTAATCACAAGAATAATCTTCTTTATATATATATATATATATATCAATAATAAAATGAGAATGCACTACCTCAATGTAATATTATTTCTGAAAAGGAAATATAAGAGGTTTAATTAGGACAGCATTAACATTAACATTCAATTTCAAATTTCCAAAAACTATTTCAAATTTTTGGTTACATGGTAAAACATCACTAAAGAACAATAATAATTAAATAGTAGACATGGTCAATACCTATGTCATTGAAATTATCTACTATACTCTCTCAGAAACTTGCATACCAAGTCTCTTTATTATTGTTTTGTGCATTGCCTTAATACTGTGTTTCAACATCGATCGATCAGTAGCCACGAAACATTGGGAAGACAGGGAACCTCATCAATCCGTCCTTACAATGTAAACCATCACGCTCGCCGCAAGCGAAGTAGTAAGGCTGCCACCTCTTGAGAACAAACTCAAAGCCGTCTCCGCCTCCTTGTGTTTGATTTCCCACCATTCTTGCTCGACTCAAGTCACAGTTCAAGAAGCTCCGAAAGTCTTGGAACAAGTAGACGCTGTGAGGATGTGTGGTGTTATTCGGTGGATCATACTTGA
This sequence comes from Pyrus communis, assembly GCF_963583255.1. Classification (NCBI taxonomy): domain Eukaryota; kingdom Viridiplantae; phylum Streptophyta; class Magnoliopsida; order Rosales; family Rosaceae; genus Pyrus; species Pyrus communis. Next base: position 8,686,566 of record NC_084805.1, on the reverse strand, counting down.
AAACTGCAAAACACGCAAAACACCATTTTATCATGTAACTATAGTTGTTCAATTCCATGAACAAAAGAAAAAGCGTTTCTCATGGTGAACAAATTGTGCAGAGAAAACATTCTAGTTACATTAGAATTTAAGTGGGCGATATTTTTTGATTTTAGGTCGACTGCTTGACATGTTATGTTTCAAAGTTTTCGATAAAATTTGCAACAAGAATTGAATACCTGGGGGGGAGCTAAACAAGTAAGATCTTTGCAAACAACAATAAGTAAAGCCGAAAATGCACAGAAAAATGGATACTCACCGAGAGTGTCCTTGATGTAAAATGGTCCATTCTTCAAAGCCCATTCTGTGTAGTTGAATCCGAAATGCCAGTTTTCTGAGCCACCAACAACGATCTTGTTTGGTCCTTGGGTCTTATTGGGGTGATATGAGCCATGGCTGAAGCCCCAACCGCTGTAATTACCATACTGCCAATCCTTGTTGGCTGTGCTAACCGCCAGCATTGAAGCAATTAGCACCATTGCTAGTGTAATTTGAGCATAATTGGAACCCATTGTTCTCTATCAAATGCAACAACTGGAGGACGATAGGGTGAAATTGAGAAGCTAGAGGAGGATGAAACTTAAGAATGAGATTGTGGTGAATTTAGAATGAGTAAGTTGGTGCTTTTGTAGGCCAATTAAGTAATGCAAAATGACCGAATTTATAACACCTTTTCAACGTTGGTGGGTACGATGAAGAAAATAAGTCCTAATTAAGTTTTAAGTCTCCCCCTAAGAGTCACTCTTCCACTTATGTATATTAATTTCTCCCTCTCTGTCTCAATCTTCATGCTTAATGCTTTGCTATGTCAAGAATGATATTTGTGTTTCCTAATCACCAGAGTTAAGGAATCAAATTAATTGTGATGTGGATTAGAAATATCCATATTGCTTTTGTTATTGATTTGAGTGGTATTTGAATTAATCTTGTCTGAACTACGGAAGAAGAATTTGAATTTGGATGTAAAAGGGAGATCACACTACTCTTAACTAACTAGGCTAAAAATAAGTTTGCTAAGCCTCCAGTTTTAACAAAAATATAGTAACAAATTGCAGAGTCTAGCAAGGACTCGTATGTGATGTGCTTCCTTCTAATTCTGTCTCTCTATTTAAGGGACCTAAAGCTGTCTATATCAAGCGTATCGGTGGTATTACTAGCAACCTCCACTCCTCTATGCATGTACTTAGGAGGAAGTTATTAAGAGAGCTAATAGACCCATCCCATTGTCCTATTTCTCCACTCATATTATAATCTCACCCACCATAAAAAGTTACAAAATTAAAATGCTATTTTCTCATCCACTTTTATTCCTAAAATATTCTCATTAGCACTTTCTCTCCACTCCGAGCTTGTCTGGTGAAATAATTTTAGAGCTCTTAGTGATAGACTTTGCACCATTTTTTTTTTCTACTAATCAAACTCAATACACTTTACAGAAGACTACCCTTCCTCAATTCTTCTTCCACACTTGTGTATAGAAATATTTGCATCTATACATATGCAGCAAGTCCACATTACATATCAAATCATGCTGATATCCATTGTTGAAACATCCAACCACAACAAAAACATTAAATTTGAACCGCACAGTGGCCGGAGAAAGCAGAGAAGAGTCAAACTATGGTTACCTGGTTTTTGGGTTCATCTTCGTCTTCAAGATTTTTAGGAGAATTAATTTGCAAAAATGTAGAAAATGTGTGGAACTGAAACGATTTCAAGCTAAGTTACACTGGGATTTTATCAGGTGAGTTAGGGTTTAAGGGTAGATAAATTGTTTGTGATCAGAGGGTTATCTTTTAAGGTCTTTATTGGTCATTTTACAGATGAATAAACTTGTAATTAAAATTTTCATTAAAAAGTGGGTGAGGAAATAAGACACCGGAGTGGAAATAGCAGCACTAGTTAGTAAATGGTTGAATAAGTGAGAAAAATTAAAAAAACAGAAAGTGAATGCAAAATATGAAATTGAATTTCTATGTATTAAGTTAACACCCTAAAAGCTTCACTATATATTAAGTTAAACACCCTAAAAGCTTCACAATACCAAGACTTACTCTTCTTCCAATTAGAGTTTCAAAACAAAACAATTAAATATAATAAGAATAAAATAGTAATTTTTCAACATGTTTCAAATTGATCTCAAAATCCACCTAGTGGGCAGTTAGTTATTTTTCTTTGGTTTCTATATATTATAATAATAAATCATTATCATAAATGTTCCCTAAAATTGATCTACACCATCAAGATGATTTTTGAAATTGAAAATTGATCACTGTGGTCCTAGAAATAAGTGTCTCACATCAGAATGGTCCTTCCTTTGCAATTCTATAAAAAAAAAAAAAATTTGTTATGTGCTGTGTGACACAAAAATAGGTCCCGCAAGTCTAAGTAAATTAAAAATAAATTAGAAATAGATTTAATAATTTAATAATTAATTAAAAAAGTTATCACCAACTACCCGAACTCACACTCATACCTCCATCTATGGTAGCCTTCACCTTCTTTTCTCTGAAAAAATAAATTTCTCAAGACACCCATCTTTACACCTTTCATCGAATTGCACCAGGATCAAGACCCACTTCGGTGACAGCTTGGATTGGCTACGATTTTTGTAACACCACTGTCAACATTTAGGCGATCAATAGTCTCAAAACTTGGCGCTCCTCCGGTGATCTTGGTGACGCGGAGAACGGCGAGCTCTGCCTTGAGATAATCTCACTATGCAAAAAGGTGTTTGGATAATTTTTTAAATTAATTATTACTCACATCAGCACATAATATTATTTTCAAAAAAATTGTAACGGAATGACTAAATTGATTTGTGACACAATTTTCAAGGACTATATTGATCAATTTTCAATTTCAAGGTATTTATGTGTTACACCAATACATAACAGAACTTTTGATATAATTGTGACAGAATGACCACATTAATTTGTAACACCTATTTTCAAGGATTACATTTATTATTTTTCAATTTCAGTGACAATTTTAACGATTTGGGTCAATTTCAAAGTCCGTTTATGATAAAAAGCCAAAAATATAAAGTTTGATTCGTTAAGTACGTGGCTTCTCTACTTTCCTAATGAACTTGTGAATTAACACTACGGAAGCGAACACCTAACAAATTCATAAACATTAATTCCTCCCAAAAAAATGAAGCAAAAAAGATCGATACCTTTCCAAAAAAGATTGATAAAGGAGTCAATGGGTCGATTCAGATTGGACGGATACTTTAATCTCAACCGAAAACTGGGTCAACCATTTTCTTTTGAGTTTGAAAGTTGTTTGAGATAGAAAAATCAATGTCAAATTGTCAATGCAAATTTTGGGGCATTGCGATTTTAACCGAACTACTCGAGTGGGGGAAACTAGTAAGAATTGCCGCCTATAAGTTGTGGAAACTTTCATCATGGTTATGTCATACGTACGTTGACATATTGATGACATCCACAAATTATATACAAAATCATAGCATAACTAGGAGGAATCTTTCTACATATGAGGAACCATCTCTTTACATGCTGAGGTGAAGTTTTGAGGCGAAACAATAGCGGTTTCATTAACATCTTAATAAAATGTACAAACTTCAAAGGAGCATTTTGGATTAAATTTAAGGGCTTTTCATACAAAATGGACTCCAAAACAAAAAACCAAAGAAAAGACCAGGTCAATTTGGCCCATTTAATTAGGGGTGGGCACGGGTCGGGTCGGGTTGGGCCCAAATTTGGAGGGATCGGACCAGACCCGTTTAAAAATCTAACAGGGCGGGGCGGGACGGGTATAGCAATTCTGAGTTTTGGAACCGGACCCAATTCTAAGTTTTGGAACTGGGTCAACATTATCGCCTCTGCTACAAACTCCCAATTCCACACAAGAAAGGGGAAAAACCGGAGCTGACTTTCAGATCAACCCCACAAAACCAAACAGTTCAAAACACTAAATTTCACATATTTTTCATAAAACCCATTACTATAAACACATATTTATTCAATATTTTGCAATACATTTTAGTAAATTTTCAATTCACAAGTCAACAAACCAAAATTTGGACAATGAAGGTGCCCAAACCGAGAGAAAAATACCATCGACAAGCATGAGGGAGAAGCTGAACTACAATGTGGTATCCAATGAGCACCACCGACAAGCCCTTGCATAGCCGTGTGAATCCAGAGAACACACCTGCGCTCTGCAACATCCGGAGTCAAAAATTCGAATTGAAACCCGCAAATCAGAAGAAAATTTGAAAGCTTTACCCTTGAGAGTGATGGAGTGCTCATGGCGGGCGGGCGGGCAATGGATTTGCGGCGGCGATGTGAGATCAGAGAATTAGATTTTGGGTCGAAGGAAGGTATGAATTATACAGGTTGCGAATGGGCAAGAAACATGAGCGAAGGTTGTTAAAGAGGAGAGAATCAAGCCAGCAGTGACGTTGTTGAAGAGGAGAGAATCAAGCCAGCAGTGACGTTGTTGAAGAGGAGAGAGCCAAGCCAGTGGGATGTCGTCGAGGAGGATGGGTGGTGCCGTCGTGTTGGTCACGATGATGGAGGAGAAGACGACTAAGAGTTGGACTCGAGGGACGGACATCGTGGAGTGAGAGTGACTGATTCTGGAATTAGGAGTCGACTCGGGAGGAAGGATGACTAGGGTATAATCTAACGGTTGAGATTGGATGATGGTTGATATGACCAATATTGCGTACGTTTCAATGTCATTTAGTTTAGATTTTTGTTATGTTTGTGAGTGAATTTAGTTCGTTTCATTTAGTTTTATGTTTTTCTTAGATTTGAAGAGTGAAGATGAAGAAAGAAGAAAAATGAGCATTTTTGCAATTGAAATGAGTTTGGTATGCTGGAAGCAGAAGCTGTGCAGCCGACTTTACAGATTAAACTGTATTTCCTTAGAATGAACCAGCTGTTGAGCTTTATACCATTGGAAAGATATGGAAGTCAGCTTTTAGAGGAATTTTACGGTTTGTGTTTCCGAGTTTCCTAGAAGACGTTATAGTGGTTTTTGTACCGGACGTCTGCCAGCAAGGTTTACGCGGGATTTGCAAAGAGATTTCAGATTTACTAAGTTTAATAAAAGGAAATGTGCAGAGAAAAAAAGAAGCTTGTAGAAAAGTTCAAGAGTCAAGACTATTCTAAACGGTGCATGGGTAATATATCTAATGGTTTGATGTGCCACGTCATCAACATACTAATCCAAGTCATAAGAGAAAGTCAAGAGTCTTATTAAAAGAGGGACTTCAGTATTTTTTGCGGGAAAAAAGGAGGATTTTGGGGAGAGCTTTTGGAAACTCGCTTTTCGGGATAAGAAGGTGCGGAGACGTAGCAGCGGGACATGAATCCAAGAGCAGCAGCCATCGACCACTTTAGAGATCCATCTTCATCGTTAGGGAGTTCGTCATGTTTTTAAGATTGTTAATTATGTTTTCATATTCTATGAGTAACTAAACTCTTTTCTTAGGGTTAGGATGATGCCCTAGCATGGATGTTTATGGTTTTTAATGTTATTCATTGGATTTCTAATTTCTTTTAGATGAATGCTTAATCACTGTTTGAATTGAAACTTTTTGCTTGAGTTCTTTGATTGAGGACTTTGCATCTAGTAAGATTGGAAGATGAATTTGAGGCTGAACTAGCAATATAATTCAATTAGCTTCTTGTGGTTAAGTGTGGTAAATTACATTGTTGCTTGACAAAGAATAATGGTTTGCTTGGTTCCCTTGTTTTCTAGAGCGTAAAGAGTCATACTTGTTAAATTTATGCCTTAACCATGATAGATTACATGTTAGGATATACGACCTCTACCTGAACTAGGAGATAATCATTCACTTAAGGAAAACTATGGTCTAATGTGCCTGACAAGGACTTAGATACGGGAATTATCATCTACAGAATCGAAAGATCCATTGAATGCATTGAAACCTAAACTAGATTGCTTGTGGTTGATTCCAAATCCCTAACTTTTTGATCACTTGCTTTAAAACAAAACATTTTCTTCTCTTTAATTTTTATTTTTATTTAAGGTTCTGTTTTTATTTGTTTATAAACAAACTCTTCACATCTTTGATTGATTTATTAATTAAGATCGAGTCTAGTTCGTTGTTTGGGTTTATATTTTAAATTTTTGGGTTTGTGTGTCTTTAATATAATTAGATTTAATTGGAGATTGAATTAGAATCCTCGTGGGAACGATACTTGGACTTGCAAAATGCTATATTACAACTATCTTGTGCACTTGCAAGTTTACACCAAATTTTTTACGCCATTGCTGGGGACTCTAATTGAGTTCCCCAATTTGATAGCTTATGCCATATCTAATAAGTCCTTTATTGTAGTGTGTTCAAATTGATTTTGGTTTGTTATCTAGTTTCGAGTAAGAGTCATAACTATTAAGACAAGTAAAAGTAATTTTCGTCACTGTCTTATTTCAGTTTCTGTATCACTTTTTCGACACAGTTTTGGACTAAGTTATTCAATTTTTTACCAGGCATAAACCCAAAAAAAACAAATCAACGATTGGATATTTGAGCTGCAAGAAATTAGCAAAATACCGAGCAGTGGTCAAACAAGGAGCAAAGTCTGATCGTATATGCAGGGTCGTTCGTTGCAACTTGAGTTGATTCCTATAGATCAAGAACTTGAGCGTACTTTAAGAGAACCAGCCATGGGTGAAGTAGTCAATAATGGTAGAGATAATCCTCCACCATTGCCACCACCACAACCAAGGCTCAAGCGTGATTATACAAAACCAACAGAGTACAACGCACCTTCCTAGGGTTAGGATGATGCCCTAGCATGGATGTTTATGGTTTTTAATGTTATTCATTGGATTTCTAGTTTCTTGTAGATGAATGCTTAATCACTGTTTGAATTGAAACTTTTTGCTTGAGTTCTTTGATTGATCACCTTAGGACTTTGCATCTAGTAAGATTGGAAGATGAATTTGAGGCTGAACTAGCAATATAATTCAATTAGCTTCTTGTGGTTAAGTGTGGTAAATTACATTGTTGCTTGACAAAGAATAATGGTTTGCTTGGTTCCCTTGTTTTCTAGAGCGTAAAGAGTCCTACTTGTTAAATTTATGCCTTAACCATGATAGATTACATGTTATGATATATGACCTCTACCTGAACTAGGAGAGAATCATTCCCTTAAGGAAAACTATGGTCTAATGTGCCTGACAAGGACTTAGATACGGGAATTATCATCTACAGAATCGAAAGATCGATTGAATGCATTGAAACCTGAACTAGATTGCTTGTGGTTGATTCCGAATCCCTAGACTTTTTCATCACTTTCTTTAAAACACAACGTTTTCTTCTCTTTAATTTTAATTTTTATTTAGGGTTCTGTTTTTATTTGTTTATAAAATCATGACAACAAACTCTTCACATCTTTGATTGATTTATTAATTAAGATCGAGTCTAATTCGTTGTTTGGGTTTATATTTTAAATTTTTGGGTTTGTGTGTCTTTAATATAATTAGATTTGGTTTGATTTATCAAATTGGAGATTGAATTAGAATCCTCGTGGGAACAATACTTGGACTTGCAAAACGCTATATTACGACTATCTTGTACACTTGCAAGTTGACACCAATGGTTTATCATTCAATCTTGTCCGTCCATTGCAATTACAAACGGGCCGGTCCGGGTACCCCTTTTTCTATACTTTTGGAACCGGCCCACACCTAAAATTTCAAAGACCCGCCTCGCCCCGCCCCGTTTCTCTTTTTAAAAATTAAGAACCGGCCCGTACCCACCCCGACCTGTGGTTCCTATATCCGTTTGCCCACCCCTACATTTAATAGCTACCAAAGCCATAAGAACTTCAATCCCATCAACTAAAAATTCAATCACTTCATAATTTGTTGCATGGGAGAATATGCGCACAAAACTGCCAACAAAAATGGGGAACACTCTTTACATACAAGCTGACACACCCCGACCGAGATCAGGGCGTGCTGGCCGTCACACGAAGGTGACGTAACCATGTGCGCGTGCGGAAGCTAATGAGAAGGTAATATAAAAGTACTAATAATTAAAAACCTAATAGCATACAAAGTACTAGTGTATGTGAGACACAATTCAGAGCAAGTCTACAACAGTCCAAAAGGAAAAGATACGACATAAATACACCCGAAGGTGACCCTACAATGGTGAGTGTCTGTCAGAAATTGCCGGGACGCCCTCTGGGGAAAACCACCGAACCTTCTAGACCACTAGAACCTGGAGGGGCGCAAAAACAAAAGCGTGAGTGGGCAAAAACAAAGTTCTTTGAAAACTCTTTAGCAAAATACATTCTAACCCCTCGCCGTAAAACCTGTATACTTCCCAGAAAATGAACATATATACGTATGTATAGATATGTCAATCATGCTCCATGATATGCCATTCATGCTCACATTATGCCACAACAGAATCTCATAATCAAATATAAATGCTCAAGCATAATTCACATCGATAACATAAAAATCTGGCAGCCGGGAGTCACCTAACGTGACATGTACCGCTGCCTATAGAGCTCCAATCTCAACTCAACATCTGAATCTGCACACAAGTCGGAGCCACCTAACGTGGTCTGTACGACAAGACTGGGTGTAATATATACGCTCTAGTGCTACGATCACGTGAAGACTGTGCGAATAATCGCGGGTCACCTACGAGTCGGAGCCACCTAATGTGGTCTGCACGACAAGGCTTGCACCTAACTTGGATCCAAGGCGAGCGTGTGGTGCTGGTGAACATACACGTGAAGGACTCTGCCCCTCTCTGGGCGGGAGCACTAACACCGGGGGTGCAGATATGAGCTCTCTAAACATTTCAACTACTATTGCATAATAAACAGGAATGCATAACCACCTGAATACCGCTTACCTGGCACTTACCTGTGCATCCACAGCACCAAATACACATGTATATATGTATGTATGTCACAAATAATACATGCAATGATGCGTAAACAACATTCATATAATGCATGGCATAAAACACATAACCTTTTCTATTTAATTTCTGGGAATTAATATGTATATAGGTATATACGGAAAACAAAAGCCCACTCACTGATAATTAGAAGGGTCGTAGCCCCCCTGCCTCGAGTGCGTACGCTCGTCTTCGGAAAACGAATCACCTATACGCGACAAAGTTACGAAAACATTAATTTAAAAGCACCTAAGCAACTTCTCGTAATAACTTCTCATACATTGCTCAAATTGGACAAATGAATATACCAATGTGATCTACACAACCTCAGGATCACACCCATATTTTTAGAAAAATTTTTGGACCACGCACGCGCCCCCACGCGCCTGAACAGCCACGGACCTACGCGCCCCCACGCGCGGCCCACGTGCACTGCACACTGACGGCGTCAGTTGACGCCGTCAGGAATATTCCGTTAACTGACAGAATATTCCGTCAAATCTAACCGGATTCTGTCACTGCCGTTAGGAATATTCCGTTAGACTTAACGGAATATTCTCCTTTCTTCTCCGGCGAACCTCCGGCGCCGGCGACGGCGCCGGAAAACTGGGTAATTTTCAAACCTTGTTTTCTCCTTCGTTTTTCAACCAAATTTCACGTTCTTTATACCAAAATGAAGCCTAGGACTAGTAGAACAACGTTAGACTAGTTTTAAGGCCTAAAAATTACACGATCATACCTGCAACAACGATCAAAGTTCGGCCAACTTTGAACCTAGCCTTCCCGACGTCCAAATTTGTCCAACGAACTACTCCGAGGCTCCTTGGGACCTCACAAACACATCTACAAGCTTAGAAATTCCAAAAACAAGCTAGTTTAGGTTTGCATGAACAGTGTTCAAATCGGACCTCGTGATATCGACGTGAAAATGGTGTTTTCCTTACCTGAAAATGGCACCACTGGACTCCTCTCAGCTCCACGAACACGATGGTAGTCTTGGTTTTTCGATTGGTGAAGTATTGAGTAAGTTTGTGTGTATGTCCGTGTGTTGAAGAAGGAAGAAGAAGAGAGGACTCGGGGAGAGTGAGAGAGAGAGAGAGAGAAAGAAAGAAAGGAGAGACAGAGAAGAGACAGGAATGAGGGAAAAGAGGGAGGGAATCCCGGGAGAGTGAAACGAGGTGTATGAGTGTGTGTGTGGTCCTACACACCACACCATACTACACAAAACTAATCTGATAAAAACGAATTAGGGGGTAAAATTGTAAATTCACACGTACGGTTTGTTAGTTTCGGGACGGGATGTTACAACCTACCCACCTTAATAGAATTTCGTCCCGAAATTCAAAACAACTAATTACACCCCTAACGGTCAAAGAACAATCTAGGATACAAATCCCTCATCCTATTTTCTGTCTCCCATGTCGCTTCTTCAACCGAGTGATTCCTCCACAGAACTTTCACCAAATTCACCGTCTTGTTCCTCAGAACCTTCCCTTTCCAATCTAAGATCGTTAACGGTTCCTCGTCGTACGTCAAATCTGGATTTATCTCTAACGGTTGAGGAGGTATCACATGCAATGGATCAGCAACGTAATGTCGGAGCATAGACACGTGAAAAACGTTATGCACTTTAGCCAACTCCGAAGGCAACTCCAACCTGTAAGCTACCTCACCAACTCTTTCTGTGACTATGTACGGTCCGATGTACCTGGGACTCAACTTCCCCTTCTTTCCAAACCGTACAACACCTCTCCACGGTGAAAGCTTCAGAAATACCCAATCTCCGACTTCATACGTTCTGTCCGTAGCATGTCGATCTGCTAAACTTTTCTGCCTGTCCTGAGCTGCTTTCAGGTTAGACCTAATTACCTGAACATTTTGAGTAGTTTCCTCGACAATCTCCGGACCTACCAAGACTCTTTCGCCAACTTCTGACCAACATAACGGAGTGCGACAAGATCTACCATACAAAGCCTCAAATGGCGCCATGCCAATGCTCGAATGGAAACTGTTGTTGTAAGCAAATTCCATCAAATCTAATCGCTGGTGCCAAGCATCACTGAACTGTAACACCGAAGCTCGCAGCATATCTTCCAAAGTCTGAATAGTTCTCTCAGACTGTCCGTCCGTCTGTGGATGATATGCCGTACTGTAGAGTAGTCTCGTACCCAAAGCTTCTTGAAAAGCTACCCAAAACTTCGATGTGAATCGTGGATCACGATCCGAGACAATACTTACAGGGACACCATGGTACTTCACAACCTTTGAAATAAACAGCTCTGCTAACCGGCTCAAAGAGTACTTCTCTCTCACTGGAATGAAATGTGCCGATTTAGTGAGCCGATCAACGATCACCCAAATGCCATCAAAGCCATTATGTGTACGCGGCAACTTGTACACAAAATCCATAGTGATATTTTCCCACTTCCACTCTGGAACGGGAAGCGGCTGTAACAATCCAAACGGCTTCTTTCTTTCTGCTTTAACCTGTTGACAAACAGCGCAACTACTCACATACTCAGCTATCTCCCTTTTTATACCCGGCCAATAGTAAAATGGTCGAATAGTATGATACATTTTAGTTGCCCCTGGGTGCATGGCATAAGCCGAGATATGTGCTTCATCTAGAATTTCCTTTTTCAGCTCCACATTACTAGGCACGAACATTCTACCTTCTAACATCAACATGCCATCAGAATCACGAACTCTGAGATCTCGCCTCCTTCCTTGATCTCGAGCTCGAATTAGTTCTTGAATCTTTTCATCAGCTACCTGAGCTTCAAGCACCCGATCCACCAAGATTGGTCTAACTTGAAAATTAGCAAGTAATGCCATTTCTCGATCTTCTGCTTCTAACCTTACTCCCGTAGCACGCAAGTCAACCAAAAGAGGAATACGACTAGCGTACAGCGCATTGATACGACCATGTGACTTCCTGCTAAGTGCATCGGCTACTACGTTCGCACGACCAGGGTGATAATCAATCGTGCAATCGTAATCGCTGAGCAACTCCAACCACCTCCGTTGACGAAGATTAAGTTCCTTCTGGGTAAAGAGATACTGAAGACTCTTGTGATCTGTGAAGATCCTACACTTCTCTCCGTAAAGATAATGTCTCCACAACTTCAACGCAAAGATGATAGCAGCCAACTCCAAATCATGTGTAGGGTAATTCATCTCATGGGTTTTCAACTGCCGCGAAGCATAAGCAATCACCCTACCATGCTGCATCAATACACATCCCAGACCATTCAAAGAAGCATCGCTATAAACCTCGAAATCACCACTATCGTCCGGGAGTGTCAAAACAGGTGCATGAGTGAGACAATGCTTCAACTGCTGGAAACTTTGCTCACACTTATCATTCCACTCAAACTTAACGTCTTTCCTTGTTAACCTCGTCAGTGGCAAGGCAATCAACGAAAAATCCTTAACGAATCTCCGATAATATCCCGCCAAACCAATGAAACTTCTCACCTCAGTGACGGTTCGTGGTTGCTCCCAACTTTCCACAGCTGCAACCTTTTGAGGATCAACAAGAATACCTTGAGCAGAAATGATATGCCCCAAAAACGCAACTTGATCTAACCAGAACTGGCACTTGCTAAACTTAGCATACAATTGGTGTTCCCTCAACCTTTTCAACACCAAAGTAAGATGTCGGACATGCTCCGCTTTGGATTTAGAATACACCAGAATATCGTCAATGAAGACAATAACAAATCTATCCAGGTAAGGCTGAAATACCCGGTTCATTAAATCCATAAAAGCTGCTGGTGCATTCGTCAACCCAAACGCCATAACCAGAAACTCGTAATGACCGTAACGAGTCCTGAACGCCGTCTTAGGAACATCATCCCTACTAATCTTCAGCTGATAGTACCCAGACCTCAAGTCTATCTTAGAAAATACACAAGCACCTCTCAGCTGATCAAACAAATCGTCAATACGAGGCAATGGATAACGGTTTTTAATCGTCACCCGATTCAATTGCCTGTAGTCGATACACAGCCTCAAAGTCCCATCTTTCTTTTTCACAAACAACACTGGAGCGCCCCAAGGTGAAGTACTAGGCTGAATAAATCCCTTATCCACTAATTCCTGTAACTGCACTTTCAATTCCCTTAACTCAGCAGGAGCCATACGATAAGGAGTTAAAGAAATAGGATTTGTACCTGGAAGCAACTCAATAGTGAAATCCACATCTCGATCTGGGGGTAAACCAGGTAAATCTTCAGGAAAAACATCAGGGAAGTGTCTAACCACTCTCACATCCTCAATTCTGCTAGGAAGGGTCTCTTCTAGCACCACATGAGCTAGATACCCCTGACAACCTTTAGACAACAACTTCTTTGCTCGCAAAGCCGAAATAACACCATGTCTTACTCCACTTTGCTCACCCACAAAAGTAACCTCAGGTATTCCAGGACGGTGAAACGTAACTACTTTCCCGTAACAATCAATGTTGGCACGATAGAAGTGCAACCAATCATTGCCCAAAATCACATCAAAATCGACAATATCTAACGGGATAAGATCAGCGGGCATAACAACACCCTCTACTATCACTGGACATCCTGGGTACTTACAATCTACAACACATCTCTCTCCTCTAGGCATAGCGAATTCTAAATCGTACCCTAGAGGTGTGGGGCGAGGTTGCGTTACTTGAGCAAATGTATGAGAAATAACGGAATGTGTAGCTCCACAATCAATTAAGACTCTAGCAAAATAACCAAGAATGTTTAACGTACCCATAATCAAGTCCGGGTTGTTCTGAGCATCCTGCAGGGAAATATTGTGAATACGTCCCTGGCCCTGCTGTCGTCCGCCACGACCTCTGCTCGCTTGAACACCACGACCTTGAGCTCCACGCCCCTGACTGGGCTGACCCATCTGTCTCGAAGACCCTGCGCTACTAGTAGCATTCTCATTCTGCTGATACTGTCCTCCTTGGTACCACTGAGAACCACTCGTTGGAGCTGGAGGATACGGCATGTAGTTGCTGGGATACGGGGGATAACCACCTTGTGAATACGGGTCCTGGGGGTACTGATACGGTCCCGGAGCATAGGGAACAACATCACCCTGATAGTGATAGGCACCACCTCTACCTGCTTGACCATAATTACTCGGACCCTGGATTTGCCGAATCGGTGCAGGTGGCGGCAGAAAGGTCTGTTGCGGCTTCTGCTGCTGACCCTGGGGACAATCCACCGCTCTATGTCCCGTCCGTCCACACGTGAAACAAGCACCGCTGATCTGCCTGCACTCGCCGAAGTGTCGGTTATTACACCTACGGCAAAATGGAACTCGGTTTCGACCACCATCACCATGTCTCTGGCCTCGAGCACTTCCATAAAACCTACCTCCACGTCCTTGTCCAGAGGCACTGAAACCACCGCTAGACGAACTCGAACTGGCACCACCCCTTTTAAAGTTCTGAGTTTGGCGAGGCCCAAGCGACACTTGACTTTTCCCTCTGTCGTCTTTCTTTTCGTCACTGTCACTAGACATATTCTCAGAGTCCTCTATCCTCAACAGTATCTCATAAAAATCCTGGTAGGACTCACAGTGAGTAGTAGTGGCCATAGAACGCCATCTCTTTCTAGTGCCCAAGCGAAAACGACGAAGCATCTCCGCCGGATTACCAGCGACATCAGGATAGTAACGAGATAAATCGGTGAACTTACGATAATACTCGTTAGCCGTCATCTTTCGCTGTTTCAATTCAGTGAATTCCTGTTTCTTACGGTCGATATACTCAGGGGGTACAAATCTCCTTTGAAACACGTCCTTGAAAACATTCCAATCGGTCCTCTGAGCTGGAGTCAACCTACGAAGTTCTTGTTCCCACCAAGCTGCAGACTCCATCTCCAGAAACCAAGAAGTTGTCTCAACCCACCTATCCATAGGAAGGTTCCCCTGGTTATGCAACACACGAAAAGTCTTCTCTATGTGTTCCAACCAACGTTCTGCGCCTTCGTGACCCTCATTACCTTTAAACTTATCCAACTTCAGGTTATACATAGTCTCCAGAGGAGTCCTCTGGGGAGGGCGCATCACTGTTTGAAGGGCTGTAGCAATCACTTCCCCCAACTGAGTAAGATCAGGAAAACTAGACTCATCTGAGCGACGTGGTTCCCGACGAGGCGGCATGATTCTGACAGAAGACACCAACTATTAGAATACTCACAAAGACACAGGACTGCCAAACCTAGGCTCTGATACCAAGCTGACACACCCCGACCGAGATCAGGGCGTGCTGGCCGTCACACGAAGGTGACGTAACCATGTGCGCGTGCGGAAGCTAATGAGAAGGTAATATAAAAGTACTAATAATTAAAAACCTAATAGCATACAAAGTACTAGTGTATGTGAGACACAATTCAGAGCAAGTCTACAACAGTCCAAAAGGAAAAGATACGACATAAATACACCCGAAGGTGACCCTACAATGGTGAGTGTCTGTCAGAAATTGCCGGGACGCCCTCTGGGGAAAACCACCGAACCTTCTAGACCACTAGAACCTGGAGGGGCGCAAAAACAAAAGCGTGAGTGGGCAAAAACAAAGTTCTTTGAAAACTCTTTAGCAAAATACATTCTAACCCCTCGCCGTAAAACCTGTATACTTCCCAGAAAATGAACATATATACGTATGTATAGATATGTCAATCATGCTCCATGATATGCCATTCATGCTCACATTATGCCACAACAGAATCTCATAATCAAATATAAATGCTCAAGCATAATTCACATCGATAACATAAAAATCTGGCAGCCGGGAGTCACCTAACGTGACATGTACCGCTGCCTATAGAGCTCCAATCTCAACTCAACATCTGAATCTGCACACAAGTCGGAGCCACCTAACGTGGTCTGTACGACAAGACTGGGTGTAATATATACGCTCTAGTGCTACGATCACGTGAAGACTGTGCGAATAATCGCGGGTCACCTACGAGTCGGAGCCACCTAATGTGGTCTGCACGACAAGGCTTGCACCTAACTTGGATCCAAGGCGAGCGTGTGGTGCTGGTGAACATACACGTGAAGGACTCTGCCCCTCTCTGGGCGGGAGCACTAACACCGGGGGTGCAGATATGAGCTCTCTAAACATTTCAACTACTATTGCATAATAAACAGGAATGCATAACCACCTGAATACCGCTTACCTGGCACTTACCTGTGCATCCACAGCACCAAATACACATGTATATATGTATGTATGTCACAAATAATACATGCAATGATGCGTAAACAACATTCATATAATGCATGGCATAAAACACATAACCTTTTCTATTTAATTTCTGGGAATTAATATGTATATAGGTATATACGGAAAACAAAAGCCCACTCACTGATAATTAGAAGGGTCGTAGCCCCCCTGCCTCGAGTGCGTACGCTCGTCTTCGGAAAACGAATCACCTATACGCGACAAAGTTACGAAAACATTAATTTAAAAGCACCTAAGCAACTTCTCGTAATAACTTCTCATACATTGCTCAAATTGGACAAATGAATATACCAATGTGATCTACACAACCTCAGGATCACACCCATATTTTTAGAAAAATTTTTGGACCACGCACGCGCCCCCACGCGCCTGAACAGCCACGGACCTACGCGCCCCCACGCGCGGCCCACGTGCACTGCACACTGACGGCGTCAGTTGACGCCGTCAGGAATATTCCGTTAACTGACGGAATATTCCGTCAAATCTAACCGGATTCTGTCACTGCCGTTAGGAATATTCCGTTAGACTTAACGGAATATTCTCCTTTCTTCTCCGGCGAACCTCCGGCGCCGGCGACGGCGCCGGAAAACTGGGTAATTTTCAAACCTTGTTTTCTCCTTCGTTTTTCAACCAAATTTCACGTTCTTTATACCAAAATGAAGCCTAGGACTAGTAGAACAACGTTAGACTAGTTTTAAGGCCTAAAAATTACATGATCATACCTGCAACAACGATCAAAGTTCGGCCAACTTTGAACCTAGCCTTCCCGACGTCCAAATTTGTCCAACGAACTACTCCGAGGCTCCTTGGGACCTCACAAACACATCTACAAGCTTAGAAATTCCAAAAAACAAGCTAGTTTAGGTTTGCATGAACAGTGTTCAAATCGGACCTCGTGATATCGACGTGAAAATGGTGTTTTCCTTACCTGAAAATGGCACCACTGGACTCCTCTCAGCTCCACGAACACGATGGTAGTCTTGGTTTTTCGATTGGTGAAGTATTGAGTAAGTTTGTGTGTATGTCCGTGTGTTGAAGAAGGAAGAAGAAGAGAGGACTCGGGGAGAGTGAGAGAGAGAGAGAGAGAAAGAAAGAAAGGAGAGACAGAGAAGAGACAGGAATGAGGGAAAAGAGGGAGGGAATCCCGGGAGAGTGAAACGAGGTGTATGAGTGTGTGTGTGGTCCTACACACCACACCATACTACACAAAACTAATCTGATAAAAACGAATTAGGGGGTAAAATTGTAAATTCACACGTACGGTTCGTTAGTTTCGGGACGGGATGTTACACAAGCAGTGCCAACTTCAAAGATGAATTCCAAAAGAAAGACTGCTACAATAAAGACTTTGGGCATAAAACAACTTGACTTGACAATTTCTTACATGGCATGTTAACGACACAAATATTATGGATTTCGAGTCAACACAATAACTAATCAGGTCGTTATCGGGTCACATGATAAGAACCCGTTAATAACGGGTCCTTAACAGGTTTACACGAGAGTGACACGCTAGTAACCTGTTCTGACAGGATAAGGAAAAAGTTATTTTGATGATTTTAATTTTTTAAACTACTAAAAAAACTTACTATTAAATACAATAGATATAATGGATATGTATATATTGTTTATAAATTATTATTGTATTATTATTCTATATAAATTTTAAAATTTAAGTTTTATTTATTTATTTATTTTCATAGTATACTATAAGCAAAGAGTGATATTAAAAAAAATTATAATAATTAATTTACAAGTGCAAAAAATGTGAAAAAAATATGCAAAAGCTCGTAATCGCATCATCTACGCTTTGAGGTTGGGTACATTATCGTTTGATTTATAAAACCATACAAACCCTCATGAATAGTATTTTTAAGGGAAAATTCATAATCATTAATGTATAAAGTCTAAAAAATATGAAAGCGTATATAAACACTCGTAATTGCATCCTCTACGTTTAAATGATGGTTACATGGTCGGTTAGATTTTTAAAACCCTCCAAATCTCATGAATAGTGTTTTTTATTTGAGTGCAAAATTAAAAATAATTATCGTAGAAGCGTGAAAAATGTAATACATATATAATCACTAATAATAACAAGCTCTACAACTTTCGTGAAAGGGTCAACTCTGAAATTTAGTATGTATATACTAATTTAATTATGTTTTACATTTTTTTTTGGGTCAAATTATGTTTTTCATTTTCATTATTTATGACACACCCCGACCGAAATCAAGTCGTGTTGGCCGTCACGTGAGAGTGACGTAGCCATGTGCACAGTGCGGAAGCAAGAGATAAATAATAAAAGTATGAATAAATAAAAACCAAACTATTAAGTGAGCTAGTTAAGGTAACACACTAATGCGAGACTAAGTGTGATAAACATAATCAGAGCACAGAAAATCTAAGTGCAGTCCAGAAGAACGAATACTAATTACAACACCCAAAGGTGATTCTACATTCGTGATGTTCTATCATAACCACCGTCAAGTCCTCGTGAACCACCAAAGCTGCTTCTAACTAGAACTTGGAGGGATGCAAAACAAAAAGTGTAAGTGGGCAACAACAAAGCTTTTAAAAATCATTTCATTATCAAAAGTTCTAACCCCTCGCCATAAAACTTGTATAGTTTCCCAGAAAATAGAATATACACATATATAGGAAACATGTTCAAAAGCATGCCATGTCGAATGCCTCCACATAAACTATAAGTAACCCAGGTAATGTCAATCAATGCAAGTAACATGTCAGCCGGAGTCACCTAACGTGACCTGTACGGCTAAATCTAGAGCTCAAATTCCCAACTCACTAACTATACCTGCACACGAGTCGGAACCACCTAAAGCGGTCTATATGACAGGACTGGGTGTAAATAAATACTCTCAAGTGCTACGATCACGTGAAGACTAGACGAATAATTACGGGTCACCTATGAGTCAGAACCACCTATAGTGGTCTGTATGACAGGACTGTGCACCTAACTTGGATCCAAGATGAGCGTGTGGTGCAGGAGGTGAACATCACGTGAAGGACTATGCCTTACTCTGGGCGGGAGCACTAACGTTGGGGGTGCAGGTTATGAGCTCTCTATGCATCTCACATAACCACTAATTCACAATCATAAACCATAAACTTACCTGGCACTTACCTATGCGTCTGCAGCACTAAACATACATATATGCAACTACTAATGCATAATTAAATAGGCAAACGCTATGCATGGCTTTTAAAACATATAAACATTCCATATCATTTTCTGGGAAAAACCACAAGTATATAGGTATATATAGAAAACCAAAAGCCCACTCACTAATATGTGGAAGGGTCGTAACCCCCTTGCCTCGAGTGACTGCGCTCGTCCTCAAGATGGATCTCACCTATATGCGGAACAACTATAAAACCGTCAATTTAAAGCACATAACCAAAACTAGGTAATAACTTCTCATACAATGCTCAAATGGGGTGTGTGAATACACCAACATGATCTACTCAACCTCATGAACAACCCCATATTTTTAAAATAATTTTTCGAAGCTCTATGCGCCGACGAAGGCACGGCCCTACGCGTGGCCACGTGTCAGGCACACTGACGGCGTCAGTTAACATCGTCAGGAATATTCCATTAAACCCTAACGGATTCCGTTAAATCTGACTGACTGCATTAGAATATTTCGTTCAAATTGACGGAATATTCCGTCATTTTCTCCGGCGAGTCACCGGTCACCGGAAACCTGGAAAAACTTCAAACCCTTCATTCTCACTCGTTTCTTCACCAATTTCTGTGAAATTTACACCAATGGAAAGCTGGAGATGAGAAGAACAACGTTATACATGTTTGAAACCTCAAAGATCACAGGATCTCGCCGGAAAAATTCAAGAAAAATCGGCCAAACTTGCAACTCACGATCCCGATGTCCAATTCCACATAACGAACCACCTCGAGCTTCCTAAGGTCCTCACTAAGCATCCTATAAGCTTCAAATTCCCTGAAAGTCAATATTTGACATGTGTATAAACAGTGACCAATTCGGAGATTCTTGGTTCGATGTGAAATCGAAGGATTCCTTACCTGAATTTGGTATGGTTGAACTGATATGATCTTCACGAACACAAAGGTACCATTTTCCACTTCGATTTGTGATGTTTGCAAAGGTTTTGGACCCCGTCCGCACACGTGAGAAGGGGAGAAAAAGAGAGAGAGAGAGAGAGAGAGAGAAAGTGTTCGAGACAGAGGGTGGTACACGGAAGATGATGATGGGGAGGAGGGTGTGTGTGTGGTCCAGATGCAACCAGCCAAACAACAAAACCACCCAAAATGACAAATAACTACCAAAGGCAAAATCGTCATTTCACACCTACGGTACGAATAATTCGGGACGGGCTGTCACAACCTACCCCCCTTAAGAAAATTTCGTCTCAAAATTCATAACAACTCAAACTAACCACTAGTAACC
Organism: Pyrus communis; assembly: GCF_963583255.1. Taxonomy (NCBI): domain Eukaryota; kingdom Viridiplantae; phylum Streptophyta; class Magnoliopsida; order Rosales; family Rosaceae; genus Pyrus; species Pyrus communis. The sequence goes on along the minus strand of NC_084805.1, from coordinate 8,665,898 downwards.
AAAGAATAAACGAGGATACAAATCTCTCATCCGGTTTTCCGTCTCCTAAGGAGCCTCATCTGTGGAGTGATTCATCCACAAAACTTTCACTAAACTCACATTCTTGTTCCTCATAACCTTTTCCTTCCAATCCAGAATAGTTACTGGTTCCTCGTCCTATGTCAAATCCGGATTAATTTCCAATGGTTGAAGAGGTATCACATGCGACGGATCCGTAACGTTATGACGAAGCATGGACACATGAAAAACATTATGCACTTTAGCCAGCTCAGAAGGCAACTCAAGCCTGTAAGCCACTTCACCAACTCGCTCGGTGATCAAATATGGTCCGATAAACCTGGGACTTAACTTACCTTTCTTTCCGAACTGTACTACACCTCTCCACGGTGAAAGCTTTAGAAACACCCAATCACCAACTTTATACACTCTATCAGTGGCATGCCAGTCCGCTAAGCTCTTTTGTTGATCCTGGGCCGCTTTCAGGTTAGACTTAATTACCTGAACATTCTGAGTAGTCTCATCTGCAATCTCGGGGCCCACCAAAACTCTTTCTCCGACCTCTGACCAACATAAGGGTGTACGACAAGATTTACCATACAGTGCCTTAAATGGTGACATGTCTAAACTTGAATGAAAGCTATTGTTGTAGGCAAATTCCATCAAATCCAACCGCTTGTGCCAAGCATCACCAAACTGCAACACCGAAGATCTCAACATGTTCTCCAACGTCTAAATGGTCATCTCTGATTGTCCGTCTGTCTGAGGATGATATGTCGTACTATAGAGTAATCTCGTACCCAAAGCTTCCTGAAAAGCCACCCAAAATTTAGAAGTAAATCTTTGGTCACGATCTGAGACAATACTCACTGGAACACCATGGTACTTCACAATCTTCGATATGAATAATTCAGCTAATCAGCCCAAAGAATACTTTTCCCTCACTGGAATAAAATGCGCTGACTTAGTAAGCCGATCAATTATTACCCAAATGCCGTCAAAACCATTATATGTACGCGGAAGCTTGTACACAAAATTCATAGTAATATTTTCCCATTTCTACTTTGGAACGGGAAGTGGTTGCAACAACCTAAATGGCTTCTTCCTTTCAGCTTTAACCTGTTGGCAAATGGCACACCTACTCACATACTCAGCTATCTATTTTTTCATACGAGTGACGTAGCCATGTGCATAGTGTGGAAGCAAGAGATAAATAATAAAAGTACGAATAAATAAAAACCAAACTACTAAGTACGCTAGTT